>NW_008794545.1:1217293-1266116 GCF_000699145.1 Aptenodytes forsteri
TTGGACTAGATGAGCTTTAGAGGTCCCTTCCAACCCAAACTATTCTATGATTCTATCTTCTGGTCAGGCAATAAATAAAACTCTTTACTGAGTGTTAATGCAGCCTTATGACTGACTGGGCAGTAACTGGGCAGTAAACACTGTTTTATACAGATAAATAAATGAGACCAGTGCATGCTCTGTGTTCCTCTCTATTAAGAGAGGATATGTATGATCTGGTCAGGCAATAAATAAAACTCTTTACTGAGTGTTAATGCAGCCTTATGACTGACTGGGCAGTAACTGGGCAGTAAACACTGTTTTATACAGATAAATAAATGAGACCAGTGCATGCTCTGTGTTCCTCTCTATTAAGAGAGGATATGTATGATGGTGGTTCAACAGCTTTGAGGTGACAAGTTCTGCATGGGAAAGTTCTTTAGAGGGGGGGGGCAATTTTTAGAGATGCAGCAGTTCTGACATTTTGGAAGCAGACCTGTCTGGATATCAAATAAACCAGCCCATACAAAATAACCTCAGCACTAGTGAAAACTTTTGAGCTGTTAGAACCAATAGGTTTAAATCAATGTTGACTGAGATTGTATTCTGTTCACTTTGTTGTATATTTTAAAAATGCTACTCCTTTCTGAAGACCATCTTCATATATACTTTAAGTGAGGTCCAGGGTTGCATTTTTATACATGCATTTTTCATTCCAATTTTTTGAGAAAAGCATGACACATACTGGGAGTACTCAACTGAAATTTATTCAGTCTACTTGAGATAGTTAAGCACAGCAGGCTTGGAGGAATGATGAATAGTTTTATCTGAATTTGTTCTGCTAATGGTGAAGGAGAAGAATTGTCTGGAAACTTCTTAATTTCATTGTAATTGACTACTGGAGGAAAGGGTATGTGAACTAGCTCTGGCCAAGTGGAAATGCCAGAGAAGTTGATTTTTTTTTTTTTATATGTATATTCAGGGTTTTAGTTGATCTGATGCCTGTGGGTACATTTGGCACACAAGCAGAGCACTATAAAGTGATGTGCTGTTAAACTGGAAAGAACAAGTTTAAGACAGAATTGAAGAGATGAGATGCAAACAAAATTATTTACAACTCTGAGGAAACATCTGACACTTGGATGATGAAAAGTGAAATCACGAATTTTAGGAGGAAATATTGCCCTCAATAGAGATATTGGTTCCCCTGGAGACAAATCAGTAGGAGCTATCTGTATTGCCCTTCAGAGACAATGTCTTTTTAGTCTCTCTTGACCTTTGAGGAAAATGCACTATCTGAAAATCACATGTCCAACTGTGACCCTTTTAGCAAGACTATTTGCCAGAAATGATGTGCTGTCTAAGCCCTGGCTGGACAATTTAAGTCTCATACTGTTCATATTCTAACTATGTAAATGCAATGTGGTACAAGATGGCTGCATCAGAATCTAATACACAGCCATGCAGGGAAGGAGTCCATCTCATGGAGCAAAGAGGCAAGGAGGGTAGCCCAGTCCATTGCAGTATCAATGAGGGGTGCGGTGTATGGTGAAGCCTGGAAGTTCACACTGACTAGAAATGATCTCGTCTTCAAAGTAAAGGGCCTTGAAGTCAGTATCCAATTGTTGGTGTGCATAACTTTGCTTGGATTGATTGCTTTTCTATGTGGAGCTGTAAATGAAAAAAATGCTGGTACCTGACTTATTGCAGTGTTTTAACAGATAGTGAAAGATGACCTGGAAAATGCTGCATCTTTTATGTTCATAAACTCACCTCCATTCCCCCACGCTTATCCACCCCCCTTCTTAGGGTTTTAGCAATCCAATACCTAACCAATTATGTAACTTAAAAGTGCAGCATAAATTATCTATTTTACAGCTTATAAGGAGGAGCACAAAAGGACTCATGAATCCACAAAGATTATTTTTGTAATGTCATCAATTGAAAGCAAATTGATGAAACAGTTTATCCAACTCATTAAGTGAACTGACCCCTGAAGGTTAATGCAGAGTTTCTGAAAGTGCCAGAGCAATGAAAGAGGGAGGGCAGTATCAGAGTCGCTATGGCATGTACAACTTACTGCCTCTGTACAAAGAGGGCTGGCAGGTGGGATTCAGTGGAATTGACTTCTTTGTTTTTACAGCACTTCCTGAATAACAGAATAGCTTGTGCTCCAAAATATATGCCTGGTGGTAGTAAGCATCTTCTCTCACCTATTCTCCGAAGAGCCATAGATCTGAAACCTGAGGAGTGATACTCATTACAGGGCAATGCATCATTCAGTGAACATGGAAGAAAAAAATATTCACCACATGTGAAATAGTAGCTGTTAACTACATGCGGTTAACAGGTCAATGGCAGCATACAATGAGTCTTTCTCCTCCTAGCTATATCAGTTTTATAGTGATGCAATTTTACTATCTGCATAAACTTAACTGATTTATCTGAATAAGAGGAGTAGCAAGACAATGCCACTAACGGCATGTGCCACATGGTGGATATTTCATGACATGCCCAACAAAATAACTTTCTATGCAGTAGATATTCAATTCAGCTTGAAGTTGTCTGACTCATCTGACATAAGATAACAATGATCATCTGCCATTCACCTGGGAAGCCTGTTGGCAGAGAAGAGGTACACTACCCACTTGTTCCTTTAGCCCTGGTATCCCTAAAATTGCTTCTGGATCTTCCATATTGCAGAACGGAAGAGGTAGAGAAAGTGTTAACCGTTCAGATGCAGCACCTGCTTAAAAGGTTGCTGCCTCAATTCAGTTTGCAGAGAGGAGGGGTGGTGTGGGAGCAGGAAGGAGGCAATGTCTCCAGCTGTTTGAAGAATTCCTGCCATCAAGTCTATACCCGAGGTCTGAAGATAGGCTTTGTAAAGTGCACTTCATGTTGATCTCTGTTTCACTTAGGCTGATGTTCAATGCTGACAACAAGCTGTTCTGTAGTAGCTCTTGTCATTTTCCCAGACAGCACCCTTAGGACTGTATAAACGGCAGCAACAGGAAAAAAATATTGAGAACAGCATTATTCTCTAAGTGAGTTTCTGTTGTTGTTACAAAACTTGGAGAGTCAGGAGCACTGGGACTCATAAAAGTGTCTTTGATTATTAGTTCTTATGATTTCATCTTTTTTTGCTATGTTGGAAATGAGCTGGGATTCTGAATGAAACATGCATTTAAGATGATGGTATTTCCTGGAGTTTACGGAACGCATGCTACAACATGACGAATTGGTATAATATGTTTATCTTGAGTGTTCATAAGATAGAAATACTCACTTATTCCACACTTACATAAATAAAATTAGAGGTAGTTTAGAACCAAATCTAATTCCTAGACAAAATCTTACAGGGCTCAAAGTAAAGAAAATTGTTGAAGAAAGGCTTTTTTTTTTTTTCTCCTTAAAACCACTGAAAAAACACGGCGCACTGTTTTTTTTTTCCTCCCAGATTTAGAAATATACTAACACTCTCTTCCATGCAAAATCCAAATGTAAAAAGTATTTGTTAATGGATCTGCCTGCTTATGTTTCCAAATGTCACAGCTAGAGTTTAAGCTAGCTTGTGATCATGTACTTACTGGTCAATATTACTGATAGCATCAGCGTAACTGGCTTGATAATTTTATTTTCTGTTTGCAAAGGCTTTAGGTAAGGCTTATAATGCTGAGCAAGCCACCAAATCTGTTCCTGAAGACAGAGAGCTATTTTTTTTTAACTTAATTGCATGGAGATCGAGCAAGTTCTAAGGAGTGAAGGAGCTGTCCTGTGTGACGTGGGACTGGCCCTGCTCATGGGCACCTCACACTGTCCATAACACCTCAAGATACCAGACGACATCTGGGCTCTGACTAAACATTCAGTGAGTACAGCATGAGTTATAACTGGGCTGCAATTTTCTGTACATGCACTCCTGGTCACCAGGAAATATAAGGTAATTTACTGTTGCCTAACTTACAAAGGAAGAGTATATAGTTGAGCTGTATTACCTTGCTTCTCCTGTGAGCTAATAGCGCTAAAGTAGCTTATCAGATCTTGGTAGGAAACAGGTTTTTCACTTCTTAAGAATTATCCAGGCCCTTTTTAATGCAAAACATGGAAAATGTATCTTGAGATTTTCCTGTCTTCCTCACAGGTCTTAGAGCACCTTGTTATCTGATTGTGCTTTTACAGGTTCATTGATGTCATACTTAGGGATGTAGTTAAATAATTATACAAGCTCTTCCTGAGGCAGAAGAACAGACTTGTCAGGTCTGACAGATGCTCTTAGGGTCTTCCTCCACAAGGAGTTTTGGGCAGGCAAATCTTTTGCTGCATGTTATTCCCATGTCAAATGAGGCTCTGCATGTGCTGCTGTCCCTCTCGTGGGGCCTTGCACAGAAAGGGGCCCAGATCTAAAGCAATGGGCACGCTATTGTAGTCTAGTCACATGAACTACCAGCTCATTTTTGTCATGTGGGCAAGTGACTTGACTGACAGTGTGAAGACATGGATCTGAAACCAAAACTGGCATAAGTATGCTCCTAACAGGCTGTTAATTGTCTAGGGCACAGAAATAGCCTGCTGTGCTTCTGAGACGCGCATGACTGCCTGCAAAGCAGTGGTCAGGCTTGTGAAAGCCAGCCTGGAGAGCTTTTGTGGCATGTTACAGACACCTCTGTAAAGGCAGTTCCAGCTCCCCATCAGAGGAATAAATTGCTGGACAAAAGTTAAATCTGAAGAAATATTATCGCTACAATTTGGGGTTGTACCAGAAGTTACTTCCCCATAAATTTGGTGTAAAGATGTAAAATTTAGTTGCTGTCTGTCACCATAGCTTGCTAAAATGGCTCTGTTTTCCTTTAGGATGACTGCTTAAAAAGTACTGATTGAGCAAGACCTCCTCAAGCTGTGGGTTTACTTGTGGTCTATATATCTTAGGCTCATGTAGTCCTTGCAATATTTCCTTAGAAACAAGCTCTGAATGGTCAGCAGTGAGTTATTGCAGGAGGGGTTCAGAACCAGGTCAGCAGAACCTTAGCTCTGTGCTGTAAGTGTAATGGACGTTGCAGTGAGTCCCATGTTTCAGTGACGTACCCAGCAGAATGAAAGCTATTGACATACGATGCTGGTGAATATGTTAATCATGATGACATAAGAAAAGTGGTCAACTGATTGCAGATTGCATTGCAAAGTATGATAATTGCCATTTCTGTGGCCAACTGCAGATCGCATTGCAAAGTATGATAATTGCCATTTCTTTGGCCAACTGCAGATCGCATTGCAAAGTATGATAATTGCCATTTCTGTAGGTGTATAGAAGGTGTCTGAGTATGATAAGCCATTTCTGTAGGTGTATAGAAGGTGTCTGAAGTGCTGTAAGTGACTAGTCCGCGTGCTGTTAAGTACTCCATGTTTAAATGGACACATAAGAGTGGGGACTTGTTTTTTTATTATTTTATTTGGTCAAAAACATCATCTTGTTTTCTACTGCGAAGGAAATGAGTGGATAAGGTAATACCTTATTGTAGAGGCTGTGCAGGAGTTGCCTTTCATGATGAGGTGTCAACTGAAGGCCAAAGCAATATTTCTGCAGAAGTTCATTAGATGAAGTGTTTAATAAGATGATGCTTCATGAAGAAATGCCTCTAGCTGAGAAAGGTCAGTTGATAGGGGAGTGATACAGTGGATACACTTGGTTGTATATGTTTAAGAGGAGAAACTACATAACAGGAATTTGTCAGAAAAGGGAAACTAGAACTACAGCATTAAAGAAAAAAGTGAGCCAGACTCTGGCATCTGCTACAGGTTTGTTCCCAGAGGAAGTCTCAAGGGTGCTAAGAAAATCACTGTTAAACCCTGGGAGTGCAAAGTAATCTTTCTTGACAGACAAGTACAAACCTGAAAATAGCAAATATTTTGGGAAATGTTGCTGTAGGGCCTCAGACAATTGTCTCACTTGGTTCAGGGTAACAAGGTGGCTGCTGTGGGAAGATCCCTTCGAATGGCTGCCCTCTTGACCTAGAGCCATTAAGCCGTAGTATAAGAATTAGATCATGCCACCAATGAAGAGGCAGGGTGAGATGCTGCAAGGTGGTGCCAGTTGGGCTTCAAGCTCAGAGTAGAGAAGGACTGTGGTGGCATTTCCACCTGGAAACACCAGGGAGGACATGAGGTGCTAGACCAGAGGAAATATAGCTGAGGCAGCTCCCTTCCTTGCAGGGGATTTATTATGACTGGCAGTGCTTGGTGAGCATGGCTGATGTCTGTAGCCTACCACAGAAAAGCCACTCACAGGTGATGACAGAGAAGGCTTTGCAGTCTTTCACTGCCATCTTTGAGTGCCCAGCTCCTGCTTGACCTCGTGGAGACATGTGGCCCAGTGTAGTTCAGGTGTTTGTTCATGCGCTTTAGGTGCTGTACTGCAAACTTTGGTGGGTGGGAATCAGACTCTGCTGGCGTGCCAAATAATTTTTTTTTTTATGTGGTTCTGCATGAAAAACCTTTTCTTGTAGCTCATCAAAAGTATAGTGAATCATTCCTAAATTGAAAGCTGCAACTTTCCATTTGAAGAGAAACTGAATGAGAGTTGGGTTCTGTGAAAGCCTTTTCCTTCTTTTGGATTTTTTGAGATTTTTTTTTTTCTTCAAGCCACAAAGAAGCATGTGGACAGGGTAGATTACCCATGTCTGTTTCCTTCTTCTCATTAGGAAGATGCAAAATCAGAGATCTGATCAGTAATAATTCTTAGTGCAAACCAAAAATGTTGATAAGACAGACTATGATTACAACATTAGAATTTCCCACTGCACTCCAGAAAAACTGAGCAGTCTGCTGCAAGCTTGGGAAAGCTGAGTTCTTTCTCTCAAAACTGACCGCAAGCCCAAGCTGTTCTTGTAACTCACTATTATGAAGAAAGCCTGGAGTTGTCTGGTTTCTTCATTGTTCTGCTGTGAAATGAAAGATAGTTAACCGTTTTCTGTTTAAAGGGGCAACATCCTTCATACAGTTTTTGTTTGCTTTTCAGAGGCTGGGTCTCATCTATCTTCACCCTGATACATTAAGATAGTAACTGCAGCTCAGCAAGTTACTAACATGGGGAAAAGGGCTGCCTCTTTCTTGGCTGTAATTGTCTGCAAAGTGGTATATGTCACTTCCAATTTTACACCAGCTGAAATTCTTTGGTGTTTTTTGTCTTGCAGTTATTCCCAGGGAGGGAATCCTTGTTCCCACATATTTACATCTTGACTGGTAGCTGGAGAGGTTAGCATGCTTTGTTGCTGGTGAGCAAATGAGGGTAAGAATGCAATCATTACTAAACAAGGCCCAACACCTTCCCTTCCAGGCCTTTTGATATTCTTCTTTCCTCACTTTAGGATTCCTACACTTGCCCACATTAACTGTTGATTTTTTTTTTTAACGTGGTGACTGATTTATTGACATTATAATCAAATAATCACCAGGAGAATCAGCACAGTGTACTTCAGCAGAAACAGTATTTAATATGTCAGTTTTTATTAAGCAAGACTGATTATGTAGTTAAATACTTGAGTGAAGCATTCCATGTAGGACTGAGGCCAGTGTGCTTTCACGGAAAGCGCGCTAGTGCCTCAATGAATAGATTTTACAAGTTAAAGTGAATGTAAAGAATTGGGAACAGCCTCATGCTGCCAAAGAGGAAGAAGAGAACAATTCAACTTGGGAGGTACAGAGGGCTTACCACAAGAAAGTCTCCTTGGTCGCCTATAAACTAAAAGTCGTGCCATGCATGGGCTGGGTGCTGGCTCTGTGCACAGGCTGGAATTTCATGAACAATGTGAAATTCCTACCAAGAGCAGTGCCCAAGGAGGCGTGTAAAACATGTGGGAGTGAGCAATGACAGCATTCTTGGAAATAAAATAAAATAAAAGGTTTAATGGGATAACATCCAACAAAACTAACAAAATAAGTCACATAGTTTAGCTAAATTAGGCTCCAACTCTGAATCAACATTTGGAGGAGTCTCCCAGTCTCCACTCGTGATAGTGGGAATCTAGGGAGACTAGGTGGCCAGAATAGTGATTTTTTTTATTATTTTTATTTTTCCCCCTGTCCCACATTGGGAAGAGTTACAAGAAGGTGAAACTGGGATTACCCCATCACAATAAAAACTCTGAAGGATATTGCCACGTGGAGCACACTAAAAAAAAAAAAAACCCCGACATTTTTAATGTCTGGACACAACTATGGAATCAAACTAACATTTCTTCTCTAGCAGGCTCCATGCTTGCTGGGTTTCTGCATCTCCATGGAAGCACACTGAGGTTCAGATGTGTCTTTATGCATTCTTCATATGCATAGAGGCTCCTTTACTATGCCTCCTTATGTTGCATCTTCTATGGGATAAACACCATCAAAAGGTAGATCTACAGGTCACTTAAGGCTCAGGAGCTTTGGATGGTCAGGCCCAGAAGACCCAAACAGTCCGACTTTTCAAGCCACTGGATCATACTCTGTGTCACAGCAAAGCTCTCTTCTAATTTTCATAGCAATGGTGGTGTATTATATTTTTAAAACACTGAAGAAAAGCCTAAAACACCCACATTTTGTACCATCACTTTTGAGTTCACAGATAGTCAAGATGCAGGAAGGCTTTAATCACTTTTTTTTCTCCTACTAAAGCAAAATCCTCTCTTTGAAGATAGCCAAAGAGAGCTAGGGTTCAGTATTTCACCTTTGACTAAAAATAGGAATGATGATCATCTTTCTGAGATCTCCTTGACTAAGAAACCAGGCTCCCATTTCTGGCATGGACGGTAGGATCCAGTGTTTCAGTGTAAGCAACGCTGAACTGGTGTTCCTTGCAGTATCACTTCTGGGAATCCCATGGCTGCTACAACAACAACTCCAGCTATCAAACCAGTCTCTTAGGTAATCAGCCTCTCCCTTATATCATGTGCTGGGTTTCTTTTTAATTAGAAAAAAAATGCTGTTTCTTACAAGCAAGAGGCTTCTGTCATTAGCACTGTGTGTCTGTCTTTGGGCATTTGGTCCCAGATTAATTTAGAAGCTGAAGCAGGAGCAGTCTCATGAGCAAACTGAGGTTTTTCCCCTGTCATCATGAGAGATCAGTACTGTTCTAAAATACTTTCAGGAAGGTCCCACTTTGAAATGGCCTTTAGTACCAGTGATTTCTAATGGGATGCTGAAATATGACAGCAGGAATGTGTACAATGAGTTCTGAAAGTCTAATGACAGTCTAACATTTATCTTTTGTGTTGCTAATCTCTTCTGCTACCAGGAGATTAATTTTCAACATGTTGAAATAAAAGCTCATTCACGCTTTCAGGTCCCAATACGATACAATTGGAACGTAGGTTCTCTTGCTCTTTTCCCTCTCTGGGTACCTTAAGCTGAACCTTACTATGGTTTTTGCTTTCTGTGCTGTTTTTCTGCCACCTTTGTTCCCCTGCTCTCTCTTTCACATGGCAGTTTGCTATGGATCCACCTCAGCTTGCCACCTCCCAGTTTCCAGCTTGTTTTGATGTTTCCTGTTTACACCTCCCCCTATTTCTGCATGGTCCTACCTTTCTATGTCAAAACCTACCCCACCTCCCAGCTCTTGTCTCATGCTGATCACCAGCAGACACCCCTTAAACAGCACATTTTGCCTGGATCCCACTGCAGCTCCAAATACTGCATCAGTGTATCTGAGAAATGTGGCCTTTTGCTCCCTGCTCATCTGACCATGCTTGAGCCTTCCTGCCTCTCAGGGAATTCAAGTGGAAAGAGGTAAAACTGCAGCTTCAGTGGGATTACAGCCTGTCTTGCATAAGATGGGTTCTGCAAACCTATGTTATGCCATGACTAAAATGACAGTACTACTTGGTTGAGGAGACTAGCAACAATGTGCTTTGCATGCAGCTCAGATTCTTTGACATGTTCTCTATTTAGATTTTTCTGCAAAATTGTCTTCAGATATTCTGTTTCATTTGGGTCACTTGGCATAGATTAATGACACTGCAGCTCTGAATAATTTTATTACCTACTACTGTGTATTGATGTTAATGAATTATGTTATTTCTGCACCATTATGTGTTATTGTCCTTCAGTACAATTGAGAGACAATGTATTGGTACTTGAAAGAAGTCCTGCCACTTCTTATGACTTGAACTGTATTTTGTTTCCATGGTTTTAGATCTTAAACTTTCCTTGACTTATATGGCTCATCTGATGGTACATTTTTAAGTCCCTGAGTCTAGGAACTCTTTCTTTCAGAAAAAATACAGATTATGAAACATTTCAGACACTCTCCAGACTTCTCCAATGTATTTCCATCAACTCAGTGATGAAGAAATGCGCTCATTCTCAGAAATGTTTTTTGGAATCATTCACTAGATATATTTGGAGACGTATACTAGAGCTGGTGTGCAAGGGTGCGTGTTTTAGGCACCATGAAGCCAACTGAATTAGCCAGCTGAAAGATCTTAGGTGATCATCTAGATACTTTAAAAACTGAGAATTAGCCAAGTTCTTTCACCTCAAGTGTGACCTTGTTTTTTAATTTAGATGTCCTGTACTTTTGCTTGCAGATTATTGTGGAATACACTAACAGCTTTTTGCTTGTTCAGTAAACTGGAACTGAAGTTAAACATCAGTTATCTGGCACATAATGTCATGTATGACCCCTCTTATACTGTGAACCACATTCTGTTCATGTTCTGTGTTTACAACAAAAGGCCTTTATTCTGCATTTACATTGGTATGAAGAAATGGAATTAATCCATGGGCATATAAAATCACTTAACATCTGCAGTCATACTGGTCTGTAACAAAAAGAATCTTATTTTTACCGGGGGTGGGGAGAATAGTAAATAAATTACACTGCTGCTGTAATAACGGTCTTGATTTGTTTTGTTGTTGTTTAGTGTCCTTCAGAACTATATCATTTGAGCAATATTGCTAGTAAGAAATCAATGTGCTCAGACAATTACCAAAATAGGGCAGTCCCATAAGGTTTGTTGTGTTGGTAGTCATAAATAGAATGAAACATTACCTGTAAAGGCAATAAAATACTGCCATGAAAAGCCTGGCTAATTATGTTTCCCTGCAATTTCAGTTGATAACACCACCTCAATAGGTATTAGACCTCAGAATGAGTAAAGTAATTTGGGTAAGGGAGATGAAGTCAACAGAATTTAGTAGGTTATGAGGTCATGCAGGGCTTGTATTAATTTTTGGTAAGGTCTGCTGTCACGTGGAGTATCAGCCAATATAAAAGTGGTTTACTTAGATGGAAGTAAATGATCTTGTTCAACTTGACAAAATTTTTATTTAAGAAGGTGAACCAGGTAAATCACTAGCTCAACTGTCAAGCTTCCATTAATGCATCCCTACCTGTGATCCTAGACTCTGTTCTAGTAATCAGGTTTGATTTTTAGGACAGGTGATCTTTTGTTCTAGGTGTTTGCAGTATAACTTGAAGTGGTAGGTTTCTTTCCACAACCAAAGCAAATATGGTAGTGTTAGGTACTGGGGCAGGGATTTGGGAGATAAGTTGTGAACTGCCTCTTAGCTGCCTGTTCCCTCCCAGCTGAGGTCTGCAAGGGGCTTTTCCTCAGAACTTGGCATTTGCAGCATCAAACTTCCCTGCAAATTTGCAGCTTATCAAGATGCATGTCCTAATTCCTAATTTCAAACTCACCTGAACTTGCAGAAGTAGTGTATCCACATGCTATTTCTACCAGACTCCTTATCTCCGAGGAAGTATCAGGCAGCTTCACCTAAATCCCTGTAGTTCTTGAGAACACTGCAAGTTCTTTTTATTAAAGCTAATGTACTCCTGAGTACAGAGCTGGAAACAGTTATAAACGAAATTTAAAAAAAAAAAAAAATTACCCACAAAAATTCTTAATATTCTATGACAATAGTTAACAGTAGTTATTCTTGGCTGGGCCAGCATCCTAACTTTCTCACTTGGGATCTTGAAGAAATAATTAACCTGTTAAACAAGACTTCTCTTAGTTCTCTTGGCCACCATCTGTCCAACACTTCCCAGAAGTCAACCCTAAACTAACTGAGTATCTAGCACCCCTGGCTAATCAAAGCAGCAACCTTCTGAACTCCATACTTCTTTTTCAAGACAGCTCACTTTCTCTTCCCTTTGTTTACTTATATGTTTACTTATTTGCTTCCTGGTGCTTTCATCCAACAAAATGTAGTTTCATTGATGTTATAAACTGATTATGATGACTTTTCTTTTCCTTCTTCTCCCAGGAGTAGAATTTTCTTGTTTCCTTGCCCTGGTGCCAGTTGGTTTGTTTCTGGATATGTTGCAGGATTTTTTTTAAATGATTGCATGATTTAAATTATTGGTGAAGATTTTCAACAGGATTCTAATGACCTCAGGAAATGAGCTGATGCATCTGGAATACACACTGCAGTGCGTAGATATTTGTCTTGGAACATGTTACTCCCTTCGTGATATATCTTCCCAACACCTAGATATGCTTAACCTAGTCTTCAGTGAGAATTGCTCTCCTTTCCAAGAAACCCTTGAAAGGCTGAAGGAGGTGCGAAGTGAAATGAATGGTTTTAAGAAGTTATTTGTTCTAGTACAACAGAAACCTGGTGCTTTATGCCCAAGCTGTACATCAGTGCAATGATTAAAACATTTGTCAGCACCTGACAAGGTGTACTGCTCCAACCGTTCGATCATATCTACTTATCGTTCTAGCTGCACCACTACTGGTTTTCAGGAGAGAAAGTTACACTGGCTTCACACAGCAGCGTGATTCTTTAAAACTTACGTTGCATTCCCGTGTAGCCTGCTGTGAAATGGAGGGAGGAGGTATAAACACATTATCCCCTTGGCCTTTTGTGTGCTCCTATAATCTATGATGATCACAATATATCATAGCAATCTCTAGAACAATCTTACTACTGAAATACCATCATGTTAAATGGGGGTTATATTCACTGCTGTGAGCTCATATTTGTTTGGTTTGTTTTTTTTTTAAATTCTCTGAAAGCATCAAGCAAACTGTACACTAGAACAGATTTAGTGAACTTACAATTTTGTACTGGAAATGGTTATTAAATAGTTTAATCCTAAATGCAAGATTAAGGAAATCTGCAGTGAATTACTTAGTGTTAGGACTACATAAATCAATAGAATACTGCAGCACTTAAATAACTGCACTTAGTTGTGCTCTTGGTTTGTTCTCCTAGTGAGGCTCTGCTTTGGTTTCTCAGGGAATGTATTCAAATATGTATGGAGTACACAGAATTTCCTTTTTCCAGGGACATCAGATGTTCATTCTCATTCCTATCCCTTTTCAGTTGTTCAGCGTTATGTGCCTCCTTGTTTTCTTTCTTTTTCTGTCCTGTCTTCTACTAAAAACAATAGGAAAGCCTGCAGTGATGTCTTACATGTGAGTAAGGGTGGCTGACTCTGGAAGATAGGTGCAAGGGAGAGATCAAAATTCAGGGTGCAATGTACTGTTGCCAATTGCAAGCCCTTGTACAGCAGTTCCCTACCCCCTCAGCTGTGCTGATACCCCTGTTTGTGGGGTCATCCTGTGAATCAGGTGATGAAACTGGATGTCTTGCCTGCATCACTTTGGCTGTTCAGTTCCTAGAGCAGTCATAGATACAACTGCAGGGCAAAAAATTGCAACATGGGCGGTAAAAAAAGCAGCAGGGAAAGATGGGAATTGTGAAAGTTGGCTCTATCACCAAAGGCAGCCACACTCGATGAAGTGGAAAAATGGAAGGAGTGGGGAGAGAAAAGAGGCATTTAGAGGGGGTGAGATGGATGGGTGGATGGATGTTTAAGAAGACAAAGATAGGAAGGTAACAGGAAAGATTTTTTTAAAAAAGAAACTTGAGGACACCACAGTGAGCAGACATGAAGAAGGTGAATGGATAAAAGAATGTCCATGGACCTAGGAGAATGCTGGTCATAGCTGAAATGGAACAGCAAAACCAAATTACAAAAGGGATTCTGGAAGCGGTTGGAGTAAGTTACATATTATATGTGTGTGTGTATTTGCACTAATACATATATTACATATACTACCAGTTATGAACATGAAAGTGTTAAAAGTCCTTTCTCCTCTAACTGGTGCCTCTGTTACCAAAGTCTGGATTTGAGGTGGAGATTCTGAATCCCTCTTTCCCTTCTGATTAGTTCTTTGAGACTATCTGTTCTTTGTTCTGCTCCAAGTCTTAGCATTAAATTCCACTCTTAGCCCTAAATCCTCTTCATTTGATGTGGTCATCTGTGAAGTTCTGACTTGTGGCTTTAAGGTTTTCATATCCAGCTATTTTATGAAAGACATTCTCCCTATATATCAAATCTATCAACGCTTCTAGGAAATTCTGCAAAGTCTAATGCTTGTGACCACTTACTGGTGGAAAAAGTACTGTCTAGAACTTCCCTCTCCATGTATTTGGTATCTACTTCTCCCTGGTGAATTTAATCTTTAGGAACGTCCATGGATAAAGTATCGTAACTGTCCAGGCAAAAGGGAGATTATATTGAAGCAGCCACAATACACTGGCTGTGTTGGCTTGAGTGCTGTAATCAGGAAATTGAATCAGTGTGTGACCTCTTGCTCACCATGAAAATCTCATTGCAAATGCAGTAGCAGAAATGCCTAACAGGTTGGAATATGTTCACATAAACAACTTGTTAAATAACTTTGAATACTAATATCTTCAAATTGGAAGCGTGTGTGTCATCCAGACAAAAAAATCAAAGGTTATTGAATTAAAGGTTCTGTGAATTTGTCGCTTAAGTAATACATGTGTCAGCCATGGCTTCAGCACTAATAGCTGCTGTCATTAGAAGGAGGTCTTGTATCCTTTAGTGATCTAGCTCATGGAGGTTTCCTTATGCTGCAGGGTTCACAGGCTTACAGATCTAGACAGATGCCAAAACTTCTTGAAGCAATGCCTGGTTCCTCTTATATGTCCAAAAATAATAAAGGGAAGGCACGGGACAAACTTGGAAATCTGGCTATAACATGCAAATTACAAGAAAAGGCTGGAGGGAGGTTAACTCTGGAAGGTTGTATGGTGAAACAGTACAGGCTGAACTTGGCCATCTTGACTTCTCTGTACACCTTCCTACTCTCCAAGGCCACACACAATCAACTTGTGCCCAGAGCAAGCCTACTAACTCTCCCAACAGCTCCGTAGACTGAACACGCATCCCAAATAATGTGGATTTTTGGAGAATGGTTCTTTGCTTCATAGAGAACAATGCTGGAAAGGGCCTCGAGGTCTTTTCTTCTAACATCTCATTTGAGACTAGAGAAGGATGATGCATTGTTCTTTAAAAGGGTGACCTCAATCTCGGGTAAGGCATGGCATCCTTTTTCCGGCTGTACCTGTTTTTGTGTATACAGGATTTCCTTATTTTTCCTCTTTTTTCCCTTGTAGGCATCCTCTTCTCTCAACATCTTCCTGTCCTTACAATTTCAGTTCACTGTAAACATACACATACATAGTAATAGCAACTTCCAGTGTGCTTTTTAGGTTTCAAATAATTTTGAGATGGTGTCTGTTTTTCAAGAGTGCCAAAAAGTTTGAGTACCTCAGGTACTGGGAGCTTTGGGAAGTTCAGGTTTTTTAGTGTGTTTTCTTTTTTTAGAGATGGTAGTATCAGCCATTCCATGTGGCTTTGATAGACACAGAGGATAAACGTAAAGATGCTGTCAAAGTACTGGCATCACAGATTTAATGGCCACCTGTGAAAACCTACACACTTACAAAATCTGCCCCTTGATTAAAAACTTATTCTCAGACCAGACCACAAATCTTTTCCATGACATTCATCTTCAGGCACCCATTGCAGTGTCTGGAGACTTCTTGTGTCGAGTGCCTCTGGCATTCCCAGTATATTCAAGCCTGTGTTGGCCAGGTGACAAGTCATCAGCAAGCTCTGGGCCTGGAGCACTCCCTCCAGGAGCCCCTCCAGCAGGGCTGTTTTCCCCTCACTCTGCCGGGCAGGGTTTTGCCCTTTTTAAAACATGCTTTCCCAGAGGCACCACCATCTCGGCTGAGGGGCTCAGCTGTGCCCTGTGGTGGGACCATTGGAGCCAGATGGAACCAGCCGTGTCTGGCACGGGGCAGCCCCGGCCTCTCCTCACAGAGGCCCCTGCAGCCCCCACTGCCAGTACCTCGCCACCGACATCCAATACAGGACTCCAAAAATGTCCTGTACTGATCTCCTCCTGTAACAATTTCTTTGTGCTGGTACACTGGCCTGTGTCAGCTGCAACCTGTATAATGCCATGAGAGACTAAAGAAAATAATCAGCAAAATGGGTGTTCCCAGCCCAGGTGAGAAGCCTGCTACTGTCTCTTCCTTGTCCTCTTTTTCTTGCTTCTCCTTGTTTATCTATCTTTTCTTCTCTCCACGCTCTGGCAGTGCTGCTGAATGGCAGTGACACAACTGGCCAGATAAAAGTAAAAGGAGGAGTACCTGCATCGCCTCCTCATTTTTTTGGGGGGGTGGTTTTTAAGTGAGATTTAAGTAATCTGTCTCACAAGTTTCTTTGCCTTTCTCATTTTAATAAATCATTGTTTTGATAGTGGCTGTAGGTTATTTGTAATTTGTCTGTTTGGTAGGATTGAATATTATTTTTAAACTTAACAAAGGTTGCTCAAAGCATGTAGAAGAGTTCCTGTGGCATGTAGCATAGAAAATCAACATAAATATAGGTTCTTGCATACTCAGTATTAAGGCAACTTAGTTTTTGTAAAATGGATTTTCCAAGCATATATAATTCCATAGTTAACATTAAACTGAAAGGATTTAAAATATAAATAAAAAGAAGCCAGCCTAATGCACTTTAAATCCAATGGGGCCAAAAGGTCATTTGACCTAGTGACACATCTGTGTTTAACAGCAAGGTTGGTCTGGGCCATTTGGCTATCTGCTCACCCCTGGCAACTGAGGAAAAGACTGGGCTGAACAGCCCCTTAATTAGTGTGACTACATTGCTGGATATTGTGCTATGACATGGCTGTGACTTGGGCTTGTCAGCTGAAACAGCTCTACAAAACTGTTGCTCTTTGTCTGGGCTGAGCAATCAACTTGACAGCTGACCTGCATGTCATTAATATTTTTTGTCATCACTGTTATGATAAAGACTTTTAGAGTAAATTTTATGCTTGGCCTGATACGTTTTCATGACAGTTTTGCAAGGTTAATTTAGGCCTGTAGCTGCAATGAATGAAGCAGTGCTGAAAATGAGTCTTCTCAATCTGAAGCTTCTCTTCTGTTGGGTTGTCTTGCTATCTCTGCCAGCAGGTCGTTGTTGTCTCTGATGTAACACAACTTTGACAGCTGAATCCTTGACCATGGAATGCCTCCCAAAACCAGCTGTGGATTTCCTAGCAAAGGGATGATAGAAGTGGTCATTTTCTTCTGTACAAAATATAAGCATAAAATAGCTGCAATAGCATTTGCTTCTTCAATAGACTGAATCCTGGTTTCTTAGAGACATAGTAAATACTCTGCCAATATCAAGTATTACATTTTCATAATCTAGATGTAGTTGTGATGTTGCAGCAGATGTCCATAGTTAGAGTTCCGCTTGACTCCATGTGTGAGATGAAATACATAATTTGAATCTCAGAAGATCCTTTCCTCCTGCCTCAGGGGTTTAAAATCCAAGAACTGTACAGATTAACCTAATTAGAATGAAATACCTTGATTACCCTCACAATTATATTGTATCAAGAATGTGTACACAGGCAGTAGGGCAATGCAGGATTAGCCATCAGCTACTCCATGTTTATAAAGCAATAATAGGCTGCTTCCTATCAGTGAAAGAGGGCTTGGTTTCCTTGTTTTTACTGCAACCATGTTGTTGTGTTAACCTTACTGCCGGGATTGCAGGTAGGAAAGCACAGAGACCCCCCCATGAAGGGGATTGTGCTTCACACCAGGTAGTGCCAACAAAAGCCCCTCTCCTTCTTCCCAGCTGTGAACATATGAGGTCAACTCAGATTCAGGGCTGGCATGGATTGGGGTAAATATGGTAGTTTTAACAAGTGCTGTGTACAGCACTGAGAGCAGTGGTATTCATGGGCTGGACTTCACCAAAAACATGGCCAGCAAATATCGCCTAGTTCATTTTCTTGTACATAGCTGCAGGAATAAATCACCAGAGGCAGACTGTGTGTTACAGCCCTTTTCCAAGCAGCAGAATTTGGATAAATTGATTATCTGGGCACAGCAGCATTACGCCATCTTTCATTGGCATCTTTCTCAGGTGTACACAGTGGCAGATGTAGCTGAATTTTGCTCTGTGCAGCAATATAGACATTGAAAGGGTTAGTGGGCAGATGCTTACCTGGTATAAATTGATGTGGCTTCATTAACTTCAGTGAGACCATGCTGATTTAGAGCCGCAGAGGAGCTGGGTCTGTGAAGCAGTCAAATTTATAAATGACTGCATAATCTACTAGAAAGTCAAGTCAGGCCAACCTCTGTGCTATGACATTTCCTCTGAAACTCACTTTAATAAGGTAATATTTTCTTCCAGTTCCATAAATGCAAATCAGCTGAACTGCACTTCACATACTTTCTCGTTTAATTAGAAACTCTTAGTTCAACTATACTGCAACTGCAGGTGAAAGTGAATTATTCTAACAATTTTTCATTTTAATTATCTTGATTAGCTTTTCCTTCTTTGCAATTTTATTATATCTCATTTCAGAAATGTCCTTTAATTTAAGACAATAAATAAACTTTTATTTAGCAAGCTGGGGAAACTAGAGGATATGAGGCAAAGAAGATTCAACTCATTAAGCATTAATGTTACTAATATTCTTACACTAATTATTCATTAAGTTGATTGTCTTAGCAGAAAAGTAGGCTTGGCTTCTCTTGTGGATCATCACATTTTATTTGCATATGCCACAAAAAAGACAGAAGTAACAAAGCTTGCCAAAGTTAATGCTAAAATACTTCAGAGGACATAATGCACTTAATGAATTTCTCACCACTAGATGTATTTAAGGGCTCCCATTTGGTTTTTAGCTGGAAAACTCCAGATATGTCCTTTCACACACTTTTCAAGGAAGTGAAGTTTATTCCTTCATAGTTTCTTTGTTTCTGACAAAAAAAGGCATCTACGAAGGGAGGAAAACGTCACCAAAAATATATGCAATCTCCCCTTCCAAACTCCTGAAAATCCTAGCATAAACAGAAATTCTAATATCTAAAGAAAAAAAAAAAGCTGGAGGATGTTTGTTACTGCGTCCACTAAGGATTTTGTTGCTATGTATTTTACAGGGGCAGTAGTGTGTCTCTTTTTTCCCAGTAAATCCGTATATTTTAAATTTTCAAAGACAGCTGCAAGAACAGGGCACAGGAAAGATGATTAAACCTGAAGTCAGCCTTTTTATGTAATCCAGGAGGAAAGTTAAGGAATGACTTGATCATGGAGCCTATAAAGTCTCCAGCTACTAAAATGCCTGATACAGGATGAGCCTCCTGAAAATCCTATCATAAACAGAAATTCTAATATCTAAAGAAAAAAAAAAAGCTGGAGGATGTTTGTTACTGCGTCCACTAAGGATTTTGTTGCTATGTATTTTACAGGGGCAGTAGTGTGTCTCTTTTTTCCCAGTAAATCCGTATATTTTAAATTTTCAAAGACAGCTGCAAGAACAGGGCACAGGAAAGATGATTAAACCTGAAGTCAGCCTTTTTATGTAATCCAGGAGGAAAGTTAAGGAATGACTTGATCATGGAGCCTATAAAGTCTCCAGCTACTAAAATGCCTGATACAGGATGCATGTGGAATTCAGATCTCTAAACCTGCACTCTTATAAAACCTCCTCTTAGCTGCTATGGTGCCTGGAGATGCCTGCATTTCACAGATACTTTCCCTGTTTGGCTTCGAAGCTCTCCACAGGACTGCAGACCAGAATTGTCTTTCTCTTGGCAAAGAGAATGGTGCCTAGCCTGTGTCTAGGCCTGACTAACATCCTCAACATCTGATCTCCCCTGTATCTGTGCCCCGGGGATGTCATCGACGAGAGCCATAAGAATGACTGATGAAAGTACCTGGCATTGGGCTCCATGTTAAATGCAGGGAGGTTCGTGTTACTGTAATGTGCAGCTAGCTTGTGCACCTGCCTGGGCAGTGCAGGACTGAAGTTCACTGTGATCTCATTTTCTAGGACAGTGCCGTAACTACAAGGCTATCTTGAGAGGTTTCTGGTGGTGGGTAGCATTCTTTACTCAGTTCCTGAAATTGTGCCACTCTGCAGGAAATGATTCACAAATTGAGAGGCCAGGGAGTGAGGGGGGGGGAAAAAAGGAATGCGGGTCTCCATATGTACCAGTGTTGGGCACATTTTTTGAAAAAGAAAATGGTGATGTGAATGTGAACTTTCTCTGATCCGAGGATGGATTTAAACTTGAGTTTTCAGGTTCCCATGCGAGTGCTCTGTCAATAAACTGATTTAAAAGGCAGCCACAACCACTCTTGCATATATTTTGAAAGAAGGCTGAATCATCTATAGCTCTTCCACAGAAAAGACACTGACCTTTACCTTTGGGAGGATGATTCTGTCCTGGTGTGTGTGGGGTGATGGATCCTCAAAAGCCAGACGTGACTAATTCCCAGCTATTGGAGAAACAGGTGTGGCTCTGTCCTAGATATTTCCTCCTGACTAGCCTTCTCATACCAGCAGTTCATATCATTTTGGGACAAGAGTCTACCCCTACCTATTGTGTAGGCAGGCTAATGCATCTTACTCCCAGTTAGTGGATTTCACTCTGGGAAGGATCGAGTTTTGCAACCTTTTTGTGGTTTGACCCACAACAGATTAAATAAGGAAGAGTTTTCTGAAAGATAGACCAAAGACTGAAATCTGAAGGTAGTCAATTATCAGTAGCAAATAATGGCACAACAGTTTCTGTGAGAACATGTAACTGCTGGAACAATTTGTGATGCTGTAGTGGAATGCCTGTGATAGGAGGTCTTTAAATTAAGCATTGGGAGTCTTCCTAGATGATCTATCTATCTGAAATGATGTGCTGTGAGTGACAAGCTCTTGGCCTCTGGTAAAACCTCATATCACAACTGCTATGGATGTGTTTATTGGTTTCTGCACAATTTTATGCTGTCAGACTTTTGAACTTGAGGTTCCTGGCCCTCAATAGACAAAGGGTGAATCAGAATTGTACTCTCATGCAATATTGTGTAAGGTCTTATTCATGTGGTGCTGCTTATTGTGTCAGGGAAACAGCTGAAATCAAATAACAAAGACTACAATCTATTCTTTGAATCTGTTTTCCATTCTTGTTCTGTAGCACTGGACTCTTTTAGGACTTCAGACTTGTTCCTTGAATTACAATACAAGGTCTGGATTATCTGGCAAAAGTTTCAAAACTCTAATCTAGCTGTGGCAGGTGTGTGCATGAGAGACCCTTGTCCCATTCTAGGGACAGTGTGAGATGGTCAAGATGCAGAAGGAGAACCTGACCCAGTCTACCTTGGAGGAATATCTCTAGAAGAGTTGTTCTTGAAGACCAGGAGAGACTCTAAAAAAAAATCTTAATAAGAAAAAGGGTGTTTGGCTCGGTTTAAGACTAGAAAAGAGATGCACTAACAGTCGTAGAAGAAGAGTTTCTGTTCAGTAGCTGATGTTTGAGTCACTTTTAGCTTTGACTCAGCATGACGTTGTCCACAATGCCAAAGATCCCATACATGTCTGAAACCCACATTTTGAAAAATGCTTTTCATTAATTTTTTATTTTTCTAAAACAAAGTAAAGTGCAAATTTGATAATTAATGAAACTTACACTCTGACACACAATTCTCAAACAGTGAAAATTAAATTTGCTTTCCATACCAAATCTTTCAGCCCTTCTGAGCATCCCATGCTTACAAAATCCTACCGCGGATTGATGAAATGGAGCCAATTTGAGAAAGAAGCATGCAAGTCTTTTACCTTTTCTCCCAGCTTCTGCTACTTGCCACTGCTGGAAACAATCCCAGGCTACTAGTTACACTTTTCTTTGGTCTCTGTGAGACTATTTGTTTTCCCAGCTGTTGTTGGAAGTAATGCACATGCAGTCACTCAATGTTTCAAATACCTGGCCTGTGTGATTGATAGGAAAGGTACGCGGGACCAAGCTGGCACCTAGTCTCTGTTCTTTGAATAGCGATTTATTGAGTAAAACAAGTTTTCACAGTGACAATATTTTTGTGCTAGTAGCCTATCAATATTCACTTCAACCCAAAGCTCATAAGACAAGTTTGAGTTGAGCTGTTAAGAATCCATGATGACAGGCAGTCTTCTGTTGTTTTTCCACAAAACTTCACACTTGCAAACAGAAGAGTCTTGAGACCACAAAGTATAAACACAGCTGAAGAGGAGGTAAGTTCTCAAAGGGATAGCAATATAAGAAATGGTGGGAATAAGATAAACTAATGTACACTAGTGTGAGCAGAAAATAATCTCTACTGCAATTCATTTTTCTCCTGTCTTAGAATAAGTCAGCTTGCAGAAATGAAATCCTCTAAGGAAAATTTGACTTCCAGTATCATTGAAGGTGGTAGGAAAGTTTTTAAGAGGTTCTTTTAGTGGATAGCACTGACCCCATTAAGAGGTTCAGGTGTGGCTGGCCCTGCCCTCTGAGGAGGTGGCCCAAAGGCATCCATTGTAGAGATGGGTTAAATAAAGTCCTGAGCAGGAGGCACATTGCCCTGAGAGCAGCTTTCTGGGCAGAGGGGAATCTCTCTTGGGTGGAGGGGGGTTCTCTCCTTGGTCCTTAGGTGTTTGAAGAGTACTGATGCCTCACCTGTGTTAGGCTACTGGCTTCTTGAATCACATGGCCTGTGTCACATGTTGCTTTTGTCTTTGAATTC
Organism: Aptenodytes forsteri; assembly: GCF_000699145.1. NCBI lineage: Eukaryota > Metazoa > Chordata > Aves > Sphenisciformes > Spheniscidae > Aptenodytes > Aptenodytes forsteri. The sequence goes on from NW_008794545.1 coordinate 1,240,143, forward strand.
AAATAATGCATGTCTGAGAGAGCTTTTAAAAACCGAAATGGCCTTGGTTTCTGTGGAAGGATGGAGAGAACAGCTAACAGTCCTATTTAGAAATATTAATTATTGGCTTGTATAGTTTCAACTTCTGTGTGTGTCTTTGCCTCTGAGTCCTTCCCTTTTGACCTTGCTACTGGTCTCTTTTCTTCATCCACCTCCTTTATAGCCTTCATCACTGCAGTGAGAAGATGGCTGGAAGGAGCATGTCTGGACCATTTTTGCTACACATGCCTGCCTGTGGAAGAGGACTGGCAGGCTCATCTTCTCTTCAACCCTCTTCATCCTCATCTGATCGGTTCTTGTTTAGAATCAATTGCCCACTGAGAAGGTGAGAGCAGGGCTCAGGAGAAGCACATTTCTCACAAATTCGTTCATTGAGAGGTAGCTCTCCTCTCATTTTCATATTTGACCTGGTTTTATATCATGAATTCTTTCTGGAGCCATAAGGCAGCTGTTTCAGCTGGTTACAGTCAAGAAGGATCCCACTACACTGCGAGTCTTAACAGTAATTTATTTATTGTTAGATTTCACTTAAATACCTGCTATCTTAATTTCTCAGAAATGTCTTAAGTGTAGGGTTTACTGCCTTGTCTTCCTTGTGGTTCCCTAGGACACTTCTTTTAAAGGTTGCGTTAAACCTAGGCTGTAGGTTTCTTTGAGAAAAGACCAGGAATATCTGTGTCATGGGTATGGTTAGCTCTACCTGTGCAGGGAAACTCTCTTCTGTGGTTGCTGTGGGCTTAGTTCTGTGTTGGGGCATCTCAGCCTGGCATTAACTTTTTACCGACTGGAAAGAAAACTTTAGCTCCAGACATACTCTTGCTTTCGGGGAGACCATATCTGACAGGCTGGATCCATCCAGCTATAAATATTAACAGCTGCCAAATGTCAGGTTTAGAGTTGTGCTGTGGAGCTGGCCAAGGCAGCAATTACTTGTATTTTAGCTAGTGCTGCACATTGACTGTGGATACATTAGCTTTAGTGGAGATTATTTAGAGGCTCAGTAGCTTAAAAGCAGAAATCACTTACATTCATATTGGATATTATTACAGATTCAGGAGAGTTGGCCATAAAAACACTTAGCTTCCTGTAACAAAAGGACTCCTAGCCAAGCAAGTAAAATGTTAATGAGACAGTAAGCACTCATTTTCATGTCTGTAGCCTTTTCCTCCAAGGTTTTGCTGCTTCATACTGAGGTTCATTAGAGTGGAAATGGTTGACTTAAAAAAAGAAACACCAGCTAAATTGCTAGGGTGTAGAATTTCCTTTCAGATCATAATTATAGGTGATCAACGGAGTGTGTAATTAGTAAGTTGGGTGAAGGATATTTCCAGAACAATCAGCAGCAATTTCCTCCCTGTTGTTCCTTTCTCTGCTCTGAGGACCTTTTGTCTGCTTTGGTAGGTGTGGCTTTTTTTAAGCCCAGAAAACACAAATATAAAAAATTATGTCAGATAAGAGTGACACAATAAACAATAAAATAAAAAAAACCCCCTACAACAGGATATTGTCTTCACTGTAATAGGCCTTACTGATTTTCACTATGTTTCCAGCACTTGAGCACAGGTCCAGAGGAAAACACACAGGCTCATTTCTGGCCTTCTTTGACAAACCTGTGAGACTCTTGATGGAGCCTGGATTTGCAGTTGCACAGCAAAAATGTGAGAAGCTGTCATTGTCTTCAAATATCATAGGAATGCCCAGGCTGTTTCTTGGTGTTATGAATCATTCATGGAATAGTTCAATGAATCTGTCCAGCATGGCTAAAAATAGCTGGGTAAACTGAGTGCTTTTGACCTTAAGAAAAAAAAATCTGTCTCAAATTTAAAATAAATAAATGAAAAGCTGTAGAAAAATCCTGTGGAAGAAAAGATGTCAGTCTGTAAAGATACGTTTGGTATTGCATCCTGGAATGAAATACGGCTGATCTTTTTCCCTCTTAAAAAGAGACTTTCATCTATCTTCTTCACACAGTTGTTTGGTTAGAAGAATGAACATTTCTCATAATTAGGATGGGTCAAGGCTTTTGGTCATCTCTCTCTGTCCCTGCAGTTAACAGGCACACTGGCAGGGCATGACTTTGCTGTGTCCCTGACTAACAGCTGTCTCCTCCTCCATTGTTGATCCTCAGCGGACGAGTGCTGCAGGAATGATGGTTGTGAAAAGGTCAGGGATGGCATCCAGCGCAAAGACCTCAGCCTGAGCAGTTTTTGCATATGATAATGTGGAGCGCAAGGCCCTTAGTGATGCTGTCTGGGGTCAGGACTGTGGATGTATTCAACCTGCCCCCCCCTGCTTCTGACAGCAACCCATGTGCATTGTATGCAGGGCAACTCTAGTGATCCTTCTGCTGTCAGAGATGTCCTGCCACTAATGCACTGAGGGTTTTTCCTCATTCATTTCCACTGGTTGTATTTTAGAAGCCATGGATGGGCCTGTTCCTCATGGATTTATTTTGTCCCCCAGCCTGTTTTGGCACTTTCCATAATATGTGACAAGGCCACAAATTAATTTGGTATTGTGGTAATAATAATAATAATAATAGCACTTCCTTTAGTTAAGCTTTTAGTGCATCTGGTGACTTCACTAGGTGGCCTTTCATGGCACCTACTATTGCTTTTGTACTATGGGAATACTTCCCTTGACACAAAGAGCTGGGTCTGTGTTTGGATGTTGTGTTCAGTCAGTCTCAGTCTACCTTCTGATCAGAATATGTCCCGAGCTGCTATTTAGTGTTGCCAGATTCCCACAACAAGCTCTCACAAACCCTGTGGTTTGTGGAAACTGAATACTGTGATCCTAACTAATCTGGCTTGTGTAGTGCACAGAAGCAGACAGCCAGCTTGAAAAACTGCCCTGGACTTGCAGTAGGAGGGCCAGACACTGGTCTCCAGAACTAAACAGTGCAACATCTTCAAATACCTGGTTTTAAACTCTGTTTATAGGTGGAAATCTCAACCTTAATTATCAGGTTGTTAATATCCTCTAGATGAGAATACATTCCCTTAAAAATATTTCTCCGTCTATTTTAAATACGGGCAGAGTTCTTGGAAATAGCATTTTGCTCTTCTAATCAATGCTGAATGGTAACTCATGGTAGAAAGTGAGGTTGAACATGAAAATTCTAGAGTTAGCATTTCTGTATTGATACAATGGTCAAATTAAACTTTAGCACCAGCTGATACAGGGAATGGAAAAAAATCCCATATCTGATTCTGCAGATGTGTCAGACTACTTGCATGGGCTCTTGTATGGGTTACAGGAAAACAGCTAGTACTTTCCTGCTCCTATCTGTTCCCCTCCCACCATATACTGAGTACACAGTGCTCAGATCAACCACTGGTTATGAACAACCATAACGATGGGTTTCTTCTAATGTCCTGAAATAGCAAGAAAGGAAGCGGTTTGGGCATGGCTGCCGTACTATGCAACTGGCCTGTACAGCTGCAAATGTGAACACGCTGTACTGGGAGAGCACCCTTCATCTGGTAGTCAGAATTTTTCTCTTCAAACACTTGTTCAATAAAAAAAAAGTTCCACAGAAAATGCATACTCTTTCCTTACAAAAGCATTTCTGGGGCTTTCATTGAAAACCCAGATTCAACAAAATCTGAAAGTATAGACTTGACTGGGGGGGGATCATGCTTTCTGTGTAGATGCTTGGTTTCAACATTGAAAGTTTTCAGCACACTTTTAATCTTCTGAAGAAAACATGAATAAATGATAATTTCTATTGGCATGGCAACTCTTTGGCAGGGGAAGATGGGGCAGGGAGGGAATAGATGCACTTTGGTCACCCGCTCTAATCTTTGTACTTTGACACAAGGTTTTTTAGTGCAAGGCAAACAGACAAGTAAAGCTGCATGTTCACCCTATGGGGCTTCCAAGGGAGAGATGTTGAATATGTTTTTAAATAAATGGCACCTTCATTATTTATTCATAACTAGCATACTAACTGAAAAATGAAAACAGCTACTCCAGTTATTTCAACAAAGCTTTGGCTGATTTCAAATACAATTCCTGTCAGTAGACAAATAGGACCTAATAATTTTGACCACTTCAAAGCTTAACCCAAATGATCCGTTTACTCAGTGACTGGTATTGTTTCTAGATATAAGTGTTTTGTTTTCATGCATTTTTTTTAATTTGGGACATGGCTGACTCAGCAGCATAAATTATATATGTAGCAGCTACTGATCTCTTTATGCAACGTGGGACCATGAGTTGTGTTTTCCTTTTCTGAGCTCACTGTAAGCCTCAATCCCTCTGCCACTTTGAATCAAAATTTCTTCTTTTCCAAGGAGTATGTGTTTTACCTGTTTCCCTTCAGCTAGAACTCGAGCACCTGACAGTGACAGGGCTTGACTGCATTTGTGACTACTCTCTGGAGCTGACAGGGAAAATGTTAATGTTACTGAAACTGAGACCCAGACTGTGCCACTAATGTTTTCCTGAACATCAGGGCTGGGGGGCTACAATGAACTAACGTGAAAGGTTTTTGGAGGGATCTGCCACTCAGGTTCAGTCTCTTTGGGTCAGAAATTGCCACATGGAGACTTGGGCCACACAAATTCTCTGAAATATGGCCTATGTTTTGAGCAGGAAATGTTTGATTACCCTGTCAGGGCTCAGAGATGAAGCTCTTGGACGAAGTCCCTGTGGATGTGGCATTATGGCATTAGTGCCAAGGACTCTGGAGATGCAAGTTTTGCTTCTGGTGTTGCCCTGGGCTTACTTTGCAGCCTTGGACAAGGCACATCATCTCCACAGCCCTGGGATCCTTTATGTAATGAAGATAAAGACTCCCCTCTCAAGTAGGGCCTGTCCAATACTCCCATTTTCATGCACTGAACTTTTTGGTTGACTCTGGTTTACCTTTACACAGCAGATGAGGGAGTACACACTCCCCTTCTGCGCTCATAGGGTTGTGCTTTCCTGCTCCCTGTCCCCAGGTGCATCTTACAGATGCTAGCCTGATCTGCAGTGCAGCAGGCAGTGACGCTGGTGTCAGAGTGCCTCAAAACAGAGGGGCTGCAGGAGATCAACTGCCTGGCTTTATTGCCCTTCCTCTGTTTTTTTTTCATCAACACCAGACACAACTTCTAGGACGTGACCTGATGCTGCTTTTGTCTCCAGACCAGGACATTAAACACTTGAGAGGCTTTCTTCAAGGTGGGCTATGTGTCAAAAACTATGGCATGAAAGGCCAAGTCCTATCTCCTCCTTCCTTCATAAGCCCTAAAGACTTTCAGGATGCAGAGTGTCCTTTCCCTGATTCCATCCTGATGAAATTTGGAGTCCAATGCTGGGGTTCCCCATGGGGGGCCCAACTGGATTCAAGACAGAGGTGATCAGCTAGAGCCATGTGGGTTTACTGTAGTACACAGATGATAATCTGCCCGGTGCTCTGAGCAGTTGTCTTACCTCAGGCCAGGTAGCATGCAGAACCCTTTTAGTGGGCTCAAAGCCTTGAGGTAGGGGAGAAGAAAGAGCCTCTGCGTCCCACAGTGGAAGATTGCTACTCCAGCAGAGCTCAAAGTCTGGTCAGAGGGCAGGTGTATTTTTTTAAAATGGCTCTTCTGTGAATGCATGCCTAGTGTAAAAGCAGTTCTGCATTTCAACCTGAAAAAATCTTCATCATTTAACAAAGGAGAAGTGGTGTCTGTTTAACTGCCTGAAGCCACCATTAGTCGTCTTGCCTCTTTTGCTTCTGGTAAAGTAGTACACATAAAATGTGTTGCTCCCTAGAAATAAAATTGCTGCTTCTTGCTGACGGGAGAGCTGAGAACCTCCGGAGTGTCACACTGCGCTTGCAACGGGCCAGGCCTGCGGACAGAATGGAGGATTGACGCCCTCTATCGTTGGGAAGGAAAAAGAAAAATCTGCAGCACAGCTAATAGCGTTCTTTCTCTGTCCTATCTTTGATTATTTTTTTTCTTCCCCCCCCCCCCCCTTTTTTACCTTTTCATGCAGTGGCTGGCTGCAGTCTCACAGCTAACAGATGGCTGGTTTCATCTGGCCACCTGAGGGTCTCTGTCACCAAGTAAATTCTTGTCACAAGTGGTCAGCAGGGCAAGGCTCTCTGCTGTCCTCGCCAAAGCATGAAGCAGAAAATCAGCCTCAGCCATCTTTGTGCATTTTATTTCCAGCATAAGTGCGTGCTGACGGAGTTCCAGATGGCTGAGGCACACGTCCTCTGGCTTGCTAGTGGCTGGCTGCAGTCTCACAGCTAACAGATGGCTGGTTTCATCTGGCCACCTGAGGGTCTCTGTCACCAAGTAAATTCTTGTCACAAGTGGTCAGCAGGGCAAGGCTGCTCGTCTCTGCTGTCCTCGCCAAAGCATGAAGCAGAAAATCAGCCATGCAAATCTTTGTGCATTTTATTTCCAGCATAAGTGCGTGCTGACGGAGTTCCAGATGGCTGAGGCACACGTCCTCTGGCTTGCTGGTACCTAAAGGGTAGCATTGCCACCTGCTCTGTGAAACACAGGTTGGCCCATAAAGTCTGGTTTGCGGAGATTACCCTTTATACAATATATAGTATGATAATGACCTTGTACATTCCTCTCTCAGCAAATGTTTTGTAGTAGTTATTTACTGGTTTCATTGCAGTTGGTGGCAGTTAATTTTTTTTTCTTTTCCCCTTCTGCAGCTTATTTGCAGAAAGCTCTTGCAGCTTCAAGTCATGAAGTCTCACCTGCTCCTGCTTTTATTCTGAACACAATGCCTTGCACTTCATCAGCATTAACTGATCCTGATGCATCCCAGACAATGAAATGATGGCTGTTGGGGCTATTAGGAGAAGCCTCCCTGGGCTGCTAGATGCAGAATTTATAGAGTCTGTCTTTAACCTTTTGGAAAATGGAGAAATGTCTCATTATCTAAAATGATAGCCTTGTACACTGGAGAGTTTAGCTGTTTGAACTACTTAATCAACTGTACTTCTAAGATTTTTTTTTAATATTTAAAAACCTGAAGCTGCAAGAATTGTTATTTCTGTAGGTAAGAACCTCTTCACCACACTTACAGGAGGGCTATACCCATGTGTATTCCGGTCCATCATTCAAAGTGATCTGCTCTCTTGCTGCGTTGCATACACCTTCTCTTAATAGCAGCTCTTTTAAAATCTTACCTGCAGAAGAATAACCTTTAGATATGGTAGGTTTCACCTGGTGGAATTTAATGATCTGTCTTCTGCCTAGGAAGAGGCATAGATCATCAATATATGAGCTTGTTACAGGATTGATCTAAGGAGTACACTGTCACTTTGAGGGAGTTTGGTGGACTGTCAGTTTGGTGCTGTGCATGCTCCAAGGCAGCAGTAGTCACGGAGATCAGGTCTGCATGCTGGTTGGCCAGCTTTTGGGCAGAGAAAGAAAGTGCCAATAATCGCAATAGAGGATTAAACCAAAGCCACAGAGTGATTTACCCAAAATCTCACAGGGAGCATGTGAGCTAGGAATTATAGCTCAAGCTGTTGAATCTTAGGTCAGTGTCTTGGACAAAAGCTCATCATTCCTCTGGGAACAGCAAAATACATTGCCGTCTGATCAACATGGGAGAGGTGATGTGAGTCCCTGGGACCAGACCCCGAGTCCAGCACACTCTGGAGACACTAGAGAAAAGCCAGTTTGACCTTAAGTGCAGTGATGTCAGAGTGAGGTGCTCAGCTTGACATCTGCCTATTCTGCCTTGACGTAGGTTGTACCACACGGGACACAGACCCCTTCTCCTGCAGAACACAGGTTGGCAATGCAGCTCTATGTGCTGCTCTGAGAAATGCTAACAAGCAGTGCAACTGCAGACCCTTTCTTTCCCACCTCCCTGGATTTATCCCTGACTGGCCTTTGTATGGCCTTGCTGTCTTCAAAGAGGGACATCAAAATTGTGTGAAAACCTAATGCCTCAACAGAAAGGTGTCCAGACAGACCATACTGCTATCATAAACAGGCTTAATTTTATATATTATTTTGCTTTATGCGCTGCAATGATTTTTGCTTTGAGGGAATTCTCATACAGCTGTTTGTTTTATTGTAGCACTTATTCTTAGAGGAAGCTGTCAGGAGCTGCAAAAACATTTTCCTTCTCCTTTAATCCACTATAAAGCCACCCCTTGAAACTGATTTTCTCCCAGAGACTTTGGGCAGTGGTATTTGGATTGAGACTGGCTCCCATTGCGAAGCCATCCTGCTAGCCCTGTAACATCTGAAATGGCACAGGAGAAGGTAGGCAACACGTATCAAGATCCTCCTTCACAGGCCTATAAGAATAGGTAATTGCTCATAAATTGCTGTTGTGCTGCTTTGATTTCCTTGCTGAGGAGCTCTTAGCTGAGAAGACAGATATTTAAAGTGAAAAGAAAGAGATGAGTGATGCTACTTTCTGCAGCGGAACACAATCAACCAATACTGCAGTGTCACAGGTGGGTGGTCAAAACTGCTGGGTTTTCATACATTTTCAGAGGGCACCTACTTGACAAATGCTCCCTACAAATCCACCAGCCTCATGCTGTCTGCTAGTCATTTAAAAGTAGATGATAGTGTTCTTTACCTTCCCAGGCTATGACATAAATAGCATAACTATTTTCAGCATCAAAGTCTGAATGCACTGTGTGACATATCAGAATTACAAACCTCCCAGCTCTGCAGAGCTGAATCTTTATCATGCTAACTCCTCCGATGTGAAATAATAGCCCGGCAACCGCCCTGAATTCCAGTTGTTTTAACAAGCAGGTACAGAACAGGGTCATGTTGCATCCAATATGTACATGAGCCCACACTACATACAGAACTTTAGTATGAGTACTGTAAGGGTACAAGCAGGATTTCAGCCCACATTACTCCCAGGAGCAGTTGGGAAGTCTGGCTCTTGTCCAGCAAGCAGATACACTTCCTCAAGAGGGTATGATCTCCCAGCAGGGTGGTACTTGGTTTCCAGCATGCAAGTGGAAGTAGTGCACCACTTGCTCCTCTTGAAAGATTTAAGATGCTCAGCATAAGTTATCTTGCCTTTGCCAGCAGGCTGATGGAGTGTTATAGAATGACTGGCATGCCTCCATTTCCATTGCAATTTATGGGCAAATAAATTAAGACTTTAGGAGCCTTTTTCTTTCTGCCAACCTCTGTAGTACTCAAACTTCTCCCATTCATAAGTCAGATGCCTTCTATTTGAATGCTATGTGACAGATGTTTTTCTGGTATAGGTTAAATGCCGATATAAGGGCATCTAGGGAAGCTGTAAAAGGCAAATGATAAAGATAGTTGGTACGTAAGTAGCAAAGGGAGCTACTCAACAGCTATGAAACCTTTCATTGTGATCCTGCAAGTCAAGTATCTGCTGGGGTTTGTCCTCCTGTGTGGGTAGGTGTGAACTGGAGGAAGCCCTAGGCTTGGTCCCACACACTAAGAGGAAGTTGTATTTACTCTTACATTCATTCAATAACCAGACAAAAAAGTGGTGAGGTACAGACACAGAAGAGCTATTTCTTATGAATAGAGTTTAATGAAATCCTATTTGTGTAAATTTACTTCTGTCAATGTTTGAAACCTAGGTCTTGGTTGTTATCTAATGCTCTGGAAGTATAGATGTTTTACAGGCACCAGAGGAGTACAGAGGTCATACTGAATGGGAACGGGAGTCACAATTCCATGCAAGCCCCTGCATTACAAAGCATGAGGAATCTGATGGCTTCACAGCACAGATAGGAACATGGGGAAGCTGGAGTTTTCTGTCTCCCTTTGCATTTGCATCACAGCCTTATAGACCAACAAACTGCCCTGATCAGGTGGAAGGGTGCAGCTTTAAAATTTCTTGATGAGTTTGAAGGGGATTACCTGAATCCTTCTTTTATTGCTCAGTTGATGTGCCATTCTGTAATACACACTTGAATCCCTTTGTTTCTTTAGCACAACCTCACTTTCCTATCAGTGTCTTGAATTCTGCATGTGGTTTAGCTCTTACCTTCCCACTCATGGAATTAGACTGTCCATTAGCCTTGACCGCAAATGCTTACTTTATCTTCCCTGCCAGAGCTGTGCATAGAAGCTCCTTTCTGCCATCTTGAATGGGCAGAAGGAGGACTTCTCCACTGCTCTCCCTGATAGGACAGGTCCTCTCATACAGGTGAATTGGTAGAAGAATGAAATGATGCTGTCCTGCCTGGCTTCTGTGTCCGTCTTGTCACTAACTGATATAACACAGGCTGCTTGATGGGCAACAGAGCTGTCCCTACTTGCTACTTTAAAAGGATGTGTCCTGCAATCTGATTAAATCAGACATCACAGCTGATTTTATCCTGGGTTTGCCCCTTGGTAGTCTCACAGGTGGTTGCAGTCTTCCAAGTAATGATTCACAAGAAGTTGTGTAGTGTCTCTCTGCAGAAGGTACAGCCTTTCAAAGACATATCTCCCATACAGTTTTTTTCAGTTTGTGTTAGGGCATGCAGTGCAGCAGAAGATGGAATGAGAATATGTCTTTCTGTTGGGAAAAGTAAGAGTGTTGCACCCTAGTTTCCTAACTCTTTTTGCTTGGCTGCAAGGGAAAAGTTCGTCATAAAATTCATGGCAAAACTCCTATTGATTTCATCTAAGTATTGAGTGGGATAACTGTGTCACTGCAGAGACTGGAAAAGCACCCAAGATTGGCCATATTATGGAGTAAAAGCTTTAAAGCACTCTCTAAAATGTAGCACAGGACGTAGGACAGATTTATGTTCCAACCACATGAGATTTTTTTAGGGGGAGCTGAGAACATGCCGCACCATCATTTCAGATGATGGTTTGACAAATAGGAACATCTTTCTCTTAACACCTACTTGAATTTTTTTTTCTAATGCTCCATCCCAGCAAGATATAAGGGGTATTTAAATGTGTACATAAGAGGATTTAATTTTGTAGACATAAGCTTGAATTTTATTTTCTCTTTGCAGAGACTCTAAAACAGCAGCTGTGGAGTGGGTTTCTTCTTTATTTTTTTAAATGAGGATTTTGAGAACTTCTGTGTGCAGAACAGGAGATGGAGCTATTTCCTAGCACTAAATGTATTTTGCAGTTTAGTTAAGCACTAGCAATAGTTGCATGTTGTCCTTGATCCAGTTCTTATGTTATCATGATTGCAGTCCCCCTCTAATCCCGCTCTACCCCCTAAAATAGCCTCTTTTTTTAAAGCTCAGTAGTAGTTTTCAGGACATCAGGATGACATTTTATTCACAATCTGGGTTTGTGATTAATGGAATCAATAACCAGCAATCCTTTCCTTATGTCGCTGGGGTAAGCAGCTCTTAGAGGTGACAGCTGCTTGTTTTGAGGTGAAAGAAAAGTTATTTGTAAGGCTCACAGTTGTGTGTCCATTTCAGCCACCAGTCAAAACATGAATTACTCTTGCAATCCTTTTCTGTTTTGTTTCTAGTCTCCCCTTCTATGAGGTCACGTATTTATTCTCAGGTATCTAAATTAAATGTAGCTATTTCTTTGTTTAGTTTCCTAAGGAAATGAGGCTTTTGGAGTCATGTTCCATGTGCACGTGTGTATGTGTGTGTGTCTGTCAGACTATTGCAATTAACTTTTGAATCACTGGTCAATTCTAGTGGAATTTGGCAGAGGGGCAAAGGTCTTAAAAACAATTACATTCCTGCAAATGGCACAGAAATTGACAACTGGGTGATGGAGAAAAACCCTGTTAACACTCTTATAGAGGGGAAACCATCAGCATTCATCTGTTACCGAACATGAGAAAATCCACTTAGAAATACGAATCTCTTGGAATACTGACTTCATTGGTTTTGCTGTTCCTGGAATGCTTTTTGTTTGTTTATTTTCACTCAAGGGATGTTAAAAAAAAAAGTGAAGTAAATGTATTTTATTTTTATGCTAAGAGTTGCAAAGCTGTTCTGGGAGAAAAAGCTGAAACAGAATCAATGGTTAGTTTGGGGGTTTTTTGTTTGTTTGTTTGCTTGGAAGATGTGCCAAAGAAAGAAATCGTGCTATCCGCTTCCTTGTTCTGGCAGGAAATAGAAACAGAATAGGATAAAGAGAAAATGTCATTTCCAGACTGTCTAGAAGCAGGAATGCCTAAGAAGTAAGAGCATCTGTTAACATATTGCTATCCTATCCCATCTCTGTTATTCCTGGGAACAGTCACACAAACTGTGAAAAGATTTGGTAGGTTATCTCTCTCCCTTCTTCCAAAGCACCTGTGGGCTACCTGATCTGTGAACAAAAGAACAACAATGTCTAGCACAGGTTTATTTTCCTTTTCTCGATGTCTTCGTGCTGTACTTCAGGGTACTCATTATTCTTTTCAGGCATGGAGGAGTCTCTTGGCATCGCTACTGTCATTGTAACTGCTATCCCAAGTCACGCTGCAAATAGCGTGATGCTGGTGCCTGCCCTCAGCATGCTTTTGCTCAGTAACGCAAAGACCTGTAGGTTTGTGGAATTTGAGATATGGCCAAAGGAAGTGCTCCAGGTAGGCAGATTTCTCCATCTGCTAGGAAAGATCAGCCTTGTTAGGCAAGGAAGAGTCCTGCCTCCCCTCCCTGGCAAGCTGAGCTAGGAAATAAGAAAGGAGGTATTAGTGTACTTCATATGGATGTGTGGTAGAATAGAAAGCAGAAAATGCCAAGCATTTCAATGTAATTAATCTTTTTTCTATTGTGAAATATATTGTTTTGTTGCTCTTTTTTGCTCTTGCCACATGGTCGGCTCATCTATGAGGTTAGGAAATGTGTTTCTTTGGATGCGTCTTTCCTCCTTGGTTATTAACACAAAGCCATGTCCCAGCCCTTGATATTTCACACAGGCTGCCTGATGCACCATTGTGTCTGTTAAGCACCATTCTCAAACCTATTTTCTGCCAGTAACTGATTCTGGCTACAATACTCCAACCATTTGACAAATGCAACAAGAGTAGTTCACATCTCATCTAGTGTGATAAGAAGCAGTCTTTTCATATCCTATATATTTTAATAATTTTAATTTATTAAATTATTAATAGTGTCATTAAATTTTAAAATTTAGCATATAGATGCTTTCTTATTCAATTTGTGGCAGGGACAAAGAGGATGTTTTTGTATGGAGCTTGGCACTATGCAGACTTTTTCTAAAATACTGACATAATATAACTAGACCAATGTTTGTTTATCCTGAGCCCAAATAACTGTCTTTCAAATGTCTGGTTCATATCCATTCAAAATGAATTTAACCAAAAATGCACCATATGCATAAGGAACGGCTAGAGGGAAAGGATAGTCCAGGAAAAACATTGCTAGGCTTGCAGAAATCTTGGTTTGGATTGTAGTCCAAATCGCCATCAGATTTTGGGAGGTCCTTTCACTAATTTCCTCTCTTGCTTATATTGTTTAATTATTACATAAGTATATTACATATACTTATACAGCGAATTTTCTCGTGGAGGGACTGTGTCTAAATTGTCTGTTTTTTAAAGGAACTGGCCTTACCTGCTGTCCTGTTTCAAACCTATAAGTGCTACCATGTTTCAGGTGAATTACCATAGTTGCGCTTGCTTACAGGAATTCACTGCTCAAACAGAGAATGTGCAGGTTGCTGACCCACCCTCACATGTTACTGCAATGCGAGACAGCGTGGCTGGACCCGAATTAGCTCTTTCCTTCCACACTCACCTTTGATGCAAATGTGGGGACATTGCCCTGCCTCTGTCACCATTACCAGGGGCTCTCAACCCATCTTTGCCTGGAGCGGACTGCTCCCACTGCTCCCTGGTGCTGAGCTTGTGCTGAGCCCCAGCAGGCCTGGCTGCGACAGGGCTTGTCTGAGCTGATGAGTGTGGTGCAGGCTTACTGCCCAAGATCACTACTAGCTCCAGATTCATGGCACTTTTAAGGCTGTATTTTCTCACAGATCAGCTAAATGTAGTTTACAAAATCTACGCAGCTATGGATCTTGTGTTTACCGTGGGTTTGGGGGGTTGTTTTGTTGGGGTTTTTATGCCTTGAGTTAATGAGGCATTAACTTGGGAAGCAGTCCTCAAATTGTGGGTCATTTAAAAAAAAAAAAAAAAGCCACATGAAATCTATTTGAGTAGTAGAGCATGCACAGTTTCAGCATTATTCATTAGAGTTAGTTCAGTTAGCTGTGAAGAATTTTTGAAGAGATGATGAATACATATTTTCTTGCTAACTCAGTGGATATTACATAATGAGAGCAAAGAGAATACAAGCCATATTTTTCTCTCAGAGAAGGATTTTCAGTCCTTGCTTCCACCAGTGAAGATGCTGACAAATGCACTTATTTTTTTTGAATATTCACTAGGTATTTTGACATACTCTGACACATGAAATCCTCACAAGTGATATCATATAGTAAGAGATAAGAGTATGTACTTTCAGGATATTTTGGGGTCACCTGTTCCTATTTCCGGATTGTAGGGGGGAAGAATATCTTAGCTAGCCAGAATAGCTAAGACCTTGATGATCATCCATGTTACCAAGAGTGAAGGTCTCCAACTTTCTTGCCTGCTCTACTGTCCTGGTTTCGGCAGGGATAGAGTTAATTTCCTTCCTAGTAGCTGGTACAGTGCTGTGTTTTGAATTTAGGATGAGAACAATGTTGATAACACACCGATGTTTTAGCTGTTGCTAGGTAGTGCTTACACTAGTCAAGGACTTTTCAGCTTTTCATGCCCTGCCAGTGAGAAGCTGGGAGGGGGCACAGCCAGGACAGCTGACCCCAACTGGCCAAAGGGACATTCCATACCATGTGACGTCATGCTCAGTACATAAACTGGGGAAAGCTGGCCGGGGGCGAATGTAAGAAAATGTCTGGTTAAGAGCAGAGCTCTTTCCTGCTGCTACCATACTGCATAAGAGCAGGTATATATCAGAAACAGTCTGAACTCCTACAATGGGTACAGGAAAGAAGGAGGGGGCAGGTATTCACACGTGTTCTGGAAGCAGAGGACAGAAAATGCTGCCAGGGTGATTGTATTGTAGCTGGGGAAGGAAGTCCTGAAAGCTGGCAGATGTGGAAACTGTCAAACTTGGGCTGTTCTGTCTTAACTCATTTTTTTCTTAGCTGGATCCTCTTTTTGGTCAGAGATTTTTGTTTTGGCAAATACTGTTTCTCAAGACAGCTGAACTGTATGACACAGGGATTGATGACAGACAGAGGTCTATTTGTGCTAATGAAGTAATAGGCTCTGCCTAAAATAAGAGAGATCATAGCAGCTCTCCAAGAGGCTGCCCGTCTTCTCAGAGGTAAATTTTCTCCCTGAATCTTAGAGATGTCTGGCAAAAGCACAGAAGCTTGGTGTTTTATTAGAGTTATGGTCTTAATGTGGACACAAGAGTATGAGTGAGATGATGCAGATTCCCTTGCCTCATGCTCTCAGCCTAGTTTCCCACAAAAGCTTGGTTCTGGTATGTTTTCTTGATTCTTTAAAGCAGAATAACTTTCTTCCAGCGTGATGGTAAATCTGCCACCATGCCAAACACGTAGCCTTTAATCAGTGACCTAACCACAGCCCAAAATGAAAATTGGTTTGAGTCATTTCTGAAATCAAACTGATACTTTAAGTCTTGAACTCAAATGGGACCAAAATATTAAAACTTCACAGCTGTGCTGTAACTGAACTCAAAATGCATGAGATTGCCTCCATGACTGAAATGTTCAATTGCCCTGCCTGCTGGGGGACTGCATAGTCTTTCAAGCTTCAATGTACCTAGCTCTAGCATACAGCAAATTTAACTTTCTTACCTTCTCATCAACAAGGTCAGCAAGTCCCCTGCCATTAAACATTTTCACCATGTGAAAGCACTGGCACACAGTGATCAAATTACTTCTCAGTCTTCACTTTGATAAACTGAATAGATTAAGCTTCTTAATCAACAAAGTAGCACTTCTGCAGTTCTCTTTTGCTCTCTTTCAGATTTCTACAGTCTTCTCCAGTGTGGACACCAAACCAGAATAATCTAGTGCTGTGTACAGAAGCCAAGCCACTTCCTTTTTTGATAGCATGAGATAGAGTAAGATAGCAGAATATGGCATTGGATTTCAGTTTGTATATTTGAGTCATGCTGTTTGGGATAAATGTTCTGTTTAAAAACCAAGCTATATGAAAATGAAATTCACTGGACGAATGTGTCCCTCAAAAACAGGTCAGTGCAAAGAAAGAGGAACAACAAACACAACCAACAGGTTTAAATGCAAATTTCATTTTTAATAACAAAATTGGTAGCTATAAAAAGTTCAAGTATGTTCGCTAGTGGCCCCTAAGAATGGCAGTGGTGATGTGTGGGGTTTATTATTGCCTCCGTACTCAAATAATCAATAATAGGCAATGTTACTTTATTTAGGATCTGTGGTTCTGATTCTTAAAATAAATGTTGTGTTACTTAATCCTTATTTCAAAAACATTTACTGTGAGTTGTTTCTTTCCTCAAAGAGAGATCAACAGAAGTTTTTACTGCATGCTTCAAACAAATTCAGTTTATTACAGCATTTTTTGCTATTTCATTGTATTTGCTAGACACCCTAGTAGAGTAGTATTTAGTTCTGCCAAGCAGTGTATAAGCTTGAGCTAATATCTATTTTCATATCTTCTGATACAACATTTCAATTTTTTTTTTTCTGAAGTGTCACGGTGAAGGAAGAGGCTACTGTTTGTTTCCAATTAATAACTCCATATTCAAATATGGCATACATCTTCCAAGTCTCTGTCACTTGAATCAAACTACTTCCTCAGCAGATTTCTGTACTACTTCCACCTACTCACAAACTAAATTAGGCTGTGCTTCCTCTTGTTTATTAATTCAACTTCCTTTCCTTTTCAGATGAACTGTCTTTTATGCTTATCATCATGTCTGGGTTCCTACCCCCCAAATTTTTCATAATGTCTGTTTTATAATTAGTCTCATTTGGTAGTAAAATAGCTGTCAGTATAGGTAGCACTATTCCCTGGCTGATAGTTATCTTCATGGCTTTTACCACTCTCTGTCACAGCCACAAGTATTTAATTAGTTAGTGGTTTCCTCTCTCCCCCCCCAGTTATATAGGGTCAGTCACACAGCAAATGAATGCTGCAGGAAATCCACACTGTCTTCTCATATAATTCAGCACTATAATTTCCTCATCTAAATCTAAGACTGTTAAAAAACCAAACACTATCTAGTGTTCTCAAGCCTGCATTTTATTCTTGTGACTAGCCTGAGAGGGCTTTTCACTGTAGGATTATTTACTGCCTGGTGCTATGATTTAACCCGAATGGCTTTCACAGGGAGAGGCTTTGTGGCTCTGTGACTTAAAGGATGTTGAAAGTCCACAGAAAAGGCTCTGGGAGGATGCAGAAAAGGCTATGTGCATCCTTTGTCTTGGCATATGTTGAGAAATGAGAAGGAGATGTTTTGTAGAACGTGAGGGCTCTTCAGTGTCTAATTTGAAGGTAGCTGAGTCAGGAGGGAGTCTTTTGAGGTTTTCTGTTGAGTGAAAGATGAACCTACCCGATATTTGAAAGATTTCTTCAGATACTGAGTCAATATGCCTCCAGCAAGGAAATGGGCTATAGTCAGCTGGCTAGTTTTTTTCTATTATACGTCAGCACGTCAAAGCCACTTAACAGTAATCAACTTTGAATTTAAAGGTCTTCATTTCCAATGTGGATGTCGTGTGTAACAGTTCTTTCCTTCCTTAGTAGGGGCTGTCATTTGACCATTGCGGCACACCATCCTTACATGGATGTCCTTTAGGGAGGTGAGCTTGCTTCCAAATAAACAGTTGCTTTCCTCTGACACTGCAGAAAATCAGTTTAGTTGAAGTGAAAAATGAGAGGATGCATTCCTGAGCTGTGAGTGCATTTGAAATTATTTGTCTTCATTAGTACAATACTCCGAAATTACCTTTTTCCCAATGCCAGCATTTGACTAACAGTATTTCAAATTTCAATCTCCCCTGCAGCCTCCTGCAAAACCCTTAGAGTTGATTCTCTGATGTCTAATAAGTGTTTGTGGGGTGGGGGGATATGTACAGGTCTTTCCCACTGTAGATGCACCAGTAGAATCTCTGACTTCCAAAGGATCACCTATTTTCATTAAACCAGTAGGAGTTTATATTTGAGACTTCTACAGAGTGATCATACCACAGAGCTAGTTAAAACTGCCAGGCTAAACCACATTTTTCACCCATTTGTTTCTTAATATTTGCTCTCCTGCTCTTGAAAGATGCTGGTAATGAAAGTAGACAGACTGACATGTTCAGAGGAGAGCTATGTGGATGTGCAGGAGAGGAACGAGCTGCACTGCCCAATGAAAACTACTCAGGCTTCACATTCAGCTTAGTGATCTCTCCTCTTTCCTACTCAAGTGAGAGTTTTAGGGGTTAGTAACCACAATAAGTACCTGGGACATGAAACGCTGTGATGTTAGCCTGTTAAGTAGCAATGTGCATTGCATGGTGGGTGAGGGAAGAGATTCCTGCTTTGGCCTCTGTCCAGATGTCCCATAAAGTGCCAGACATGTAGTTGACTTCATGATCTTCTTGCTATACTTGCAGACACAGAGCAACGGGAAACACTGTAGGATTTGTCCTGCAGAAGAGCAAGTTTGCAACACTTTCAGGTTGTGAATTGCTGTTTCCTCATTTCCTTAGATTGAGCTATGCTAATAAAGACCCAGCCTATCCCTAATTACATGTGAAGAAACAAATCCTAACTGCTTTGGTAATGAACACAACTGAATTATGTTATGTCTTAAAGAACTGGCACTGTCAACAGACATTTCTCTGTCACAATTATTCTAACTGGAATCATCCTAATAGCAGATTGGCTGTCTCATTAAGTTGCTAATTAGTATGTATTTATGTTAAAAGGACATATTAGTGTTGCTTTCCATGTTTTCCCATGTTCTTAAGACTTGAATGAAAATTTTAATGCTTTTTCTATTAAAAGATCCATAATTAGGTTACACTGAGAGTGCCAATTAATAAAGATTTGAAAGTAAGTTCCCAGAGTATTCCTTGCACTGCTGTCATCCTCACAATTGAAGAAGACAATGATAATCACACATTTGCATCATGTTGGGCACCATGTAGCAGATGATATATTGGGGTTTGAATTTCCTTTTTGTGATTCCTGATATGCCTTTGCTAACAGTGTGAGATTAAATCCATTTCTTTGGTCAGCTTCTTACAGCTATGGAGAACATGTTTCCACCTGAGAGGTAATCCTTGTGGAGAGACAGCTACTGTTTTCTCTCAGAGTTGTTCATGAAAGAAACTTGACCCCCAGACTGCCTGAAGGCTAATGGTGCTCTGGGAAGCAGCATACTCCAGATCCTGGTCAAGGATGCATAAGGGTGAGGGTCTGACTGTGACTATGTATTTCACACAAAAATAACGCACAACGCCTCTCCCCCCACAGTGTTTCAGACAATAAGTGGAGACATTTTGTGTAGTGGAATTGCTTGAGTGTGTACAAGTGCCATATGGGTATGAAACCTAGCATTCACATGCAGAATAATGTTCTCCGTCCACCATCACCTTGAGTGAAGCATGATACTTAGCAAAAACAGAGTTCCAGAGTTGCAGTTTTGTTGTTCAGAGGTTTGACTTCTGCCCCACCCGCTCACAACAGGCCAACTCTACCAGGGATCATTAGTATAGCTGTGGTATTGGTGTTGCCCAAATACTTGTGGTAGTCCTTGAAAACACACCTTTTAGCTGGATGGTAACCTATGGTGTTAAGGGAGAGGCTGGGACTATTACACAGAAGTTACAATATATATGTGTGTGCATACACACACACAAGAATTATTGTTAGGGCTGTGTTCAACGGTCAGTTGAAATCACCTAGGGGTAATTGTTACTACCTTTGCTCTTTCCACTGAATTTATTTTGTGCTAGCATTGGTCAGTCCTGTGACCTTTATGGTAAAAAAACAGTAATGGGGAACTGTGGTATCACATGCTGTAGCTCGTGTTTTGTTTTGGGGGGCTTTTTTCCCTTCAGAAATAATGCTACTCCTCACAGTAACTTGGATGGGATTTTTGAGGAGAAAATTTTCTTTGTTCTATTTCTTTCCTGCCTCTATCCCTTCAGTAAGACTCAAATCAAAGCCAGAGGCAGGAGTGTGGAAAAATAGCTGCTACTCAAAAAAACAGTGTGATTAGTGTGCCGGATGCTTTCCTGTCAGCGTGGAGTGAGAAACAAACTTGTTAGCAGAGCTCAGGCTTTCAGGCCAACTGCCTGCTATCTATCCTGGGTATTCATAGGCAGAAGACGTGGATGCGTGTTGCCTTCCAAAAACGAGCAAACATCAGCTTCTGTTTGTAACTTCCAGGTTATAAATCTTAACTAAAACATGAAAACTTGTCACTAAAACTAAGTAGTTCATATTATTTAACCAAACTAGCAAAATTTATAATACCTAATAGTGAAATACTATCTGTGTCAAAATCAACAAAGTAAGCAAATTAGTTTCAGTGCTTGATTAGTTAAATCACCATGCTAATACTGCAGAATAATCAATCCTTGCTGTCCATTGGGTATAAATCTCACTAGGGAACCTTATTACAGTCAGTCAAACCCCTAATTGGAATCTAGAGAAGTATCCTCTTCCATCTTCAAAGGAGCTGGCATGATCTTCTCAGGATCAGATATCTTAAATTATGTTATAGTCTTAGAAAAAAAATCCAATTTAAGATAACTATAAAAACATCAAAAAATACACTGGCATAATAAAAGCACTTGCTCAATGTTAATTCAACTGTAAACTAAAAAAAACATTCAGACTGTGATATGTGTTAGCTATTCTGCTGTGTACTAAAGACAACGTTCTTACTGATTTTGGCAAGCAAGGCAATTAAGAACAGTATATTTTTGAACAGTAAGACAGATTTAAATCTTGATAGAGAACATTTATCTATTAAGCACAGCAAGATGAAACCAATAAGCACTAAAAAATGTTCAGTTTTGTAGATTTGCATGCTAAGTATTTTCCTCACAGCAGTCAGTTTGTTTACAATTGTAAAATATGTTGTCATTTTCTTTTGGCTTTTTAGAAAAATAATACCTGGTATTTAATGTCTCACTATGTCTTGTATTCATGGCAAACCAGGACTTTTATTTTTCCTCCTCAGGCCCTTCCTTTAAAATGGGAAATTAAAATACTATCTTGCATTGTCTAAAATTATATATGTATATTAGATAGTAATTATGAAACACTACTTTTATAATTATAATATCTGTTGGACAATTAAAAAGAAGAAATGCATTCATACAGCCTTCAATAGGAGGTTCAAATGCTTTTCCTTAAGTATGACATGAAACAACAGATTGAATGTGGAGAACCTGCATACTAAGTATTAGTTGTTTGCATTTTGGGGGAGGGTTCCTATGAAATGACTGCTCATATCACAGTATATTATTATGCTATAACTGTAGCTATGAATTAGATCCAAGTTAGCTAAGCAATGATTGCAAACACCTGGCAAATGTGTTGAGAACCAATTGGTCATGTATTGAACATGTAATGACAATCATATTACTGTACTACAGACTTCCCCAGCGATATGAAGTTTTTTTGACAGGTAAAGTTCTACAGTTTCTCAAAAGCAAGTGGAGCTGGTTGTACCTCCATTTTATGCAGGCAAGAGCCGTCAGTGGAGTTATTGCTGGTTCAGCAGAGCGTTATAGTCAAGACAATCTTAATGAAGCCTGCGGTCCCCAAATTCATTGAACGAGAGATTTGATTCATCCTATATTTACCCTTTTCCTCTGTGAGCAGTGCAATCATTTGTAATTTTGAAAATTGGGTGTAAAATATGTAAGAGAAGAATTCTATTTTGAGGGCATTTTGCACACACTTGCTCGCAAGTGTAATCCCAGAGAAGTTCTGGGCTGCTGAATTGCAGCAGCAAGCAGAATGAAAAAACATTTCTTCCTGTTTCCTCAAAAATACCATGTGTGAGAAATCATAGTGGGGGAAAAATAGCTGCAACAAAATGTTACAATATTTTTGTCAGACATATTGCGTTTGTACTGCGTGTATTCTCTGATTTTAAAATTATGCAAAGTGCCTGTGTGACAACATTATTTCCTACTTGACATAAAGAATTTGGTAAAGACTAGGTATTCTCTTTCTTGTATCTTACGTCTGGAGGCACAAAGACATTGGAAGTGACTGCTAGACATCAGTCATGATGGACTAGAGATGGAACCCATGTTCCTTAATTTCTAGTTTCCTAGAAGGGCTGGAATTTATTTAATTTCAGAATTTAAAAGGAACCCAAAAGTTAGTTTCACATGGAAACTTTACTTGAAATAATACTGAGGAAGTGTCACACTTTGATCAACTAGAGTGAAGCGTTATTTGGATTTTGACCTTTCATCATATTCCATTACAGGAATATGCTGTGGGAGTTTCGGTTTAGTTCTCCAGAAATTTTGAATTTACTGATAATTTTGGAGGTTGTGGGTAGAAGTGGAGGACTTTTGATAAGGAATTTCTGATAATATCTAACCTTATTTTTTCCCCCTCTCCGTTGATTTCAAGTTCGGGTCGCTTCTAGTGCAACCCTGGTGCTCTGCCCTGTCAAAGGAGTATGAGGTGTGAACTCAGATTAAACGAGTGATGTGCACCAAGAGGAGCAGACCCCTCCATGGCTGGAATCAGTGTTGGCACTCAGGTAGGTGTAACACACACCTTTTTTACTTTCTATGCGCCTGCGTATGCTGACCCACAATTACATCCTGATGTGCCTGACTAGCCTTTGAAACTGATAGATAATTTAGGAAGGCAGTAGGAGAGGAAGGAGGAGGACAGTCCCTCAACTGGCATAAACCTGCATTAACTCATTCATCATAACTCATTGATTTCACTACCATGACATCAATTTATCTAGTTGAGCATCTAAGCCTTTCTTAAAAAGATTTCACTGGCTTTAGCGAAGCTGTGATGATTTATGCCTACTTAAAATCTACCCTCTGCTACAATGCATGCCTAATCTTATCTTAATATACACACAGAAACTTGTTTGAAAAGGAGTTAGAGCTGCTGCTACAGACTTGATGTGTGTCAAGTGACTGCAGAAAAGTGAGAAATAGCAAGTAAGCCACAACCCAGTATCTCAGTACATCACCTCTTCTCTCTATCCATAAATGCATTTTTCTCAACTACAGCTCTGACAGTACACCTCTGCCTCGACTCAGCCCTCTTTTACACAAAATTTCTGACAGATTTTTCCCCTTTCCTCACGATCAATGCTAGTTGTAGATGATTAGAATAACAACTGATTGTATCGGCCCAGTGTGAAGAACAGCATTGAAGGTGTTGTATTGAGATTGTATGACTGGATTTCTATAGGTGTGGAGGGCTGACCAGACCTCATTCAGCCCTGGTTCACTCAGCACAGCCCTACCTTTTCTCTCTGCCTCCCTCCACCGTTAATGAGGCCTGAGTATGCCTGCTCTTGACTTACTAGTTGCACTGGTGTGGACTGGAACCAGACAGTCATGAAGTGGAAATGTATTTATCCTTCACCAACATTCATGCCTCGAACATGCCGAGCTTGATTTCAGTTCTCTCTTGAGTCACAGTTAATATCATCCTAAGCCCAATTGTTTAAAAATACTGCACATGGTAACTATGTATAAAGCTTCCTGTTGTAAAACTGCTGCAAACTGGCTATGACCTTGGACAGTTCTGGTGTGCCCTTGGCTGGAAATGTGGTCTTAAAGGAGGAATGTTTAACATGGGAGCCAACTGTAAGGGCTACAATGCTTTCTACCTCCATATTATTCCATTATATTGTAATTAGGAGAAGTGAAAAGAAACCATATGACTATCAAATTATTGATGCCTTTCAGAAAGTCTAGGATTGCTGAATGTGTTTGGTGCTCCTTGACTGTTTAGATAGACAATATAGATTTGTGATCAATTTTTTTTTCCTAGTATAAGTAATGATGCTAAGCAAATGATGTGTATTATTTTCTGTCAAAACTGTTTTATCTTCTAGTATTTTTTCCAATGTAATTTGTAATCATTTGTCTGGAAATACAGCATTGCACTGGTATCTTGTCTTACTTCTTTTCAACTGTTTGTTCAAGAACAATTGGTTTTAAGCTATATTAATTATTTTTCAGCATGTTTGTAAACTCTCACTGTACTCCTTAAAGTCTGAAAATCCCCTAAACCTTCCTTTGTACTTCAGAAGTTAACTGGAATGTCTCTCATTCAGTCAGTCATAGAAGAAGCAATATAAATTAAGATTGTACATAGATTGAATGTTACTTAGTAAGTGTCACTTTCCTTCTCAGAATAAGCTTCATCCTGACATAGTTTGCATAACCGTATCACATTTGAGTTCTCTGAGAGTGAGGGTTTGTATTATGTTAGAAATACAAAGTTGGGCACAAGATACATGTAAAATCTGAACACACTGAAGAAGCAGATTCTTCTGTGACTTTGAGATCTAACTGAAATTCTCCATCAGAATGGAAGAAACTTTTGGTTTAACTGCTTGTATTTGGTGTTTGACTGCTCAAATAGAGAAATTATTCCCTAATGCTCATGAACAAGCAGGCAGAGCTGTTTCACTTGGTCTCTCAGCTGTGCATATAGACAAACATATGTGGGTGTTCTTCAGATGACCCCCTTTCTTGTGGTAAGAGAGGGAACAACAACTCTGGAAAAAAGTTTAAAGAATTGAAACTTGAGATGTGAACTGAACTCCTCACTTTCCTTAAGGTTCTGATTATATTGCGCAACAGAGGCTGTATTTTATGACCCTCCATTGCAGCCCCTGATGGATTTATATACACACATCCATCATCTGTTGAGTCATACAAGCTTTCCTTATCAAAACAGCCTCAGCAGCAAATACTTGTGTTGGATATAGCTTTAGTAGGGAGAAACAGATCCGTTTTGTCAAGGAGGGAATGGGCTTGTCAATATTCAAAAATCACTAAAGATGAGCTTCTGTGGGGTGTAGCCCCCTTCCATGTCGAGGTGGAGTGCCTAAGCATTTCTCAGGACCAGGGCTATAGTCATCAGTTTTATCAACTTTCAGTGATAATAGGCTGTATGAAAGCTAGATGCAGATGATCTCTTTTTGAAAAAGCCTAGACTTTTTTTTTTCCATGACAGTTGTATTCTCTTCCACAGTGAAACATAATCAACATATATTTACATATTTCATGTAATCAGGACAAGTGGAGTTGCACGCTGAAAGCGGGATATTATGGTCAGAGTGTACAGCTTCGTCTTGGTATAAAGCAACTATTTCCAAAAAGCCAACTGAAAAAATTTACAAAAAGCTTAACCTGTACATCCTTGTTTATTCACTTGTACTTGAATCTATAAGAGTACTCTTTTATGTCGCAGTCCTTCTAGAAACAGTGACTTTGGAAAAATAGCAAATTCTTGCTGGAAAGACAAGCTCTCACAATGTATTGTCAGCTCTGCCAGCTCTAGTAATGAAGATAATGCTTACCAATTTTTATTTGTTCAGCTCTATGGAACAGTTCAGACAAGAGACTACGCTGAATTCCACTTCATGTCATGAATTATCATCTAAGCACTTAATAAATTTCAATTAATTGTTTTTATTTTTTTTATCCTTTTGAAGAAAATGTGCTAAGACAGATGCTGTCCAGGACGTAACTAGAATACAACAGGATTGCACAGTTGTAACTGATGATTTAGTTTACCTTCTAGGAACTATTCTACCACTGAGAAATATGAAAGGGAAAGAACACATTTGGCTTTCTCAAAGGGACTTGAAAAAAACACCACTTAAATAATCACAGTGTCTAACTCCTGACAGCTCTCAAATCGATGAACACAACAATCCATTTCAGAGATTTGAGAGAAACACAGGGTTTCGAATAGAAAAATACATGTGAGGAGGACTCTTGTACCCCTCTGGATGCTTGCTTATGCAAAGCTGTTTTATTTAACTAGAAAAATGTATCG
>NW_008794545.1:1266141-1267177 GCF_000699145.1 Aptenodytes forsteri
TTTTTTTCCTCGGCTAGGTATTTTTTTTCCTTCTGACAGCTAGGTTTCCTGTGCTTTGAAAATGCACTATTCAAGGGGCAAGTAGAAAAACTATTTTTTATATATATTTTTTTTGTATATGTATACAAGCATATATATTTTATACATATATATGTTATATATAATGTATGTGTTTTATAAATATGTATGTATTTATACAAAATATATAGACAGATATATCTCAGAAAATGAAAACCAGTATGCAAAGGTCAGCACAGTTCACAAAATCTCATTAGGCTTGAGCAGCCTGTCCTGTTCTGAAGTCCATAATGTACATCCTGACATCTGGGAAAGCATATCTGGTCTGGCCGATACGGGGATAGATTTCTTCAGTGGACTAATAAATTAACCACCACCACTCCCTTTTTTTTTTTTAAAGTACTCGACTGTTCTCTTTTTTTTCTTTTGCTGCCAGCAGAAGGAATGCTCCATCTCTTCAGCTTTAGCGTCTGTGAGCAAGACTCAGCTACAGCTCCTCCTCCTTCCTGTCCAGATGATGTGGCTAGGGTTTGTTTCATGGGTAGGAGCATGCCAGGGCCCTCTACACTCCCTTTGTGAATGCACGTCAGCAATCTGAATCTGCTCTCCCAGTCCCCACACAGGAACAGCTCAGCTTGTTACCATTTCTAGCACATCTTCATCTGTTGCTTGATTTACTGCAGCTATAAAGAAACAATTTCCTTCTATTTCTGGGAGGCATCATTATAATTTTAAAAGTCACCAGAAGTTATTCACATCAGCATTATGCTATGTTTTTCCCTTCCCCATTTATCTATTTGGCAAAGCAGAATGCCTTCCAATGTAGGAAGAGCCAGTGGGGCAAAGCACTGTGCTACAGGACTGTTTTCCAGTAACTACAAGCAAAATGTTTATTAGCTCACTTTGTAATTCTCTCATGAACAGTGCAATTGTGGAAGTAGCATCCTACAGACTGTGTCCCTGTTGTGGTTTAACCCGGCAGGCAGCTAAACACGCAGCGGTGCAGCGGTGCAGCGGT
>NW_008794545.1:1267331-1338452 GCF_000699145.1 Aptenodytes forsteri
CAGTTCCCAAGCAGCGGTCACCCCCCCGCAACTAACTCCCCCCAGTTTATGTGCTGAGCATGATGTCACATGGTATGGAATGTCCCTTTGGCCAGTTGGGGTCAGCTGTCCTGGCTGTGCCCCCTCCCAGCTTCTTGTGCACCTCCAGCCTTCTCAGTCCATAGAGCATGGGAAGCTGAAAAGTCCTTGACTAGTGTAAGCACTACGTCGCAACAACTAAAAACATCAGTGTGTTATCAACATTGTTCTCATCCTAAATCCAAAACACAGCACTGTACCAGCTGCTAGGAAGAAAATTAACTCTATCCCAGCCAAAACCAGGACAGTCCCAAAGCTCATTGACTTGAGGTGTCAGTCAAGAAGGTAGAAGCTCAGACTGAAGTTTTTCCCATGGTTAAAATAAATATGAGGGTGCCCTAATGATTCTCTGCTGCCTAATGAGGTGCACTCTCACACTCCAATAACTTCCTTGATTGCAGCACTAAAATAGTCCCTTTTCAATCTACCTATTTTTTTTCATGAAAAATGGAAGAATTCGGTATGGTTGAGTCATTCTTCTTAGTCAAATTTGCTCGAATTTTGTCAGTAGGTTCAAAAGTTGATAACCAAAGAAGAGACAGGTGAAGTAAAAGGAAAAGATCCTGGAGAGGGAGTTTAAAAAAAAAAAAAAGAAGGAAAGAGAAAAAATCAAGTCTTTTTCTGGATAAGTGCTTTGCTTATCCAGGAGTTAGCAGCTTTCATTTGTGCTTGCTGTGCTTAATGTCACAAGATGTGTAATGCTGTCTGGAAGCCGTGAGGGTAATTCAGAATTGTTACCAGTAGTGGCAATGCTTGTAATAAAGCTCTTCATTATGTAAACATGGCAAAAGTGTCCTTTAAAGAAGGCCTTAAAATTGAAACTATTACAAAGATGAGAACTGGCCAAAATTATTCTACCCAATTATTATATGATTGGAAAGTGTGGCCCCAATGAAAACAAAAATGTTTTACTGTGAGGGGTAGAGTGATCCCAAAAGCAATCTGAGTTTTCTAACACAGGAAAAAAATATGTTTTTGTTGTATTAGCTGAAATGATATGGTTTAAATGAGGCATTTTAATTGGTTCTTACACAAAATTGTCAATTAAATAAATCTCTTCAGCACTGCTCAGTGTCACTGAATCAGCATTTTCCAACGAAAAAGTAATTTATTAGAAAATGTCCAGTTTTGACCTTTATTACAGTTTCCATCAGGCTAAGAAGCTATTGTTTTTGAGAAAAGTGGTCCAAGCTTCTTGTCATAAACACTTCTTGTTTTAAGTTGGCAATGCTGTCATGAAGGAAGGATAGAAGTTAGTAAATGTAGTGGTCTTAAATGCATTGAGGCCGGGATTGTCAAAATGCTCTCATATCCTTATTCTGTCCCTCTCCACTTTCTATTGTTTCCACAGGAAGAGAATGTTTTTCTTCATACTCAGTGAGGTCTGTCCCACTTCATTGTTATGAAATAATGAATCCTCCTTCTTTGTTTTTAACTTGTTTTTTCAATTTGTTTTTTTCCCCACTTACTAATTAGTCTCCCTTATGAGAAATATGTATACTGAGAACTGTGGGTTGAGGGATTGTTTTGATTCTTATCTAGCATTAATGGATTTTTCTTGAAAATAAAATTAAATGTTAAATGAAGGGTAAAAGGTGGGCAGTCATTTTAAATAGTTGCCATCTGTGGTTCAATTAATGTTTTGTTAGGGGAAAAAAATAAATCCAGAAAACACTGACCAACAAGGAACAGCAGGTACTCATTAGAAGTGTTAAACTGAACATTAATAATACTGTTGTATGTTTGGAAACCATGGCAACAGTAGGGAGTGGCACTAAAGATAATTTTCTAATGTCTAAATATATTAATTAAAAACTGTGCTCACCTCTACTCTTGATCCCAATGGCAGATAACTCCCCTAAAATAATGTTTATGGCATGTGGATGTGAAAGGGGAAAATGCCATAGAAAAACTGGTGAAAAAAGAAGCATGAAGCCAAGGTGAGGCATTTAATTTTTTTCCCCCAACTTTATGTCTAAGCTGAAGATAGAAGTACTTGGAAATTTTTGGTCATAACAGAGGTACAAAAGTCTCAGCCAGCTGACCTCAGGTTCAGTAGTCATTATAAACTTCTAATAGTAAATCTCAGGCATAGTTTACCTGAGAAGACCCTCCTTCACTGGGAATTTTGAAGAACAAGTTGTATAAACATCCGTCAGGAATAAAATAGAATTTATTCTGGTTTAGGATAAAGATATAGACTAGATGGTCTGTTCAGTCCAGCAGCATTTTTGGCTATGCGGAGTCACAGAGCAAGAGCTGCTAAGGGTGTGCCCGTGCTGTGACTTTTGAGTGTTAGCACTTGGTATGGAGCGGAGTCCTTGATCTCGCAGGACACCAGCTGAATACAGACAAATAGTCAGTGAAGTCAAACTCTGTATTGCTTCTCATTACTGGTGCTTTCTGGCTCAGGTAACTCTTCAGCTGGGCCATGCAGTTACTGTGCATAGATGGTAATCTCACATGAAGTATTTAACACTTTGAGTGAGGTTTTTCTTCCCAGACCATCTGTCCTGGTTTTGGCAGGGATTAACTCTATCCCTGCCAAAACCAGGACACCATCTAATGGTTCTGGGAAGAGGTGGGTCTCTATTCCCAACTGGCCAGGTGCATGCTTTGCTATACATCACAGGAAAACACAAGGGGCACTGAAATGTTGGGTTTTTCTCTTTTCCTTTGCACAGTGCTTACCAATTCCTGGACAGACACAGCTGCCTTAGCAGTGCAGATCTATAGAGCAAACAGGTCTAACCTAGGTGTAATATGGGAAGAAGGTACTCTCTGAAGGGAGGGGGATGTGAGGTCTTGATGGCTAGCTGAGTGAGAAGGCAATTAAGTCTGCCTGAATTTCCCACAGAAGTGGAAGCTGATGGATACCTGAATGTGCTACTGACATCCAGAAATTAATTCCAATGGATACCATGCAATTTGATCAAAGGTCTGAAAAATAAGCTCTTTGCTCGCTGGGGAGCAACCAAATTCAATTCCAAGGTGCTGATGTTGGCTGGAAAAGGGCCTTCTCTGCTGAGGACAGCAGCGATTTCCTTGCTTCCCAAATCTGAGTGGAGTATCTTCTTAAAGCACATACCGATAGCTGCAACCTGCATGCAATTCACAGATGCAGCATTTCTTCAGTGTGTCTGTCTCAAGTAGCCCCCAAGGGAACAGAGTTCTACCAAATTTAGGTGCATGTAGTAGATCACGAAGGGAGAACTCATCTTTTCATTTTATAGACAGTTAGTATATGGGAAGAGAAACAAGAAAATGGAAAAGTATTTGCTTAAAAAAAAAATACATCTTGGTTGCCATGTGAGCTGCCTTATGGAGAGAGAGAGGTTTGGTTATGGAGACTCTTTTTTTCTCTTACTTCATGGCATAGGCCAGGAGGATAGCTGCTGGGCAAAGTAATGAACAACATTTATTGAACACATAATCTGGACCTCCGCTGCTGTCAGTGGTGCTTGTCAATAAACAAATAAGCACTTGTGAGGTGAAAATCACCTTAATACCAAATGCGACCAAAGCTGATGACTCCAGCGGCATAAGTATTCAGCCAGTTTATTCTTCCTTAAACTCATTGTTATAAATAACTGATTACAAATGACAGACACCTTAATTTAAAAAAAATGTTGATTTATAAAACTAAATATCTGTTTATGTGTTAGTTCAGCTAATAATACCATGAATTACTGAAATGGAAGCATATACTAAGTGTAAAACTTGTACCTGGGGGAATGATGAGACTCTAACCAGCCTCTGCAGAGTGCAGTGGCTCATTCTGTACTACATAGTGTTTTCTCTCCTGCAGCATTTCTATCTCTACTTTTTTGGCAAATCCTAAGTATTCTGACTTGGGGTTTTCCTGTGGTCATGAATCTCAGAAGAAATTAAACTTCTGTCAACGACACTGTAGACATACTACAAGTCTGGCTTCCATTTGGTTTGGTTTTGATTGCCAATTGAGTGGACAATTCCTAATCTTTTCTTGAATGCTAACTGTTGTTATTAAAGAAATTTGCAGATATTGAGGATATAGAAGTGGAATAGTGGCACCCGTATTTTGTCCCTGGTTTGTTATTTTTAGTCTTACACCCTCTCCCCACCTACCTGAAAAAAGGTACATTTCTGTATGTGGCCAGGCCAGTCTTCACCTGATGTGAAACAGCGTAGTCCTAATGGTTTTGTGGCAGTTAACTGTTTTACACTGTTTGAGAATTCAGCCTGGTAAACCACCACCTGAAATCTAGTGAGCTGCTAAACCTCTCTCTACCCTTTTTGGACCCTTGTGCTATTTTGTTCTTCAAAAACAGTGCATTATCTAGTTAATATTAAAGCAAGCTGAGTGCACTGGCAGAACGTATCACCCCCCCAGTAATCACACTATCTTTTTTAGTAACAACTCTTTTTGTATACTCCTTTTTCCCAGCTGCAATTTGAATGCCACTATCACAGGGTAAGATAAAA
This sequence comes from Aptenodytes forsteri, assembly GCF_000699145.1. Lineage (NCBI taxonomy): Eukaryota > Metazoa > Chordata > Aves > Sphenisciformes > Spheniscidae > Aptenodytes > Aptenodytes forsteri. The sequence continues at coordinate 1,271,874 of NW_008794545.1, forward strand.
AAGAGAAATTATTGTTCTTCCTGAGTGCAACCTTTTCAATGAAATTGAGGACTATACTGTGATTCCAGGAAAAAAAAAAGAAGACGACATAGAATCATAGAATCATAGAATCATTGAGGTTGGAAAAGACCTCTAAGATCATCGAGTCCAACCGTCAACCCAACACCACCATGCCCACTAAACCATGTCCCTAAGCGCCTCATCTACACGTCTTTTAAATAGCTCCAGGGATGGGGACTCCACCACTTCCCTGGGCAGCCTGTTCCAATGTTTCACCACTCTTTCAGTAAAGAAATTTTTCCTTACATCCAATCTAAACCTCCCCTGGCGCAACTTGAGGCCATTTCCTCTCGTCCTATCACTTGTTACTTCGGAGAAAAGACCAACACCCACCTCGCTACAACCTCCTTTCAGGTAGTTGTAGAGAGCGATGCGGTCTCCCCTCATGAAATGCATATGCAACAAACAGATATGTGGCAAAGTGCTAAAGCTGATGATTAACACATAATAAGTCTAATAAGATGATGTTAGTTGCTGCCAGGTGACTTCCAGGGTATCTTGCTGGGTAGTGCTTTTCCAGAGAATGGAATTATTATAAAGCAAGCTAACATTCTCTGACTGGGTACAATTGATCTCACAGCTTCAAGGTAAAAATGTTTTGTCCTATTTTGCCTTTAAAACCTGCAAGATAATTCCATGAGTGGGGAAGAGGTGCCTTCAGTAGAAAGAAGGCTTTCTCCACCGAGGGCCCATTTGTGCACAAGGGGAGAGAGTGAACTTTGCTCCAAAGTAAGAGACTGCAGGGGAGAAAGCGAGGATGAAGGACAGGAGACACAAGGGGAATTTATTCCCCTGCTTGAATGAGTAAGGTGCAGCAAACCTCCTAAGAAAAAGCCTAGGAATACAGCTTTTTGGCTTCAAAAATTTCAAACTCCCAACTATTACCTATATGGAGTTTGACTCAGAATTGAGAAGACATGTTGGGGTGGAGGTTTTTTGTTACACTAAAAGATCTGCCTTTTGACCAACCCTTTTCCCCTAGCTTGAGTTAGTACAAGGACAACTATCACTAGATAAAGGCTAATGGTCACAGGTGTCTAGACCTAAATGCAAGAGCATTGCAGAGCGTAGTATCAATCACTGCCTGACTGCATGGTATTTCTTGCTTTTACACATTCCCAATCAATTATTTCTGTGTTTTCCACCAAGCAAAGCAATTTGTCAAGTGTGTCAAATGCATACAGCAGTTCTGGCCTTTAACTGAGCATCTGCCTCAGGTTCCTCAGCCATGGCCCCACTTTTTTGTCAACTGTACAACACTGTCCCTTGTGATAGCACCCATTAGGGAGTCATATCCACCCATGCTTCCTGACCCCCAACTAGGTGCTGCAGGCCTCCAGGGATGGGAGCAATGGGAAGCACTGTCCCACCATTCATCCAAAGGAAAAGATTAGGAGAACAGCGGTCTCTGTATCTATCCTCACTCCAAGAAAAAAAGGTTTTGCTTAAGTGGATGTGGTTACTTTCTCTTCTCTAGGAGGCAGACAAACAGGGAAGGCTGCTGTTTGTTAATTATTTTTTACTTCCAAAGGATTGAGTATCATATCGGAGGGTGGATCTTTTGGTGACAAGCTAAAATTGACATTTCTGATGCAAAAGCTGTAGCTCCCCATCAACCTGCAGAAGTAGGCAAGATTATAGAAGCCGCCTTTATGCATTACATGCAGTTAAACATGCTGCATGCAGTTAAAGATGCAGTTTTAGTTGTTATTCTTACATCTGTAGCTAAATAGACATTTAGACAGCCTAAGTGCTCCACTTTGCTTCATGTTCTTTTGGACATCCTACAATGCCTTTTCCATTAATTCATTATTTTCTCTGCTCTCAAATTACACAAGAAGTCTTGAATTCTTACTGAGATTTCCATGTAGGTATGTCAACAGGCTTTGCTCTCGTTCACTGTAGCTAAAAGCACCTCCCGTGTCAGTGCCTCCCATTTCCTATTTCTATCAATTTATTTTGGGTGATATATGTCAGTCAATTTCAGTTCATTATCACACCAGCTAAGCAGATTGATATGTTTCACTAGCCTGGTTATACTGCTATTAACCTTGCAGGGATGTTTTGATGAGTTCATTCTGAAATACTTAGTTGTCTGACAAAAAATATTCAGATATTAGCCATGCAAGCGTTTCCCCAGGCTACTATCAGTGATTTCAAACACTGGGAGTTCTACTGGAAGGCTGTGAACTGCTAAAATATTTGCTAGCAACTGCATGCTGCTCTAAGATGTATTGTCCATCAGACAAAACATCATTCACCCAGATAGGTAGAAAGTTCTTATTGAGGAGAAAATTGTCTTAGCAGTGATTGGCATGACAATCTGGTTTGTAAATGCAGTTCAAGGTAGATCCAACAGTGACAAAGAGTGCCTCCAAATAGAGGGTTTGTCAATGTAATCTTATTTGCTCTGAAAGGTGGATGCCATTACCCACAAAACTGTAACATAGTGAGTGCTCAGTCTGGAGATTAAATACTTTTGCAAATAATTATAAGCCATGTGGCAAAATAATCAGAATCCTGAAGTCATAGGTAAAAGACCTAAATGGTGTATCAGCCTTTCTGATGATCTGGAGAGAATCAGAGATTTGCAGATCATTTAACTGCTTCATGGTAGGGAACCTGTCTTCTAAACCAAGTCTCTGCCTACACCTCCTATGCATTATGGGTCTTCTGGAGAAATTCTTTGAACGTTGGACAGAGAGACATAATTGAACATCCCAAAGAACTTCTTTCAGCACTTGTGGCTGAAAGAACAGGGGGTGCAAAAGGGGCTATGAGACACTACCGGGTCTATCCTTGCTAGCAGACCGGCAACTGCATTTGTTGACAGATGCTTGGGAAAAAAAGGATAGGACCTGTAGGATGCCTAACCCATGTGCTGAGGAGGCATTGCCTCTCAACCTGAGCTGCTCTCCCAGCACAGACTCTGACAGGAGATGGCTGGACAGCAGTTGACTGGATTGGTAGCGAAAGAAGTCTCTGGTACTGTTGTAACTAGCCTGCATCAAACTGCCTACGTTTTCAGTGCACAGACTTACTAGAATTTTACTCTTTCTTCTTTTAAAGTGTCCTGTCAAATTCTGCCTGGTCCTCAGTTGATATAAATCACTATTGTTCCTCTGAGGACAATACACTACCACTGTTTTTCCCAGCTGGGGATTTGTCCCTGCATGTTGAAACCAAAGATGTTGAAGAAATAAAATATTCATTGCAAGAAGCTGGAAAATGCTTCTAATTTGCTGCTTCTGATCCTTGCTGTTAACTGCCTTTGGCTCCACAGTGGCTGGCACAATCACATCAGAAAATGGGTGTGTGGAGAATTGGGAAACATCAATATTGTTTGGATGACTGTGAGGCATGCCACTGCGTGGGTGTTTTTATAAAGGGTTATGTGCAAATGTGATAGATTGAAGGGGGTTTCTAGCAAGAGGACAGGAAAACCAAAACGGTTGTTCAAATCCCTTCTAATAGCCAGGTTTATTGCTGTAGAAGAGGATTCTGCTCCCCCAGGGTGATGACAGGACTGTTTTGCCAGAGAAAGAGATCAAAAGACACTGATCTGCTAGACCAACCATCACAGTGAGAACTGGAGAAAAACCAAAAAACCTATTGCTGGCTGAATTGGAGTTTGTCCCCACAGCCATAATGAAGGTCTTGAAAGGAAGGCTAATTACAGCTATGAGCACGCTCGGGAACTGTCACTTCAGAGGTTTTTCTGGAGTGCCAGCCAGCCACACTGTTTTGGAAAAGCGTTTTCTGTGTCACTGCACCCTGTCAGTGCTTGCAGGAGAGTACCTGATGGTGCCAGACGGTCGGGTTCATGTGCTGTCACAGTTGGCAGTGGCAGGGTTGTCACCCGGGGAATCGGTGTCACAGAAATGGAGGGGGCAGCAAGCGCTAATGCTTAGGAGAGCAGTGCTCCTGGGCTCTGAGCTCTCGAGAAGGGCTGTTTAGTCCAGCGCTCTGGCAGAGGTTGAGATGTCAGAAGATGAGGGAAAAGCCAAATATAACAAGGATGGTGTCCGAGAGTCCAAAGGAAATCTTTCCTCTCTACCTGTCAGCAATTTGCAGAATTAATATAAACCTTTCCCAAACCCATGCATGACATTCATGTGTTTCTACTGCATAGTGACTGACTTTGGTCAGTGATGAGTCAATGCTGAAGGGTGCAGAGCTGCAGTCTGCTGAAAGGGCTGGGTGAATGCAGCGCGGAAGTACCAGGAGTTCATCCCCATCCCTGGAGGTTGGAATATTATCTACATTGTTCTTGACAGATGATTCCCAAATTCATGGTCCAGCAACAAAGAATCAGTGACCATAAACTCCCTTTGGCTGACTGTCTCCATGATTCATTATCCTCCTACTAGGCCTTTTTCCCAATATGTATGCTAAATCTTTTTTTTTGCTTCTTAAATTCTCTACTTCTTTTTCCACCTTTAATGAATGTGGAAAAACATTTAGCCTTTTCTTAGTAGAGATATATCTCAAATGTTGAGGAATATTATCATATCTCTCCTAAGTTGTCCCTTCTTTAAACTAAAGAACCTGAATTCTTCAGCTGTTCCTTATAGGATATTTTTTCCAGGTGTCTAAAAATTCTCTTTAGTCAGAATCCCTTTAACTGGACTGTATCCTTCCTGAATTGTATTAACTGTATGCCAGCTGAGGCCCTACTGATAAAGCAGAACTGCTTTATCTCACAGACAATACTCCTGCTACATTCCCATATGGACTTTTAAAACAAATTTTAGTCTTGTGTATAGCTTGCAACTGACAATGTTCCTTAGTTCCTTACTGCAGTATCAATGCTAGTCATTCCCTATATGATGCTTAAACAGCTGATTATCCCTACTTACGTGTAGAGCTTTGTATTTCCCTTATTGAATTACAGTCCTCTTACCCCAGGCCAATTCTTCCATTTTCAAGATAGTTTTGAAATTTCTTCCTCTTCTGCAATATGTTTGCCACCCCTCTAACTTGCTGAATTTGCAGACTAAATGAGCGGTCCTTGCTCATCCTCTCCAAACCATTGATGTAAATCTGACAAGCCTCGGGCCCAGAGCAGACCTGAATCCCCTTGATGTAAGCCACTAGTCTGAAAGTCAGTCATTGATAGTTACTTCCTAAATGCAATTTTTTTATGCACCTGACTGGTAATTCTATCTATTATCGCTTATCTGGTAATTTCATAGACATACAGAGCAACAATAATATTTCACCTGAGTTCCCATGTGACCAAATCAAGCATTTGCAGCCTCTTCTTGCAAGACAGACTTGCCATTTTTCTGAATTTCTGGTTGCCCTTCTCTGCTACTGCTCCAGTGTAAATGCACCATTATTTTCTTGAATATGAATGGCCCAAATTACACTCGGTATGCCAGATGTCTTGGGATGCTGGCTAATCTTTCTCTCTTTCAGCTGGAAATACCTTTCTAGTTACATCAAGGATCGTATCTGTCTTTTTCCACAGAAAATCCAATCACTGGCTCATAGTCATCCTGTGATTGATAACACGTTCTTCTCCTTCTTTAGTTTTCTCTTAGGAATCATTTGTTTACTAAGCTGTAATTCTCTTCTCCCAGTCTTGGAAAGAGGGGTTAAAATAATTTACTTGTGTGATTCAATTTTGACAGTAGCAACCCACAGAATGGGTTGTATTGGTTTGATGTGTGAGTAATGATCTGAATGCTCCTAGTCTATATTTTTACTGTGCGCTCTCTTTTCAAATTGAGGACACTGAAAAATAAAAACACGCGGTTGAGTGATACATTGATATTGTACAAAAAAAGGTACGAGATGATGGGAACAACTTTAAATGCCCGGGTGACATCTTTAAACTCTTTGTTGGGGTAGCAAGTGCATATGAGAGAACTTTTATATCCTGTAGCTAAAATTAAATATTCCTTAGTTTAATAATGACAGTCTATTAGAAAGAAGTAACAGGTTGTCATCATATGTACCATGTTTGATGCTGTGACCCTGTTAAGGTACTATTTAAACTACTCTAAGGTTACCTTCTCTTTCCTTGAGTCACCTTAGAAAGTTAAATTGACAATTATTGTTAGAAAAGTTTGAAATTTGCTGAACTTATTGGAAATGGCTTTTTCTTTTGAAAATTTTCATTGTCTTTCTCTCCCGATAACTTTCCTAATATTTGGTAATTAAATTGTAAAAACAATGAAAACAATGTTTTGGTGCTTTCTAACGGGATGTTTCTTTGTCTTTCATCTTTCCATGTTTTACTTCTTTCTTCTTTTTCCCAATACATTTTTCCCGCCTTCCATTTCTCTATGCACTGTTATGCATATGAGACCCAAAGTTTTGTTTTTTTTTAAAATAAACTCAATTGGCAACATAGATGAAAGATGTGATTAAAGATAAACAGCTCCTCTTTCGTAGAGCTCAGACAAGATAAGGTGGGCAGCCTGCCCACAGGGGTAGCTTGGCCCGAGTGCCAGGGACCTGACCTGTTGGTGTGAAGAGCCCAGCCTAGACTGCGTTTTCATATTCTAGCAGATGAGAGACCCCTCTGGTAGGAGGGTCAGCGCCTCCATGGGCCAGCTGGGTCTGTTGCTCCTTTCCTGTACAGTGACCTGGGCAGGCTGTCAGGTTAGTCTCTAACCTGTTCAGTGCCTGGACCCTCATCAAACCAGCTCATTTGGTCCCTGTCTTCTGAGGACTTGTTTGCAAGGTCACATTTTAGAGACCAGGTAAAGGTACCAGGGCTGCCATCAAAGACCTTTGATAAGGAGCAGTCTAATGTTTCCAAAGGATGTCTCATGCCTCGGGTAAATCCAAGCTGCTGCTGCCATTCTGGCAGGGGAAGGAAGGACAAGGCATTGCCTTCCCTTGGGATAGAGCAGAGTAGCCCTCATCCGCACACAGGGCCATGGAGGCACAAACACCTTCACAGCCCGAGCAAGTTGGAGGAAGGTCCTGGCAACCCAGAGTCAGAGGCAGAGAGGAGGAAGATGTCCTGAGGCACAAAACTTTGGGGAAATCCTGGGGTAGCATATGTAACTCCAGCACTGGATCCCATCTGAATAGGTCAGCAATGAGACAGACGCTACAAAACCTTGCTTTGGCCTCTGAAACTCATCTCCTTCTTGCACTGCTGCTAGTTGTAGCACTAACTTGTTTTACACAGGCTGCTCACAGATGGCACTGGGCTTTCTCTTCTGCCAACTCCATTGTCAGTCCTCCTCCCCTCATCAGGATGAACTACAATAAAGAAATGACAACAAGCAAAAACTTTATGCGGTAAGGTATCATGGACACCGACTGCTGTGTGTAGTGTTTGTATGTTTTGGACCAGGCCCTCTGTAACTTTTTTTTCAAGGCTTGTACTTGTTCAGACAAGTTATAAGCAAACCTGGAAGGTCTCCACTTTTTTGAGGGTTGTATTTAACTTTGCTTGGGTAAAGTGTTTTCTTCATTTTTCAGACTCAACATTTTTCCTACTGGCAATCCAGGCCCCAGTGTAACAGATACATGCCTGGTTTTGTCAATTATTTTCCCTTACAAGTTACCAGCAAACACCTAGCAGTCCTCCGCAGACCCCCATTTCCACACTACTCAGTGAGGATGCAACATATTGCAGACTTAGCCTTCTATGAAATGTAGCTATGATGGTGTCTCTCTAATTGAAGAAAAGCTTTTCTTTTTACACTTTTGTTACTAAAGTAATGGAATATAGAGCACTGGCAAGCATTTTTCTCTCCTGAGACATGTTTGAGCAGATTAGTGAGGCTGCCATCTGGAACAGCAGACATTCACATTTTGTGTGTAATAGCTAATCAATATGACTATTGTATTGTTAAATGCCTTATTTTCAGAAGAGGTACAACCTGGTCAACTAAGGATGAGGAAATCTGACTTTGCCATCAACTTATTACGTGATTTCAAGTCAGATCATTTGAACTCTCAGTGTTTAAGCTTGTTCATATGTAAAATAGGAATAATAAAGCTTTTGAGCCAGTACATAGTGCTTTCAAATCTACAAATGAAACAGTTATGGAAATAAAATTGGCTGACTTACTTTCTGGCATTTAGAGAGTTGTAAACATAGGGACATGAGGAAGATATGAAGCCCATATATTTACATGAGATGGTACAGGTTCATTGAAAAAAAAGAGTCTATTAACTGGAAGTGAAACTTTCATAGTAATGATATTAGTTCTTTAGTATATTAAATTGTGGGATTAAGCTTGGCTGTTTAAGAATTAAATTACCTTTATTGTTGAACAATGCTAATGATGTAATTCAGGGCCCAGCTCTCCATTCCTTATTCATTGCCTTTTGCAGATATGTGCATGGGAGAACTCTTCTCTTTAACATGAAACATGGTGCTTTTTTTCCCCCAAAGTTTGTACTGCATTCACTCATTGTAGACTTGTGCCATTTGTACTACTGTCTGAGTCATTTGCCTGCACGTCCCAGTACAGCTCCTCGCAACTGCCTTGAGGAGGATTTCAAAGTGCTTCCAGGAAGACCAAAGGGATTGGAGGAAATGTGGAGGGATTTAAGACTTTGTGGGTGAAGGTGGTGGAGTTTGGGGAGAACTGGGCAGAGACTTTCAGTGGCAGATTCAGAGCAGCTCAGAGATTTTGGCACCAAGAACAGCTTTGCATATCCCACAGACTCTGAAATGATATTTATCCTGTTTCTTGCATTGGCTTGCTGCAGACGCTGTTCTGATTTTCTAGAAACATTTTTTCAATATTTGTTGGATCTTCAGTAAGAATTTTCCTCGAGCTCAAAATTTCTGATGACTTTCACTAAGATTTTCACCCAGATAATTTTTGGCATCTCTCTGTGAGAACTGCTTCAGCTTCCCTTAACTTCCATCAGCACACAGGAAGGAGCTGTCATTTCATTTGACCTGCCTTCCTGGCCAGCCTTTGGCGTAGTGCTTGGGACCTCCTCCCATCACAGGAAGCTGCAAACTCCAAGGAAGTAGCTGAGCAGTCAGAACTAGAGGAGTAGTGCTGGGTACCACTATTTGCAGAAATATATGTGGTGGCCACAGGTTGCTACTTTGTTTAAATGTTACGAATCTATTTTGCCTGAGTATCTATAGTTAGTGGCATATTTAATTTTCTGTTAGTTTTATGGTTCTCTTCTTCTATGAGCAATGAATAAATTCACCAAGAAAAAAGTGTGGCAAGAAGGAAGAGACTTCCATGGTTTTAGAAATGATGGTAATATATTTAGGTCTATATTTTGCTTTGAGCTTGGAGTATATGGAGATAAATCCTGCAGTCCCTGTTTTACCCTGAAAAAAAATTAGAATGTGTTTTGTATCCATAAAATAAGAAAGGATCTGTGTTTTATGTTCTAATAATCCTATATCTTGGGAATTAATGACATGCTTTTTGTAATATGCACTGAGGAACATCTTCTCACAGCTACATAGTGGAGTACTATAATTCCCACTTTTGCTAATCTTTACCAAGGTCAATAACTTGGAAAATATCTTTTACTCTCCATAAGAAGTGACTGCTGGGTCCAAATCAAATTGCCAAATAGTTGCCTGGGATTGAAGAGGAAGGCTAAAAAGAGCACACAAATTGACATATGTTAATTTACTGGGACTTTGTCCAAAAAAGAGTCCCAGATTTTCTGGTCTGCAGGGGTAAAAAAGAATTATGGAAACCTTAATGGAGAACAGAGGTTTGCAAAAAGGGAAGTATTTCCAAAATGCACTGGAGTTTTAAAAGAAGAGTGAACAAGGCTTTTTATCACTGGAAAGCAATGTATTTCAAAATTGTCACTAGAAAGGTGGCTGTAATATGGAGAGTGGCTACATTTTGCTAGAACATTTCTGCTGATGGACATTACACGGAATATAGGAAACTGGGACAAAGGGGTACGATGTGAATTTATTTTTTGACTCGCTTAAACTCGACGTTTACCAATATCAATCAAACCTCTGTGTGACATTTGCCCAGTGTACCCCAATGGCAGACAAATTTAAGGAGTAAAAGGTTGTAGTGTAGAGCTGGCCTTTGTGTAACTTTCCAGAAAGACAGTAGTACTGCTGAGAGAGCGGTTGTTGTGTAGTAATTCCTCTTTATGTAAGTAGTCATCAATGAGTTCGCATAATCTCCCTCCGCCCCCGCTGTTCTTCTACTCAGCAGCACTCTGCCAATCACCCACACAGTGACTCACCCGGAGAGCCCTTTCTACTATATACTTATGGAAAGGTTAGAAACATTAAGCTGTTCCTTTCCTGTTCTCCCTCTCCCCACCCCCCTTCCTAAAATCAATTCAGACAACTTTTTGGCATAGCTCTCGCCCAGTTTTTCCTTAGAAAACTTCATCTTCTTATAAAGATAAATACTTTTGAAAGTTTTGCTTTGAAACAGTGAGATGGCTGGCATTGCTAGAATTCAAGACCAACCATTTTTGCCTTGTTTTTAACAAACTGATCCTTTAATGATCATGAAAATTTATATTCAAATAAAAGTTCCTTCCGGCCCTAATAATGGATGGCCATAGCCTGATGATTTTGTTATGAAGCTGCTAATTCCTTGTCTTAATCTTTAATGGAGTGTGATGAAGAATGCAAGACTACACTAATGAAATGTGTAGTCCTCCCCTCTTCCTTGGTCTCTTGGAGATAGATTCCTAGCAGTGGAAAATTGTCCTTTTTTTTTTTTTTTATGTTGTGCATACAAATCTTAGTGGGGCAAATCCTTCTTCCTTTCTCCGCCAAAATCTCTCAACGTAACAGAAAGAGGATTCAAATAGCTCATTCAGTCCCACAGAATCTGCTCTTTCCAGTTCTCTTAGACAGTAAAGAGTTAATATTGAACAAACTGCCTGGTAATAAACAAAGGTCGAAGATGAGAAATAGTCATTTTACCCCTCTAGGCAATCATCTGTTCCTCCATGGGTCTTACTCTAGGAGGACTTGAAGGTAGAACGAAATGAGAATTAGTTGCCTTTTCCTGTTGCTCCTTATTTATTAATTTATAAATCTATGCAATAGTTTCTGTGAAAATGTTTCAGCTGGATTTGTATCAAATTGCTTGTTTCATTGTTGTGTTCTTATTTCTTAAATATTAATTTTGTGTTTACTTACAAATGAAACAGTAAATGAAATGACAGGGTGGGCAGAGACAAAAGGGAGATTTGTGCAGAAGTAAAGCTTCTCATCCGTGAGTACTATAAACTTTTCTCTTCTGAAGAGCATGACGGGTATCTCCTAAGACCCCAGTGCTCATGTAAGTTCTCTTAATAAGGAGAAACAGCATGGAGGCATAAAGGAAGGGAAAGTATTTTCCAGAAATGGCTCTTGATGTCAAGTCCTGACCTGGGCATACTTATTACAGCATAACGGATCTGTGGGATATTAATAGGAGATAGCTATATGTGGCTTTGTACGCAATCATTTTCAGCAAGTCAAAATCCAATTCTGTTCTGAATGAGCATTTGTGAAATGAAAGGAAATCAGTATGTTGGGCAGAAATAAGGTTTGACTCCAGGAATAGCCTGACCCAGACTACTTCACATAACTCTTCTGTTTGCAGTGACATTGCAGATCAGAGAATATGTTCTGCAACTCATCTTTATTTTCATTTATTTTGATGAAATATCTAAAAAATGTACACAGGTAAATTTCAAGCACATCACCTTCTGCCTAAAGAGGTAAAAATGAAGAAGCTGAGTTTTAAGCTGTGTCTGGAGCATGATCCCATGGGTGTTTCATTGCTTGCAGGGACAGACAACATGTCTCTGGCTGTGAGAACTCTTCACAGTACAGCCTGGCTGCTCAGTCCAGGAGCTCTCAGCAAGATTTTGTATTTAAAGCTTTTATGGATCAGCAGTGTCTGCTGTGAGCAGAATCTCCCCTTTCAATGGTGTTTAAGCTCAGAGCCCTTTGCATTCTGTGGCTCTTGTAGCTTGGAGACCTGCCTCCTCTGCTCTGCTCAATCCCAGAATAGTTTGCTTTTCCTTCTCTCTGGGAGTTTCAGGGCAATAGGGAGGGCTCCCTCCTCTTCACCCTCACTTTGTGTTGTTTGCTGCTTTCTTCAGTCTGCTGTTTTCATAGTTATGGTAAATGGAATATTGATCTTTGGGAAGCTCCTGAGGAAAACAAGGCCTTACCCTTTATGTGGACAACTTTTTTTGCAAGTCCTATATACTTTAATATACTGCTGTACTAGGAAAAGAATGATGGCCTACCGGGATATATTCAATAAAGTCAAAAGTACAAAGCAAGTCAGCATTCCTTCTCTAAGGACAACAGAAACTAAAATATAAATTAGCATAAATAAATAACTCTACACAAATCAGCAGGAACTTCACAGGTTATATCAATAGTATTCATTAGTTAATGTGGCCCATTTGTGCCCTGAGGTCCAGAAGTGCTCCCAAGTCTAGGCTCCGTGCATCTCTCTTTGCTGCCCATAGGTCTCGCCTGCCCTGGCAGGAATGGTCATCTGCTATCTTGTTTGATTGCCAGGGCAGTGGGAACATGGGGTGGCCAAGCTGGGCGCTTCATGTATCTCTTCATGCATGGGCTGAATCAGAGGGCTCTCTGCTGTCCCATGGGCCACTCTTCTCCCAGACCCCGTGCTGGGTAATAAGAGGTAGGTAGTCAGCAGTTTTTATTTGAAGGCTGCTGTGTAGACATAGCTACGTTGCACCAGCTGGGTCACCTTGCTGTTGGCTGGGAGCGGGAGATGCTGTCCTCCCTGCTCTAGCAGGTGATGTAGGTGCAGATGATGGGTGCTTGCTATGCCATTTCAGCCAAGATATTATAGATATAGATAATCTATAGATATATAGATTGTGAAGTAAATATGTATACACATATTTGAATAGAGCCTTGTGATCACATGGGAGGTTTCAAATCCAAATGACAGCTGGGAGCCCAGCTCCCGACTATACTTAAATGCAGTCTGAATCCTTTATGGTCATGCAGGCCTTTGGAGAATCTCCTGACATTTCACGGAAATACCCTTTTTGTTCTAACCCTGGGTTTCAGTCTGTAAAACTCGTATTCTAATATTTTCTGCAGTATGTGGAAAGAAGGTACTACATTTCCCTTTAAGTTTCTGTGCAGCTTTTCTAGTTGTTACATTTACTCAGATGAACATTAAAAAATAGGTAGTCACGCGTGCCGCTTTCAATAGAATAAAGTAAAGCCAGACGAGTGTGAAAGACATATTTGCCACAGGGGAAAATACTGCTTTCTTTTCTTAGCCTTTTTTGCTGCTTTTTCACTCATTAATTTTTACACGCCTTTCCTCCACCACATTTTTGAGAAATGTGTACGGTAGGGCTTTTGCTCCCTTAGAGCTAGCTTTTTGAACTTGTAGCCACAAGACAGCATCTCTTCTGCTTTTTATTCTCTGCCCTGCTATCCCTCAGCGCAACCAGCAGACTGATGGTACCTCCTTTTGGAAAGGGTCTCATTTCCCAGGGTTTGACCAGCTTTGCAGGCTGTTCCTCCAGTGCTGTTTCTGTTTTCCTCAGTGTCAGAAGCCGAGGGGGTTTCTTTCTTCCCCCCCCCCCTTTTTTTTTTCTGATCCACAACCAGGACTATTTGAGACGGCTTGAACATGAAATAAACTCTTGCTGTTATAGGTTTCCTAATTCTAAGGTCTAGGCCATCGAAAAGGGAAGAAATCTTAAAAACTATCAAGCAGTAATAAAAACTTATACATTGGCAAAGACAAATGCGGTTATGAACTTGGAGAAATTGGAGTTCTGTTAATTGAGATTAAGTGTTTTCACCTTGGAGGTTGGTTAATGTCAGTCCTTGTACTTTCCTTCAGTGGATGTGAGCTTTGACGTTAAACAGGCAACTTGTTCCTGACTGCAAGCAACTGGTCCTTGTGCCTCTACACTCGAAAGCTTACAGAAAAAAACGGAAAGGATTAAATAGAGAAGCTGTAAGAATGATTTCTTGCTTGTGTAACCATGAAGGATCCCATGAGCTCGAGCTGCTTAGCTTATCAAAAAAAGGTTAAGAAGCTAATGGTCAAAAAATTTTAGGCATCTACGCAGGATGACAATAGATAATATTAGAGGTGTTTTTAATCTCTTGCTCACTTATCCTTGTCTTTTCAAAACTGTGTATAAATATTTCTAAGGGTATACTTTGGATATGAGTAAGTCTGCATATGAGAATAGATTTCACTGAAAACAGCCTCTCTAACTGAACAGAAGTTTCTGTGGAATGCACCTTTGTTCTGAAAGAGTCCATGTTTTTGATGAAAAACTGAAGACTAAGTTTGGTTTTAGAACACTTAAACTGAACACTTCTCTGTTTTCCAGCAGATAAAAAACATGAACTTTTAATTATTTTTGTAATGTGTTCTTTTGGCCTTTGTCATGTAATACACTAGCTTCTGTCCAGCTTGCATTTTACTACCACATGAAGTCCATAATTAATGGAATTTGAAGGACTATTATTTATAGACAGCTGTAGTAGCTGAGTTTGAAGTGTAGTAATTAATTTGAGACTGGGATTAGCAGCCATCACGTGACATGACTGAGGTTAGCAAATGATTATTTGTACATATGGCTCTTGAGGTTTCTGCTTCTCCTTGTGCCCATATAACACAATGGGGCTTTTCACACTCAGTTGCTGTAATTATCTTCATCTTCTGTTAGACCTGTGATGTGTTCTCTCCCTTTTTTTAAAGCATTAAAATACACGTATTCACACAGTCACTGTGATTCAAGTGTTGTTCACCTAAATTTTTTAATTTTCTCCTTCATTAAAAGAGCCCTCTAAGTTGCTTGGTTTTTTTCTGCTATCACTCATACTTTTGTGTCTTTTATTTTTACCTGAAAATCATTAATGACTCATCATTTTTCAATACTAGCAACTCAACTCTGTATGGCATTAATTTGCCTTGCAACAATCTGTTCTTTCTGCATACAGCTGGAATGCTCTGGCATCACTGGCTAAGAGCATTACTCTTCAAATCTTCAGCTGTTCTAACAGAGTAATATTCATTTAGGCTCTCTTTTTCATTAAATTCCTTCCTGAGCTTTTCATTTACTGGAAAGCCAGCTTTCCCCTGTTTCTGACTACCACCCAGGAAGATGCTGTCATTAATTTAAAATGAAATGCTTTGCTTTAGTTATTTGTTTATGTCTTGACAAATGCTAATTTTTGTTTTCAGTTCAAGCGTCTCTATTCATTAACCAGTTAATTGTTGGAAGTAAGTAAAATACTCTGACACTCAGTTTTGTGATTCTGCAGAACTATCTTTTCTGCAGTCAAAATTGGCTCCTGATGAATTTCTTGATCATTGATATATAAAATATCTGCACCAGCATACAAGATGTTGATGAGGTAGGGCAAGGGGAGGAATGCTGTCTGTGCAATTTTGTGGTTTGCCCCTTGGGCAGGAAATGGGGGACAGTATGCCCTACTCCAGGATACATTGATATATCAAATTAAGTCCTGTGGCAATTATAAAGCCTGCTGTTCACTCCAGCTTTGTCTGTCCAGGCCAGGAGCAAAGCCTCAGAAATGACCTCAGGTTTTAGCGTGTATTTCCATGCCCACATATTAGCTACTCCTCTGCTTTTGAGCTTGTGTTGAGCTACTTGTCTTATGCTCTGTTAGAAACAGGTCCTTCTTCAACCAATGCTATGCAGTTCCTGGCATTGCCTTCCTGAAAAATGTTACAGGAGTTTTATCTTGCTCTGGCCTTTATTACAACCTGGGGATAATTTCAGAATCTCTATTAGCTTGATGCATTACTTACTGTGTCCTTTTTCCAGCACCCAGATTTAGGTTCTGTGGCAGGAGTGAGGAATCCTTTCTGAATAGTTGAATGTTCAACAATCAATAGTACAGTGCAATGTTAACAAGCATGGATATTTTCCTAACAACTCCTAGATAAAAAGAAGTGCTTAACATTCCTTGCCAGATCTATAAAAAGTTTTCCCAAATGGAAATGCTACATAAGTCTTTGTAATGCTCTTTACAGCATACTTTTATTATCTAGTCTAATCATATGTGAGACTTCTAGTGTCAGGAAAACAAACACCACACTGAAATATATTCCGGGTTCCAAGAATGTTTTTTCTCCAACTTAAAATAATTGCATTATTCCAAAGAAAAGTAAAGTCGACCCCTATGTCTTCTACTGGTCCTGCTCCACTAACTTGTTGAATATTTTAAAGATAATTTTATAAATTCTTACTTCATTTCTCATTAGTGCTGATAAAACATTCAAAGCTATTTTCACTGGAAAATGTTAAAATTTCCACTTTTTTTTCTTTGCAAAGTAAGCAATTTAGGTTACTTTCCTATTCAGAAATATATATTTTAAATATTGTTTTTCACACAAATATTTTGGTTTTATTTTTAACGAAAACAGTTGAAGGAAATTTGCTTTCTTCCAAAGTGAAATTCAGAACATGAATTAAAAAATTATAGCTGTTTGGAACAGTTCTTCAAAATATTGTATCCTACTGCTTTTTTAAAAGCTTGATTCCTCATACAGGTGTTAGCTGATTTTTATCAATATAGGCCCTTTGTTTGATCCTGGTCTTTTACAACTTATTAAGGAATAACACTACTAGCTATCCACAAGTTTCATTTATTTGGAAAGCTTGGGTTCAAACACACAGAATGTGATTAAGAAGCTTTACATTATCCCTATGGGCAGAAAAAAGCACAGGTCAATATTTGAAATATTTTCTTGCTAAGAATATGAAATTACTTTTTTTCAGAGATAGCAGGATAGTGAAAAAATGTTTTTCTCCACTTTAATGACTTGTGGGACAAGGACAGGACAGGAAATGAGAGACATTTAACTAGGACACTCTCTCAGAGTAACACTGGAAAGCTGCTAATGTGTAGGCTGTATGCCTGGACCTACCTGGGCACACTTTAAAGAAAAAGGTGGAAATAAGGGAAAAGTTCATCTGGAATCTATGGGATTTCAACCTCTGTACTCTTTCGGGCACTGAATACATTTTAAGCAAGTACCTTTGAACTTTTTATCCATGCCAGCTAATGACAATGTCTCAACTGGTAGCCTGAAAACTAAATAAGGACTGCAGGATCAGGCTTCCAGGGTCTCATGGCGTCTCACAGTTTTTGTACTCTGGGAGGGAATTACATAGCTTTAGAATAGAAATATAATGTAATTAGTTTGTGTAAGTATATCAACATAACAGAGATGTAATATGCTTTATCCTCTTGTTGCATTAACTCTATATGGATCATAAGGAAACTGGCAATTCAGTGTCTTTTTTGTCCACATGATGACTGTTGTAGGGTCCAATTAACATGCCTGGGTTGAAAAAAAACACATTCATGGGTACAGGCAAGGAACTGATGGGCTAAAAAACCTGCTGAAAAGAACCTGTGTGTTACAGTGGATGCCCGATTGGACAGGAGCCAGCACTGTGCTCTCATCATGAATAAGGCAAGCTGTACACTTGGCTGCATTAGGAGGAGCATGGGCATCGGAACAAGAGGAATTATCAACCCTACGTTCTCAGTGATGGTGAGGCCGCCCCTGGATTACTGTGTCCTGTTTTGAGGCTCCCCATTTCAAGATGGCTGCTGAGAAACTGGAGTGGATCCAGCAGAGAGCTGCCAGGATAAAAGCACCGAGGGAGAGAATGAGGGAGGGAGCTGGGCTGGTTTAGTCTGGCAAAGAGGAGGGTAAGGAGCAGTCTTATAGCAGCCACAACTGCTGATGGGGAACTAAAAAATGACAGAGCCGAACAGCAGCATAAGATGGTGTAGCATGAGGCAATAGCTGCAAATTAAAGCTTGGCAAGTTCAGAGTGGATATTAGGAAAAGCTTTCTACCAGGAGTTTGGCAGAATGTAGGAACCTGTTACTCAGATGTAGTGAAATCTCCATCCTTGTAGGTTTTCATGACTTGGCTAGGAAAAGCCCCAGCTGACCTGGTTGGGTGTTGGCAGTAGTCCCACTTAATGCAGGAGGCTGGACTAGATAGTCACCAGAGGTCCCCTCCAAACAACTTATCTGTTGTTCTGTGTTAGGCATTCATGTTTCTGGTCAAACTCAATATAAGGAAATCTTCATTGCTACAAATCCAAACCCTTGCAAAGCCAATTAAAAGTTTGGTTGAAATGCTTAACTTATTTTCATTTTGTTCCTAATGAGCGGGGTCCTGATCCTGCATTTAAGTAACAAACTTCCTTCTTGATGTGGACCTCTACAGGACCTCAAAATGGTGCATCTGAGAGATTGCAATTGTAGAAGGGGGGCCTGGAGTCTCCACCTGGTAGAGAGAATATTGACAGGGACTCTTCAGAAAAAGTTGCTTTTTTCATACATAGATGCTGATTTGTAGGATAAGATACTTTTTTCTTCTGAGAACATGTCAGTGTAATTGAGATATTTAAGGAGATTGTCTCAGTTTGGGGGAAGAAGTTAGCTTTCTAGAGCAAGGCCTAGAACTTGATCCCTGAATAGGTGAAATGTGAAACAGAACGATTTCTGAAACCTCAATATATCTTATGAGAGAGGAAAGAGGAAAGTATTTGTCTTCCAGATACAAAACTGAAACATGTTCTAGACTTGGGGAAAATACAACCGATGTCTATGGAATTGTACTTACTACAGTGAGTTTTTTGTTGGATCTATGTATCAAGTTTTTACAGTCAAATAAGCCTGTTATCCATATTAATTAGCTATAATTTTGTTAATTAATTTTGGAAATGCAGTGATTCATTAAATGATAAACAAATTTAACTTGGACAGCATATTAAGGATCCCAGGGAAATCAGATATACTTTCTCCCGTTGCTTGCTTTCTTAGGGGAAATCAGTATCTCATTGCTAGTAAATTTATTTAGAATTTTTATTTAACACTTTATTCAAGTCTTTACAGCTCCCGTGATTTGATTCTTGAGAAAAAGTTGAATCACTTATGACTGCAAATACTTCTTTTTCAACCAGACTGGACATGTTTGTGGATTTCATTTTTTTCCAATTTCTGGGACTCAGTGCAATGTTTTGAACTTTGGTTATATGAATTTTGAAATCCTCTCTTTCCATTAAAGTGTGGTGTGTCCCTTCTTTTCCTTATTTTAAAACCTGTGCTTCACTAATTACTTTCCTATTTCAAATGGATTCAATAACTGACTTTTTTTTCTTGTCATATCTCTGAATCGAATAGCTAATTCCATCTTTTTCTTTTGTTTATACTAGATGTAATTATATTAAAGATACACTTAGTTTTCCTACTGCTCTTAGGTGGCATGAATCAAGTCAGCAGAGATGGCAGAATTGCTTCAGATGTTTTCTCTTTGTTAACAATTAGAATTTGAAAACCACTTCCCTCTCGCTTTTGAAAACCTGTTATTATAATTTCTGTTTTCACAATTTAATAGACCACTGCAGATTTGTATTATAACACTGCCCTTTTACATAGTTGTTAAAATTTTCAAATAAGAATTGACAAATGCTTATATCTGGTCAACGAAGTGACTGTGTCATCACATGAGCTTTAGCCTTCTTCATCTTTTGGCCATGTCTCCATATGATCATGCTGAGCTGTTTTTTCCCTTGGTATTTCTAAGTTACTGGAATTTCGAGCCAGCCAAAGTAAGAGATGAATGAGACCTATTATTGTTTCACTGACTTTGAAGTGCTCTTCGTTTCCATTCCTCTTCATGGAAAAGGTCACTTTAATCAGTGGTGAATACTTCAGAGTTGATAGCACAAAATAATCTTAATAGGTTATTTGAAAAGCAATTTGGTTCAGATGAAATTCCCTTAATTGGAAGAACATGTATTTGCAGCAAACTGCAACATATACTGGAGACCTCCAAGAGGAGAGCCCTGTTTTCTAGTTTGACAATCAAGAACTGATTGACAGAACTAGGATTGCTTCTTCCAAAGGAAGAATGATTAAAGAAACACATGACAGCACTCCTTAAACGCGTACAAGGGTGTTGCAAAAGAGAAGAGAATACAGCATTCAGATGATCAAAGAGACGAGAAGTAAATTTCAGTAAGCAAGATTCAGATTTGACAGTATGAAAATCTTCCTAGCGTTCAAGATAATATGAGTGAGGCACAGGGACAGCTTGCCTAGGGAGTCTATGGGAATTTCAATACTGAAGGTGTTAAAAGCAGAACCAGTGTGTCTGACAAGCACAACCTAGGTTTAAGACAGGATACGGTCCTCTTCTGAAGCAAAATATGGACTAGATGTCCTTCCCAAGGACCCTTCCAGCCCTATTTTCTATGCTTCCCCTTGTTCTTAAATTTCAAACTTGCTCATGTCAACGTGTGTATCCAGAAAATGTAATTTAGTAAGACGGCTGGAGTGAGGTTTCTGTTTATTTTCACACAGCAATAACTTAGTTTCTAAATCAGTTTGCTTTTCAAGAAGGGGTTTTTTTTCAGCTTTTAAAACCACTCAGGCTTTCAGAGTCTCCTTGTTGCTCAGGTCTTGCCTGCCAATTTTGGGCTCCTAAATTGAACCTAAAATTTGTGATGCCTTCTGAGACAGTCCTCTTCAGTGACATTCATCTCAATTTTAGCCAACTAGGAGCTAGGTATCTAACCTAATATGGTCATACAGACACCTGCTATAGTCTATGGAGAGGGGAGAGATGCTGATAGAGGACTTATCCTACATCCAAAGTGTCACTTAAAAAGATGAGCATCACTTCTCAGGCAAAATATATATTTCCATGCAGAAACCTGTGTTTCCTATGTATGAGAGAGCTGGGGTTGTTCAGCCTGGAGAGGAAAAGGATCCGGGGAGACCTTATTGAGGCCTTTCAATACTTAAAGGGGGCTTATAAAAAAGATGGGGACAGGCTTTTTAGTCGGGCCTGTTGTGACAGGACAAGAGGTAATGGTTTTAAACTAAAAGAGGGTAGATTCAGACTAGATATAAGGAAGAAATTTTTTACGCTGAGGGTGGTGAAATGCTGAAACAGGTTGCCCAGAGAGGTGGTGGATGCCCCATCCCTGGAAACATTCCAGGTCAGGTTGTACGGGGCTCTGAGCAACCTGATCTAGTTGAAGATATCCCTGCTCTTTGCAGGGGGGTTGGATGAGATGACCTTTAGAGGTCTCTTCCAAACCAAACTATTCTATGATTCTAAGTTCATTGAACTCATTTCATGACTTTTAACTTCATTCAGAGAAAGTGTACTGAAAAGTCACACAATAATACAAGTCATACACAGTCTGTCATACCACTCACTGCTTCAGTATATGCCTCCACTTCTCCTGATTATATGAAATATGTAAATGTGCAAATTTGACTTTTTTTCATAATTGTTACATTTTCATTCACTGTGAAATAAAATCAGGATTTTATATGGAATCTAATCACAGAAAGTTGCTTTGATAAGTATGAAACTGATGCTGAAAGATACTCAGCTCCCCTACCAGATAGACTTTGCTGGGACTGATGGAGCTTTCTAGGTCTTTCTGAGTTACGTTCTCTTTAAAGTATTGACACTGATATCCCACCCTCAATAAGAAGGGTCTGTCTCTATTAGAACTCCTTCCAAAGCAAGTATTTGTTGCTGTGGCTGTTCAATGAGGAAAGCGTATATGGCTCTACGGTTCATACATTTGTGGCAATAAATCCACCAGGGGCTGTGATGGAGGATCATAAAACACAGCCTCTGTAGAGCAGTATGATTGGATCCTTATCGAATGTGAGGAGTTCAGCTCATATCTCAAGCGCTGATTCCTTAAACTTTTTTCCAGAGTTGTTCCTCCCTCTCTTACCACAAAAAAGAAATTATGTAAAGCTCACCCATCCCCTTCAGTGCATGTTTGCATTTTTGAGAGGCATGCTGGAATTGCTCCTGCCCACTGTCCGGGCATGATTTCCGTATTTGGACAGTCAAACACCAAGTATAAACAACTAAACCAAGAGTTGCTCCATTCTGATGAAGAACTTCACTTAGATCTCAAAGTCACAGATTAATTGACTTCTGTAGTGTTTCCAGGTTTTACCAGCATCTCACACTCATATCTATATTTCTTGTTTAGTCCAAATTCACAGTGAAGTCAAAGGGGGTTTGATAAATCAGTTCTTTTCCTGGGAGAAAAAAGTATCACTAGTTAATAAGATTCAGTATATTAGAGTTTTGCAGGAAAGCTCAGGGGATTTCTTCCTGACTAGAAATTAGTAACAGTGAAGAACTTTAAGAAAAGTGGCATATATAGTGGAAGGTAATAAATATACCTTAAAATCCATTGCCCTTGAACAGACAGATCTGAAATGCAATAAGAAAGTGTTTCTGTGCAGAAAGGCATCTTTGCTAAAATTTTTGTTTTAGTGCTGGACCATGAGAAATTATAATGGGGAAAAAATACTAGGATGGAGGGAAAACAGAATTTAATACATTTGTCTTCCTAAGCGTCATTCCATATATTAGAAATAAAAAAGTACAGACTGCATATCTAAAAAACTGTCTGAAATAATAAACTGACAGTGAATAAATGCTATCTTTTCTGTTCTTCTCAAAAGAATCTGATTTGATAGCCATCTAGCATCTAGTAATGTCTTCTAATTGAAGTAAGCCAATTATACAGTAGATGTACTGCAATATTAACACAGGGCTTCATCCATTGAACTTATCCTTTTGCTCTCCATAGCTGCAGCAGGATCTCGCTGCTACTGGGCAAGACCAGCTTCTCTTGCAAATACCTTTCCAATTTTCTCTTTAAGCCTGTGGCTCCCTAGGGTGCACCTCAGGCTCGTTTAGGAAATCAGATTGAAATTCTGTCTGTGGCCAGGTTTTTCAGTGGTTGCCGCTCTTCAGGACCTAAGCAGCTGGTTTTGTGTGCCATAGGAAAGAGCTAAGTCATTGCATACACAGTTGTTCTGATGGCTCCTGTGATATAAAAGGCATAGCTGTATCTACTGCACTGAAGGAAGGAGGGCCACAGGTAAATCCCTGGCCCCAAAATCATGTGAATTGACTGGATCATGTCTGCAGAATTTAAAGCCAGCTCTTTCTGTAGCAGATGAGTTTTGGAGGGTGGTGGCTGGAGCAGTTCAGGACAGAGCCGGTGAGTGAGCTAGCAGTAAAGCAGTGCAGACAATTAGGGGCTAGTTCTTAAATGTGCTCCTTGACCCTCTTTTCAGGATACTTATCAGGATAGTTGTGCCCTACGGCTATGTCTGTACTAAAAAAAATAAACAATGCTGTGTTCCCAGGTACAACCCACTCTTTAGTTGAACTGTTAGAATGGCCCTGGTATGATTTCATCCTGGGTCAACTGGTATTTCTCAAAAAAAGTCCAGTGCATTGTTTTTGGAGGTCACATGGTCTGGACACCGTCCTTAATAAGCAGTCTGTATGTAGCTACCTTACTCTGAAGGTTAAGAAAATTTTATAGCATGGACCTGAGCCATTTCGTGCTTGTTGGCATGAATCCCAAAGAACAGTCCAGGGCAAATTTAATTTGCTAGTATGTAGCACATATACTAGCATGTATCGAAGTCCATGAAGGTCCTTCTCCAGCAGAAGACTCTGCCATGCCCCGCCGCTGGTCATTTCCAACTGCTGAGGTGGCACAACTCTGTTTTCTGTGTTTTTGTTTAAGTGTTTGTGCGAGTACTCCCCTAATTCACTTCAGGCAAAAACACCTATTTAAACTGGGTAAACTAACCTTTCTGACTTTATCAGCAGTGAATTAGGAAGATAAAGCAGAGGCAATACACTGTCCTGTAATGCTTTTTGATTCATATCTAAGTAATTTTTGCCCAAAACTCTTTCCTTATTTTTCTTCCACTCTGAGGTATCACTAGGCTATGTGTAGACCAACACTGTAATTGTTTCCATAGTAACAAAGACTTCAAAAGATGGAATGAGCTGAAGAATAAAAAAAAAAAAATCAAGTTGTAAACAAAATAAAAATGAGTGGCAGAGACACAATATCTGATGCTAAAGTCTAAAGGCTCTGTGGCTGCTTTGCAACGACCCAGGCTAATGTGAGTGATGCTATGTGTTCATCTCAAATCCACTAGAATATGCTCGTCCTAGCAGTCCATATTACCGTAGCATTTGTATTCACTGACTCTTTTCCTCTGTCTCTGTTTCTTTACTAAACACACGTGCTGAGTCAGTTCCTTAGCTGGAGATGTCAACTTGGGTGTCATCCTTCCAGTGCTGCCCCTAAAAGCAGTATAATCCAAATGAGGGATCTGCAGGCTGAACTGGTGTTGCTCATTTCAAGGATACTGATTTACGTCAGCTATGAATTATTTAGTCTGACCTCTAACCAGATGCATGCCCCTGGGTTGTTGTTTTCTTTTTTTACACTAAATATCACAGGAATGGTTATCAGGAAACCTGCATTCTGTTTTTGAATCTGCTACTGGCATGTATTGTATATTTTATGTTGCATACCTGTTCGTGCCTTGGCTTCTCTACATGTACAAAGGGAAATGTAATGCTTCTCCATTGTATACTGGTTTTGAGAGGAGGATATTTCGAGATGAACAGTGTTGGCAATCTTTTATCTCGTTCAAGTCTGTTTTGCATCAAAAATATACATAGTTAGCTGCAATATGCCTGATGCCTAAATATTGTAACATTCTGCAGCAGATTTTTTTTAGTTCTGTGAACTCTCGTACTTGTTTTGAAATATTTCAGAAGAAAAGCTTAGCATTTTGCCTAAACTTGGTGCTAGAAATATCTAAACTAAGAAGCATTCTGTCTACATAATACATGTCAGAATGTTACTGCAAATGATTTTTGGCTGTGTAGAGTGCGATACTGTCTAACATTAGTAGAGGTTCTTTAAAATATAATGCACTACATATCGATGGCCAGTTGTGAAAATGAAAATGTTTTCTATTTGCAGGCCCAGAACTCCTTGGAGAGTATTACAGCCCTACACAAGGGGGTGGAAGCTCTTCTGCCAGGAAACCAGCCACATTTCAGAGGAAATGAACTGGGGAAGGTTTGGCCCACTGTTTCTGGTAATTGCTCCTGCAGTCAACCCATCAGTCAGCTTCAGAAGCTGTGGGAACTCCCACATTTGAAAATCTCGTCGGTCTCTCCAGCTGAGACCTCCCAGACACATGCATTCATATCTCAGAGTTAAAATATAATTTGTTTTGGCTAAACAGCCTCTAAATCTTTTCTTCCTCCAGATGGTAGCATTTGTGTAATTAAGCATTTGGCAATGTTGGCATAAGTAACCATGTCCCTTTTGGAATATTTTCAAAACAAATACACAGTAAATGTGGATAGGGTGATCCAAAGTCATTGTTTTTTTGGGAGAGTGTTGTTTGTTTTCTGTTTTGTTTTGTTTTGTTTTGTTTTCAGGGTCCGTGCTCCTTTAATATGTAAAAACACAGCCCTCTGTGGTAGTTTCAATCAAGCCTGGCATTGGGGTTGATGAAGGATGCTCATGTTATAGCATGTTCATATTATATATGAAAGTTGTATCTAAATTTAACCTGGCTAACCCAGTTCTGCAGTGATCACCCAGCCAAGGCCAGGAGATTGAGTTAGATTTGTTGACTTGTCACGATAGGTAGGCTGTATTTAGGCTATGTACAGTGGGAGTGAAACACAACTGATAAAGGGCTTTTCTCATACCCCCAAGGGCTAGCATTTCATGCCCATTGGTATAAATGGCAGCAGAAGCGAGTGGGAGACCTCCAAGTTATATTACTTTAGCAAAAAAAGTGCTGTGAAGACCTGACTCCAACTTTATCTTGATAAAACTTTAGCTTTGCTTTTGCCAAAGGAAAGAATAGTCAGATAATAGGTACCTTATGGATTTCATGAACTCTGAAACATAAGTAAACTTGTTGACACTAGATGTCTAGCATATCTCAGCCTACACTAGACAAAGCCAGTTATTTCCTATGTCTCTTAAAATGAGAAAACTGTACAATATCAAGGCCTTCTGTGTAATGACTGTTGGCATGTTGCGACTTCCAAATGACTATTACTGTAATTTAGTTATTAGATTATTTTAAATGTATTCTGAGATGGGCTGTCTGGTTAGGATAAAGTTAGATGTCTTACAGACCAGAATCCACACTGGCTTTAAATATATTTTGTAGGAAGGCAGGGAGGGCCAGGAGAAAGGTATCAGCATAAAGAGCAGGAGGGAGAAATTTGATAACTGAGTTTCACAAAACATTCAGCTTCACATGGTTTTAAATACTGGTGGTCTCTCTTAGGAATGGTGTTCACCATCTCTTAATTAGGAATGCATAGGGTTTGTTTGAGGAAAACATTTTTGTGCTCCAGTTTTTTGTCCTTTGTCTGAATAGAGCCCAGATTCCTGATGTCCAATTTGGATTGAAAAGCTCATTTTTTCTTCACACCACTAACTAGTTCTGAGTGTTTTACAAACCAGTGCTTTGGGTTTTTTAGTGTGTTTTTGTTTCGCCACTGATGATAATTTTTTTCACTTGCATCAGAACTCAGTCACCTCACTGCCTACCAAGCCTCTGTTAGATCTGAAGGCCTCCAACCTGCCCTCACAGAAACATGAGGTTCACGGACTTGTATGGAAGCTGAGCCTGCTTAATCTGACTCTATAAACACTCAAACTTCAGTGTGTTTGATATTTTAGTGCAGCTTTGAGGGCTGTAGTTTTATCCTGCTTTAACATGAATCAGCTTTGAAGTTACATGAGACTTTGGCGGCAAACTTTTTAGCAGGGCCTGTTGCGATAGGACAAGGGGGAATGGCTTTATACTAAAGAGGGGTAGATATAGACTAGATATAAGGAAGAAATTTTTTACGCTGAGGGTGGTGAAACACTGGCACAGGTTGCCCAGAGAGGTGGTGGATGCCCCATCCCTGGAAACATTCCAGGTCAGGTTGGACGGGGCTCTGAGCAACCTGATCTAGTTGAAGATGTCCCTGCCCATGGCAGGGGGGTTGGACTAGATGACCTTTAGAGATCCCTTCCAAACCAAACTATTCTATGATTCTATGATTCAGTCTTTTAGGTTCAAAAAACATTGAATCGATTTTGGTTTGATTTTTATTGTTCCAAAGTCATAAGTCTGTATTGAGTCCTAAGTAAATAGAGGGGGAGGAAGGGAAACAATAAAACAGTAATTGCTGTGTCTTTTGACCCAAACAGTGAAATAACTGATCCCAGGAAAATTTTAACAAAGATGGTTAGATAAACTGAAGATAGAAAGACAGTCTGAACTGAGTCTGCAAAGGTTCTCAGTCTTATTTTTCATCTTAATTAACTTATTATTAAAGTCTCACGAGCCTCATGAATTTTCCCTCACATAAAATGGAAAAAGGATAAATGAGACAAAACCTCTGGCTTTGAAGTTTGTGAAGGAGACAGTATAATTGGAAAATTGGAGAAATTAGTTTAGTTTTGGCCAAATTTTTTTCCATTACCCCATAACTGCAACCACTTTTTGGCGAGGGCTGTTACCTGTACATCTCTGTCAAGGGCAGGAAGACAGCTGTACACATCCTTTCTAGTTACTTTCTCCTCCTGCCCGGGGGCTTTATTTTGTGGGAGAAGAGCATTGAGCTGAATGTACAGTGTCTCTGACATAAATCATAGTCTATTTGACACTGGGTTTGATATGTGAAGTATAAAAGCCATTTGCAGGAAATAATGGCAGTTTCTGCATTTCTGGTAAATGAAAACAATTAACTTCATGACTCTGAACATATCATTAGCTGGATCTCATTTTAAAGGGCTAAATATTATGAATATTTACAGGGTCTATTTACAGATCAACCATTAACCTCAGTGCTTGTGTCTGCTTTGGAAAAAAAAATCCCATTATGTCATCCTAGAGTGAAATAAATTAGAATGCACCAAATCTTTGATGCATTATGTAGCATGAGAAGTATTTTTCCTTGACAGTTAAAATCACCATGTGCTGTCTGAATGCCTGAGAAGATTGCCTCGCTGTTAGCACACATGGACAGCTATGCCACTATAGCTCTTGGAAATAAACACGTCACTTGATAGAACAAAACAAGGCAAAAATACTTTTTCTTCCTGGTTGTCCTGGATTGTCTGTAACATATTACAAAATTCCCATCATTATGGTATTCTGGCAGATGGCCTGTCTCTGAGATCCCCTCATCACTGTACATCCGTGGGAAAGGCAGTGTGTCGTGGTTTAACGTGGTAAAGTGAGATGAGATGTGCATCATGTTGCTTAGGAGAAGATCCTGCAGATCAAGTTGGTTACACATTTTTTTTCTGCAAGGGGGCATCTATAAAAGAATAAAACTGTTCTCTTTTGTACTGCTTAATGGGGGTTGCACAGTGTCCTGGTCTTGGCTGGGATAGAGTTAATTTTCTTCCTAGCAGCTGGTACAGTGCTGTGTTTTGGATTTAGGATGAGAACAATGTTGATAACACACCGATGTTTTAGCTGTTGCTAAGTAGTGCTTACACTAGTCAAGGACTTTTCAGCTTCCCATGCTCTACGGACTGAGAAGGCTGGAGGTGCACAAGAAGCTGTGAGGGGGCACAGCCAGGACAGCTGACCCCAACTGGCCAAAGGGACATTCCATACCATGTGATGTCATGCTCAGTACATAAACTGGGGAAAGCTGGCCGGGGGGGCTGCTGCTTAGGGACTGGCTGGGCATCGGTCGGCGGGGGGTGGGCCATTGCATCCTGCCTCACTTGCTTTGCATATTCTATTATTGTTATTATTATTATTTTTATTTTATTTCAATTATTAAACTGTTCTTATTTCGACCCACAAGGATTTTTTTCACTTTTGCTCTTCCAACGCTCTCCCCATCCCACCAGGGGTGGGGAGTGAGCAAGTGGCGTGTGGTGATTCACTTGCCAGCTGGGGTTAAACCACGACACACAGCCATAGAGATACTGCACGAAGGATCTTGTCCAACATAGTCTTAGGGGATGATGCAGTGGGGCAGATCAGGTCCTTGCACTTCAGAGTTCTCCCTGCTGTCATCCTCCTAGAATATTTTCCGTGCTTGTGTTTGTGACTGCCTAATTTAAAAGAGCTGTCTGTAGCACATTTATCTTCAAAATAAAGGATATTTTATAATTCCCCAAATTATAGTGCACCCAGTACCTGATCCCCCTCCCATTAATGAGGTCCGTGAGTACCTTGGCAGGGCTTCCCACCAGGTTCCCTGCCTCAATTCTGTTTTCTGGCATCTAGTGATTCTGTTTTGAAGAGCTGCACCAAGAGAGCTTTTAATGCTGCCCTGCTTCCCTTGTTTTATTTTCTCCTGAATTCGGGTCAGTACTATAACTCTGTCCTTAAACTCATTTTGCCCCCACATACATTTCATAACCAGACTTCAGACCTTATGATTCTTTCTTGCCTGTTTTTTCTTCAATTAATTTTCATTTGGAAGACAATAACAGGAGTTTGGCAGTTGGAGCTACTTCTTAAATGACCTTGTGTCACACTAACCAGCTGACGTGTTTTGTAATGTGATGATTTTATTGCATGTATTTCCAAGAAGATCATATTGTCACAATCAAATTGTGCCATCAGATTTTTTCTTTTCCAGTCTCTAGTATTGGTTAAGATTGGGACATGAATGCAGAGGAAGGGGATCACATGAATGTCTTGATGAGCAAGTCCTCAGGCAGTGTTCAGGGAGGAGAAAGATTGATTGTTGCTCTTGTGATGTTTGGTCCTAAATCTTGGTTGCCTTAGAGCTACCTTTTTCAAACCTCCCATCCAAGCCAGGAGGGCAAAAATACAAACCTTGAGTTTTGTTCTGGGCTCATTTCTGTTATGGTATCGGGGTTATGTGCCTTTGAAGAATTTTTCTTTCTTGGTTCAACTCTTTGCATTGGTTATATTTTCTATTGCTGTTAGTAGGCTTTTTGTGAGGTTGTCGTGGTTTAACCTCAGTCGGCAACTGAGCACCACGCAGCCGCTCACTCACTCCCCCCCGGTGGGATGGGGGAGAGAATTGGAAGGGTAAAAGTGAGGAAACTCATGGGTTGAGATAAAGACAGTTCAATAGGTAAAGCAAAAGCCGCACATGCAAGCAAAGCAAAACAAGGAATTCATTCACTACTTCCCATCGGCAGGCAGGTGTTCAGCCATCTCCAGGAAAGCAGGGCTCCATCACGCGTAACGGTTACTTGGGAAGACAAACGCCATCACTCCAAATGCCCCCCCCCTTCCTTCTTCTTCCCCCAGCTTTATATACTGAGCATGACGTCACATGGTATGGAATATCCCTTTGGCCAGTTGGGGTCAGCTGTCCTGGCTGTGCCCCCTCCCAGCTTCTTGTGCACCTCCAGCCTTCTCAGTCCGTAGAGCATGGGAAGCTGAAAAGTCCTTGACTAGTGTAAGCACTACCTAGCAACAACTAAAACATCGGTGTGTTATCAACATTGTTCTCACCCTAAATCCAAAACACAGCACTGTACCAGCTGCTAGGAAGGAAATTAACTCTATCCCTGCCGAAACCAGGACAGAGGTTCCTCAGTCTTTTGTGTGCCCTTTAATGATTGTATATGGCATTTTCCTTTTTGGGAAGCATGAAATGTTCAGGTTGATGTTGCATTTGTTATCCATGGTTTGTCTATGGAATGGAACTGTGAGAGCAAAAAGCTGAGAATTAAATGATTCTGTGACCTTCCCTCTTCTTCTTTGGTCATTTACTTTCTGAAATGATAAGCAATTTGGGGGCAAAAAGCGCAGCATGTTCAGGTGGAAGATCTGAGTTTAAATCAAAGATTTGTAATATTTATAGCAACAAATAAATAAATCTCAGAGAGAAAAGCTTGGCCCTCAGGAATCCGTCATATTTCAGACTGTAAACCTCACACAAGCTTCTTGTATCTTGTAGAAAATAAGATACTACAGTGACTCAGGTGTGCTACACTGGTCCAAATATCTGTGTAAACTGTATTCCACAATGAATGTGAGAATGCTGGAGCAAAAAAAAGGTAGCTTTTCTGTAGTTTTGCGGACCCAGTTTGGCCTTAGATACTTCCTTTTGTCTGTCTCCCACTTGGCTTCATCGGAAGCTGGATGAACATGTGTTAGTAAAACTGTGCCTTCTGGTCTGTATTTGTCAAACTGAGTTTCTAAATCAAACTTCTACATTCATACTTGCACATTTCTTACATAAAGAGCCTGCTACATAAAGATGTTGATAATTCTCTTTCTCCTATTTACTTCTTCAGCTTGTTGGGTTGTTAAAGCTTAGTTGTTAAACTACAAGAAAGATCAGGTCATGAGCTAGCAGCAGGGCTGTACATCAGCCCCAACCCCTGCAAGACTATCATGATGTTCTCAATGTCTCCCATGAGTAGAATTGCATTTATGGACTTGTCTGAGGTTCAAGTTGTGAGGCTACAAATACTTCCATTCAGATGTCCCTAGGCTTGCCTGTGGATGTCATCTTCCTCTTTGCAGGGATTCAGTCTACTTCAGTGATATATAACCTGATGGAGGCTATTGCGTGGGGGAAGGGAACAGCCCCATCCAAGCAAAAGCTGTCAATTGCCTCCTATCTGAGCTATGATCATTATTCTCCTGCTCTAATTCCTTTCTATTTTATTTCGCTTCCTTCCCTCGCTTTCCCACAAAATACTGCGAAGAGACAATGCTACAGCTATCAAATCCTTTTTGCTCATGTTAATGACACCACTCCTTCCTTAGGTGATTCCGTATTAGAGTCGTTACTCAAATATCACGGCCTATGAGCATACGGTCTCTGTTCATTGCCAGGAAGCAGCAATTGGCAGCAAGGTAGCAGTAGTACACCCTGGAGAGAAACTTTTCTTAAAAGTGAAAATGCCGTTCTCCCCTCCCATGATAAGAATCACTGGAGTGCATATGTGCAACTGTATATAGCCTTTCCTTACAGCAGCCGTCCCATTTGTAATCCTCTCTTGGCTATAATGCTACAGTAGCTTGGATTGCAATGTACCATTTTTAGTACTTATCACATAGCAGCAGACAGCTGGGTTTTTACATTACAAAATAGCCACCACTACAGCAGTGGCTTAGATGACAGTGAGGTACTGTCCATAATGTATGATCCTGAGCAATGTCTAGTAGCCAGGATAAAAATCAATCTGACATCTCAAAAGACTAAATGCAGCTGAATGGGCTTGTTAAAATGGGCTATAACCAGTGAAGCATGCAGCAGAACCAGGAAAAGAGAAAATACTTTTGCCCTCAGGCAGGCTTAATTACCTGGGTTACAGATTACTGCTAGGTTTTAGAGGATAACGTCACAACTAAAACTGAGGTAGTATTGCAAAATGGGGTGCTTAGGCTGTCTCTCTTTGAGAGTTACTCTCTAGGTAAAGCTCTATCAGCTTTATCCCAGGACAGATAATAACCACTTCACATAGTCCCATATTCAATACTTGACCAGTGCTCTCTTTATTGTTCATTCACTATTAGTAGTAGCTTGGGTGAACAATTTTATTTTGCATGTATATTTTGGGAATGACTGTTTGCACAAATATGTAGTTTTGCTTATCAGAATCGGTGCAAGTATAAGCTCTCTCCTTAAGGATGACTTGCTTTATTCCTGTTCAGTGTTAGCCCCAGAGTTAAAGAGACTAAAACAATGTAGCTGGTCATTCTTATTTAAACAAAAAAGTGAAATCGTTAGTGCCCAGAATAGGAGAGATTCTGTCTGAATCAGTCAAAGCAGAGAAGAATTTAAATCTCCTACACTACAGATGACCCTCCTAAACCTAAAATTGTTAGTCAAGCACATTACATAATCAAGTGAGTTTTACCAGTCCAGAGAGAAAGGGAGATTAAGATCTGTTGTCCATGATGGGGGATTGCACTTAGCCTTCCCCACTTTGGGCAGGACTGAGCCTTGAAACACCATCTCTGAGGGAGTGGCACATCTACAAGGAGGCCTGATACTAGTGTGAGTAGATCTCATTCACTTAGAAATATGACTGCTCAGGTTTTCTTCTCATGAAGATTGAATCTCAGAACCATACAACTGTTCAGAAATCAAAATACTGCCCTCCCCTCAAGCTAACATCAAAATCAAATTTGCTCAAAGACTTCCCATTTCCTCTTGTAGCTAGCACAACTCGCAAGCATTGCCACTTCCCTTGTGCAACTTGGCAGCAGTTGCTGGAAGTGGTGAAGAGGAGCTCAGCTGGGTTAGTGCCAACCTGCTGCTGCAGGCTCTTCGTTAACGTACACAAACCAAGGGGAAGGCTGCTAAGATGTGAATAAACTCATTTGACTACCTGCAGAGAAACTGCAGTGAGAGCTCAAGGAGGAAGGGTTGGTGGGAGGATTTATTGCAGAAGCACAGTAGGAAGTAGGTTCTGAGAGAAGGGGAAAATTTGGAGGTAGCACGAGTTGAACAGCCTGAATTGAGGTGAAGCTAGGCACTATAGAGGGGGATAAAGATTCCCAATAAACTTGGGAAGTCTAAAATTTGCTTAGAGGAGACAGTGTGTAGGCACTCAGTGATATGCCAGGTATTTCCTATTAAAAAATTGATACACTTCCTTATGCAGGGGGACACAGAATGAATTGTCTAATTTAGAGAATGGTTTTCTAGAACCCAAACTGAATTTTTCATTATGGAGTTCAGCTTTGCTAAGCTCACAAGTCCTGGAAGATGTTTGTTGTGCATTGAATATGATCTAGCATACAGGGTGGGAACTGGGGACAAAGTAAATTTAAATTGGAGATTAGTGTAGATTTCTGTAAGACAAAAGTCTGGAGTGTTGCACAGCTGCAGCTATAGACAGCTGCAGTGGACTGTGGAGAGAAAAATCCATTCTCTGGAATCAAATTCCAACAGGACCTAATTGAAAACCCATCGCAGTGAACATGAGCCTTGTTATCAATTTCGGTATGCTTTGGATCAAGCTTTTAATTCCTTGGCATAGCTCAGATCAGAATTTCTAATGTGTTTAAGTTGTGCTGAACTCAGAGTTTGCATTTGGTGCAGGGTGGTAACTGTTTCTCAGTATTGCTTTTTCATATGTAAATAGGTCTCATTTGTAAGATGTTAATCTCTGGAAGCTTTAGCCAGCTGTCTTCAAATGTAGGCATTTCTTCTAAACTTTTCTGCACGTGTAGCTAGAGAATACAAATCTGGAGAGTGAGAAAGGGATATCTTAAGATGTATTTTCTCACTTTTATAAGGCTGCAAAACTCTTCTTCACAGACCAACCTCATGCATAAATACAACTTCTGTCACCATATTAATGCACTCAATGTGAGATTTTTTTTTTTTCTTCTTTGTTTTTGTTGGTGTTTCACATATTGTTTTGTTGCACTTGGAGGATCAAGAAAATACACAATAACAAAAATACACCATGAGAGAAAGAAGAAAAGGAAGCAAAAATTCAGAGAATAACCAAAGGAGACTTTAAGTTACAGTTTTAATACATCTTGTCCATCCTTTGTTCATTGGGAAGAGCAAAGGGACCAAAAAGCGCCACTGCTGGCCTGCACAACACCTCCTTAATTTTCTGGTTTAGATTTCTCCTAGTCCTCCAATGGTCCTGCTCCAAACCCCATTGAAATCAGCAGTACTCCCCTACCAACTTCAGAAGTTCATGTTTTAGACCTGATAAGCCTATAGCTATCTAGGAAGGCAGGACACCTGGTGGTGGAGAGAGTATGTTTCTTTCTCAAAGGGCAAGTGGGACCTTAAGTCATCTGTAACAGATGGGTCAGAGTTACCTGCCCTGGGTCCCTGCTCCCTTGGAGGCGGTCTGTGTAGCAAAGTCTGCATGGGGGTCTGTGACCAGCCCTCAGCTCCTAGCAGCAATGGAGGAAGCACGGATGTTTGGTCTGATGGGAGCACTTTGCTGGGTTATCAAGAACAAGTGCTGCAGGTGGAAACTGCAACAGCAAGACACCTAACTGCTTGTCTGTCTTCGGTCCGAGAGGAAGGAATGAGTAATCAGATGACTTCACATCTTCCTCCTTTTCACCATCAGTAAAGCAGTAATGATCTTGAGTGGGATTTTCCAGTTAGAAATATATATACATATAACACACTGTGTCGTACCTGATCCGCAGTAAATCCAGTGGTTTCGGGGCACGTTGTACCGTTGATATACCATGCTCAAATGGTAAATCCAGGCAATGCTTCATGATGCCTGGATGCTGGAGGACAAGAAACTGTTCAGGGTATACACAGTAAGCCTGGTATATTCCTCAGGCCCCTGGCTGATTGTATGTGTCCTGGACAGCTGATCTTCAAAGGTGCCTTAGAAACCTTGGGGGGTCTCCAGTGAACAGCAGCTCAGTCAGATTTACAAAGCTGGGACCTTTTAGGCTGCTGATTGTAATAGAAAAATCTACATTATCACATGCTATCCTCACAAAACATGAGTGAACTGGGAGAAACCTAGGTGAGCAGTCACATGGTTATGGGGGTGGGAAGAGCAGGGATGGTGGTGCTGGCTAAGATGGGTCCAAAGCCCCAGGTGCGGATGGTGTAGGACCAAGCAGCTAGGCGGTGGATGAGGGGATGCCTGGGAAGCTGGGGTCCAAGGTACATTAATTCACTTCTGTTAACTGCAACTTCATCAGAGGAAAGGACAAACCCAAAGCATTTATCTCTGTGGGGGAAAAAAGCCATAAAATTTTAGACTTGATTCATC
Organism: Aptenodytes forsteri; assembly: GCF_000699145.1. NCBI lineage: Eukaryota > Metazoa > Chordata > Aves > Sphenisciformes > Spheniscidae > Aptenodytes > Aptenodytes forsteri. The sequence continues at coordinate 1,307,481 of NW_008794545.1, forward strand.
ACAGCCATTTTGTTCAGGTGGTCCTGTCAATATGGCCATAATTGTAAGAGTCCTGTAAGTACTACAGGAGCTGCAGTTTCACTAATTTGAAGTGCAGAAGTATTCTAGATACTTGCCAAGGTATCTCAATGGTAGGAATTTCTTTTAAACTTAACTGGGTAAATGCTTTTGTCTCCTCTGACATGATGGCCCAGATGATAGACTGAAGACTTAAATATATAGCTCACTAAGAAGGAGTGCTACAAGCAAGGCAGTAAATTTGCATGTTAGGCTACATTGCTGAAAGGACATATTTTTGATGTATGAAAACGTGTTGCAGAGTAGAATAAGGAAAATCGGAAAAAAAAAAATTAATGACTGAGAAGTTTTTACCTGGAGGTCTGAAGAGAGGTGTTCTGAAATTTCCATCAAGAGTTTTGTTGTCAGAAAAGGCAGTCTTAACCAAATAGTGTAAATTTTATTTTGATATGTTATAGACCATCAGGTTTTGTATTTTTCAATATTCTATACTATATTTTTATTGTAATGAATGTCAGTTGCTACTTCAAAACTTTTTATGTTTCCTATTTGAGCTGCATATGCTTAAATGACCTTAGATGCTAAGGTCAAAATATTCTAACTATTTAGTGATGGCTGTAGAGCAAAATAAGCTCACCTGATATTGATATCTTGAAATAGAATAGAATGAAATGGTGACACAGACTCAATGTTCCAAAGAGAGTGTTCTCCAACATTACATTTTAGAGAATTCAATTTTATGAAAAATTTGGGGGTCGGGGGGCTGTGTGGAGGGGGAAACCCAAAAAACCACCATCTTTGCTTTTGTTTTTGTTTAGAACAAAATGAAATTCTGCAACATGAGAATTTCAGGTTTTAAGGGCTATGATGCTGTGCTTTCATGCTACTTGTGCCATGCTGCTGTGTCTTTGCAAAACAATAGGAACACATTCATAACATAAACTTGAAGAACTGTCTTGTAACTCTCCTATGCTTATAATCAGCAGCACATGAACCCTTCGCTTTTGTTTTTGTTTAGAACAAAATGAAATTCTGCAACATGAGAATTTCAGGTTTTAAGGGCTATGATGCTGTGCTTTCATGCTACTTGTGCCATGCTGCTGTGTCTTTGCAAAACAATAGGAACACATTCATAACATAAACTTGAAGAACTGTCTTGTAACTCTCCTATGCTTATAATCAGCAGCACATGAACTACCTCTGTGGGACTTGCATCGTGGGAAGGATATTAAATGAAAGCTGGTTTTGTGCCAGGGAATTTTGGTGAGGAGAAATTTGAGCCTGGTCTTATATGGGTCGTTGCCTCTCACTTCAACTGACAAAAGCCAAACAAAATCCCAAACACTCAAACATCGTGATTTTCCCCTGAGGTAGTATGTGGATAAGTTTTAACTACCCCCCCCTCAGCTCTCTATACTTGATAACAATTATCATAGAATATGCCATATAAATTTATTTGGCAATTGTTATTAACAAATGCTGTGATAATTGTAATAGTATTGTAATTATATTGCTATTATCAGTAGTAACTGTCGTCACTGTACATCTCTAATAGATAATGAATGACTTGGCTGGCGTATCAGTAGGCTGGAACTGATCAACTGCTGGTATTTACTTGCATCACGCTCGCCAAATGCCGTATCTCTTAGAAGGTGGAGATGCCACAGCTGTTTACACATACAGACGAAATCTCTTACTAATAAGCAGTAGGTATTATTGCCAGGGGTTTGGGAACAAACCAGGCAGCCAGCAGTGTTTTGCTCTCTGCACTCTTGCCCGGTGATCCGGGGCTGACCTGGCCAGGGCTGTTCTTGAGCCACGCATGAAACCAGATATTACATGACCCAAACACAAGCCAAAACACTTACCTGTTCCTGTATTAACTAGAAATTTCCACAGGGGCTGTGTGCAGTGTTAGCCCGCACCAGCAGATGGGGCGGTTACAGTGCATTTTCAGTCCACTCTGCAATATCTCATTATTCATGGAGTGTGTTTTCCCCTGCAGAGCTCTGAAGCTTATTTTTCATTAGGAATCAGCTTTTTGTGGTTAATGGTATTATTGGCTATTGCCTGGCTTAATTCAGCAATCACTGCTGATGTATGAGTGTTTGAGGCACTGTTTTTCAGGGCAGTGTCCCAAGGGCTACATCCTAACTGTTTGTGAAACAACACAAAGGAGTGGCCCACAGCAATAGCAGTGAAAAAATATTTCATTTCTGTTTAGTGAGCCAGGTAATGTTCATAACAAGCTCCCCACCATTATTCCTGTTTATAAGCCTGAGATATGTACCAGATTTAAAACTTCAGTAGTTTTTGTGTGAGATTTCAGTGAGAAGGCACAGATTCTACATGAACTGTAGTGATAACATTTTTATATGCAAAGTAGCGCAGTCCATTATTACTTGGCCTTGCAGAAAGAGATGGTCTCTACACACACACACAGAAACATGCACACTTTGTTCTCCCAGTTAGGTCATAAGTTAAGGATCTAGATTTTTATATCCATAAGAAATTGCATTTGTCAATCTGTTGTTGCAACTACACATTGTATTCCAAGTATCTTGTTATTTATTGTAACAGAAGAAAATCTGTAGAATCCAAATAAACTGGTTTTCTGAGGTGAGTTATGACTTCTCTTTGGAAAAAGGTAGTTTCTCAAAGTTCAAACCTCTTGTAGGAAGGAGTATGCTTTCACTTTTACATTTATTTTATGAGGGGAGAGGAAAGTTTCTTCAGACCAGATGATACTTCCAGTGTGAAAGTCAATAGCTAGAGCAGTGACCTGGGATACTGGAAATTTAAGTTCAAGTTAATTCTGCTTGATTGAGGACTTGGACCTGAAACTCCAATTCTACCTATTCAAGGCAGGGGTTCTTATGTCCTGACTAACGATCCTATGGCACACATAAAAATGTGTGAGCTAACTTCAGTGACATACTCCCTTCTGATGTAAGTATTCTTGCCTATTTACATTTGACTCAGCATTGAAAAATGTCTGCAAAATAGCATTGTGAGGTGTCAGTTTATCAGTATGCAAGTGAGCAAGAAGGGTTCCCCTCTCCAGCTTGAGCTGTTCTTCATACAAGCTTGCTATGTCAGTGTCCTGGTTTCAGCTGGGATAGAGTTAATTTTCTTTCTAGTAGCTGGCATAGTGCCGTGTTTTGGATTTAGCATGAGAATAATGTGATAACACACTGGTGTTTTAGTTGTTGCTAAGCAGTGTTTAGACTAAGTCAAGGACTTTTCAGCTTCCCATACTCTACCAGCGAGGAAGTGCACAAGAAGCTGGGAGGGGGCACAGCCAGGACAGCTGACCCAAACTGGCCAAAGGGATATTCCGTACCATGCGACATCATGCTCAGTACATAAACTGGGGGGAGTTGGCTGGGGGGCAGCGATCGCTGCTTGGGGACTGATTGGGCGTCGGTCAGCAGGCAGTGAGCAGTTGCATCACCTCTTGGTTTTTTTTTTTTCCTTCCTTCCTGGGGTTTGTCCCCCCCCATTGTTTTACTTTCCATTACAATTTGTTGTTGTTGTTGTTATTTTATTATTTCAAGTATTAAACTGTTCTTATCCCAACCCATGAGTTTTCTTACTTTTGCCCTTCCAATTCTACCCCCCATACCACCGGGGGAGGGAGGGTGAGCAAGCAGCTGTGTGGTGCTTAGTTGCCAGCTGGGGTTAAACCACAACAGTCATTCATCTTCCCTCAAATGTCCAATACCTGAAAACTTGCAAATTGGCTATTTTGTTAGGAGAAAAATGCAGAAACTGTGATTCGGCTCCCTCAGTTTCTTTATGCGGCAGTTTTCTATTAAAGCTTCTTGGCTGAACTCTTTCTTTCATTTAATATTCCTGCCAAGATCTCCTAAAATATACTTGGCCTTTCACCATAAGAGTGGGACAGGGATACAGACAGGGAATTTTAGTCCAACTGTTAAGCTGGACCTGTAGAAAATAATAGGATCATGAAGCACTTGAAGAACAACTGCAGAAAGAGAAGAATAACCACCTTGAGGGCATTTCTGTGTTGAGTGATGTGACAGCTTCTCTCTCCTTCAGTGCAGTGGGAGGTACAGCTGGTCAATACAAATGGAAAAAAAGCTCACAGTAACTTCAATAGGATCCCATAGAAAGCACAAATAAAAATCACATCCACTTTGAAGGAAAAATGAATTCTGTAACCCAGTTTAGCTTTTGAATCTGCAGACTCTCTTTCAGACATGAGGAAGTGTTTGTATACCTTCCAGTTTTTCTAAGTTAAAAAAAACAAAACAAAACATTGTCTGTAATACTTGTTTCTCCCGTGTCTTTAGACCGTGACAGCCACAGCAAAATTCCATTTGTATAATCCTGTATGGAATAATTAGTTTATTTTAACATTTCATCAGAGGAGGACAATATATGACCGCACCAAGAATATCAGAATACCTTTAAAAAATCATGTCATTTGTTGATCATGGTCTGCAAAGACTAGAGAATACTTTTGTCTTATGATGTGATTAAAATTAAGACTGTGTTACAGACACAAATCTAAAACACATTAAAAACTTTTTACTAAGGTCTCAGATGTTCATGGTCTAGGATTAATGTTCTATATGAAAACAGTACAAAAATCTATTTAGAAACATAATACAGCTTAAACCACTGAGCACCTTTGAGTGAAGCAGTGCTGTATGATGGGGATAAAGAACTGGGAATCAATTTACCATACAAAGTGGTTTTTCACCATTCATTTCATTTGGTAGCTCTGAAAGGCAAACAGTTGTCATAGAAACAGTAAAATAAGAAATCCCTTTGTTGGGACTGGATGATGTGCTTCCTTTGAAAATGCAAATAAAGGTTCACTAGATAGATTTTTGTCAAGTGTGTATCCTGCTAGAACTTTTAGTTTGGAATCATATGCTTCTGGTTGTGTTTGTTTCATTTAAATGGCTAATCCTTTCCATGCTGGTTGGACTTTCGCAGCGTGCTGTTCTAGTTCCTGTGATTTCATATTGCAACTTGTAATCTTAGACATTTCAGACCATATCTTCCATCCTACATCCCCACATAGGAGCTTTTGAAAATTTGCCTGGAAACAAACGTATCAGGACCTCTCAGGATTCATTTTCCTACTATGTTCTCATCTTTATTAAAGCCATCATACAAATCGAAGGCACAGACTGCAATCAGGCTTTGCAAGCTTTTAAGCTTTTAGTCCTCTGTTTGTTTAAAGGGCTAACAGTTGCATAAACTGCTGTTTCAAACATCACAGTCTTTGGCCCTGTCTACTACGCTGTGAAATAAATGATTTAGGGATGCATGGGAAGGACACAAAAGTGTAAACTGCATCACTTACTCTAACACAAGAAAAAAGCTGGGAGTGAGCCTGAAGTCTGGGTTTAGAAGTGAAATTTTTTCTAGCCTCTGAAAGGAGCAGAGCTAAAGGTACAGACTCACTGCAATGATAGCAGTAATGTGTACACGTCCAAGCTTTCTTTAAACTATCTCGTTTTTTAGTACCAGTGTCAAGGTTGGAGCTCAGTGCAGTCTGATTTACTTTGCCTTTTTGACAAGAGTTCTGGGCTTCCGTTGTCAGACTGTTACTGGTACCCAGGCCAGCTAGTATGAAGCAAATCAGACCTTCACAAGATGTACTGAAGAAGCTGGTTCAGGCCCCTCAAAACACCTCAAAATATATTTGAGCTAGCACATGCGGTGGTTACACATTGACTGTCAAAATAAATCACATCATGAAATATAATAGGTACCTTTCTGGGAAAAGATTAACATGATAGTGGCACCCTGAAAAACTGGGAACACCAGAAAAGGTCACTTTTAAAAAGGACAGTAGTCTGTGACCTATAGTTCTAGAAACGGGGCTAAACTGGGATAAAATATGTAAATGTCTGCATCTCTTTTTCTGAACTGAAGTAGAAACCAAGAAGCAGACTTCAGACACAAGCTCCCAGTGCACATTATGCACGCACAGCACGCATTGTGCCCTTCAGGTTCACTGAGCTCCTTGTGACCTCCAATCTTCTTATTGCCCATGGCCAACACATTGACATATTGCCAGTGCATCAGTATAGTTATAATACTACATGTTTGAAAATGAAGCGTTCATAAAATGTCCAGTTGCGTTTTCCACAAGTTTCAAGCAATGGAGAAGAACCAAACTAAGACTTTGAAAGTACGTAACTGTTTTAGGACTTTCGGTTCTGTTTCCCCACTTCCAACTACAGACAAAAGGTTTGTTCTTCCTTGCTGAAAAGTCAAAATTGAGTCTGCAGTCACCTTTGAAAAAGCAAAGTCCTGGCTCTGGCCTGTATGCATGCTGCACAGATGAATGCTGGGATGTGAGAAAGCCTTACCTGACTGAACAGGTGGTTTTGAATTAGTGAATTTAGGGCCACTTACAAGACATTGAAGGTAAAGTGTTTGACAGAGGTCTGGAAGAGAAAAGAGAGCTTCTGACTGAAAAAAAGTCAATCAGGCTTTTACCACTGATTTTAAGGACTCAAAATTTCACACTAAAATGTTCCTCAAACTATGGGAGCTGCATTTTGAAAAAAAATAACATAAGGCTGTCATTTGAAAAGTAAAATATTTTACCTTCCTGCCAAGCTCTATTTCCGGCAGTCTTGCAGCATTATATATATATATCATATAGACAGGAAAAGATAAGTAAATTTAGTAAGTCTGCTTAAAAAGCTATAATTCCTTGATATGTAGAGTAATAATAAAACCTTGAGAGAGTTTCATATTGCTATTTTATGCCCAATGACTAACATAAAGGAAATGATTACCATTCCTTTAACTTCAAGTAGAGAACCTCAGCAAAAAATATTCATCCATCCAGTTTTACAAATGCAGATGTTGTGAAATGTATCTGAAGTGTGTCTTGAAGCAAATATTTGCATCATTTTTTCTTTAGTTTTGCTAGACCTCTCAATTTTAGAGGCAAGTTATAGTGACGTGGCTTCTTCACTTCAGAGTGGAAATAGGCACATAGAGAGGAACGGATGGGTTTGAAGTGGATAAACAAAAAAATTGTGTGCTCTTTCCCAGTATCCAACTGCATATCCTCTCAAGTTTTAAAATGTTGAAAATGTGCTTTTTTCCTCTGCTGTTGCTCTCTACATGGCTGTGGTTCTTGGTATGATCTGGCCAAGACTAGAGGCAGTACTGACACGATATTGTAAGAGCCGTCCTCCTGAGACTTCTTCTTCCAAGCAGAACCACAACATTCTCAAAGACTTCTTAAGAAACTTGCTATTGAGAGGATTTCATTCCAGCATTTTAGATGAAGAAAAATTGAATAGAAGTTGGAGAACCCTCTGCATTTCAAGGTTTTCTTTTTAATATTTAAAACTATAAACCTTCTAAAGTTCACCTCTTACTGGGGTACCAATACACTTTCATGAGAACTACCCTGAGTTACACAGTGAAAATATTCCCCTGTTACTAGGGGGACAATGCAAATTGTAATGTTTCCTTTGAAAATAGCTTGTTTCGGGAACACCTAAGGATTAAAATGTATACATATGTATAAAAGCTGGAAAGTAAAGATAGCTCAGTTATCTACTATGCTAACAACAGAGAACAGGCAGGTCTAGAGAGAGAGATAGAGGGGATAGTGTTCCAGGGGACAGTGAAACCGTATCGCTCCAGGTAAGCATCTGGCCTTTGGCGTATTACTGATAAACTCTTCTACAACTGTCTTGTGGGAGAACATAGAGACAAAATGCATGTTTGCATTCTCCATTTAATATTTTTAGTGAGTGACTGTCTGGGAGGGTTTTTTGTGTTTGGGTTTTTTTTACATTTAACAACTGCAAATATTATTTGAATTTGGAGAATGCTTAGGGGAAGGGCAGTTGACAAATTTTAATCAAGAAACCACTTGCATAATGAAGGAAACAATGGAACAACTGAAGGGAGGCAACACCATCTGGAGAAAAAGATTGATAGCTTATTGAGAAGCCAAGGGTCTGTGAAAAAGAGATGTCTCTGGGCTATATAATTAATTTGGTATTTTATTTCTTTATGGTGTGTGGGTTGTGGGTTAGTTCAGAGACCAATGAAACTCACGCAATACTCTCTCTGAAGGCCGGGAGGAAAGATGCACATAGCTTAAAACAAAGCTGGGCCATTTTCTTTATTTTCATTTCCTGGAAACAAATTTTTTTATTTGGATTTCCTGGAAACAGAGTCAACTGAAATAACTCACTTTGTTTAAAGTTTTCATCATCTGCATAATTTGACATTTCTCTTGGGTTTGCTGGTGCCAAACGATCCCATGATTTGGCCAATCTCACAGCTGCTCTTCATATTTGGGGGGGAGAGGGGAGTTGGTACCATCCAATTATCATTCTGATATTTTTTTCTCCTTTTCATTAAGCTAGAACAGATATTTGCAAGAATAAAATGCTATGTGAGAGATATAGCTAATTATCATCAAAAGTAATCTAGTCTTTCCATGAACCCAATAAGGATGTTTTTACGAAATAATGTTGATGGTTGGCTTTCTGAGTATTTTCTCTCTACTATTTTTCTGAAGTGACTTTTGTGAACTGTATGTTAAATAGCCATTTTTTTTCTTTTGTGTCTTGATTTCTCCATTAGCTTTTTGCTTTTGAGATTTGAAATGCTACATTTTTAGCACAACTGCATCTCCCATGATGAAAGACAGATGAAAAACAATTCTGTGGCTGTAGTGCTGGTCTACACAGAAGTATAAATGGGCCTTAGGCATATGTTCACTGTGCTGCTTTAATATTTAATTCCATCAAAGTTGATTTGGGGAATCTCTTACGTTTAAACACTTTCCTCAAGTTTCTAGCAGTGTTACAGCCTTTAAGCTACATATAAAGCTGGAAAAAAAAAAAGCTTACTGGGTGATTGAGGGAAATAGAAGAATAATATGTTCTTATAACTACAGTGGGAACTGTTTAGCCATATAAAAATGTGGGAGAATCTGCACTAGGAAACAACTGTTGTGTACATTTCTGGGTATGAGAATATAGATTAAATTATTTTTGAGAGAAAAACTTTTCACCTAAATGGGATCACCAGAATTACAAGCCTGTATAACAGTAAAAATCAGAAGCTTCAGTTGAGTTTAATGGAGAGGACCTAATTCACAATTTCTGTTCTGGGTATTAAATTGATGTGCTGTTAACATAAAGCTGGTGTAAGACAGTGGAGAATAAGCCTGATTGATTGATAGATTTTACTCAAGTTCAATCCATGCTACATGAGAAATAGATCTAACATTAGCCATCAGAAATAAAATCTCTCAGAAATCCCTCAGGCTGTTCAAGGTAGCAGTTCCTTACTAGAAAAAATACATGCATTTATTTCCTTCCCAAGCAAATACAAACTATTAAAAGAGTTGGTACATTTAACAGGAGATCATGCTGGTGAAGAGTTTACTTCAGTTAAAGCCCAGTTTCACCAGGCACTGCAGGCATTCACATGCTTGTTAACAGCACCTCACCTGCACGAGCTGTTATCCGATCACTGGCAATCTGATAAGTATTCCCCTGCACAAGCAAATGTGACTTTTGTGTTATGAACCTAGACTTCAGCTGTAATAGCTAATACATCAAAACTGTATTTCTCCCCAGCCTGGAGACACTCTCCCATTATCATCCCCTTGTTGAAAACCATCTGTAGCTAATCATCTCCCACTACCTTACCCCATTCCTGCAAAAACAGTAAGGGGGAAGAAAAAAAAAGTGGTGGTATCTTCTCTTTTTAAAGAGCAGGTACACTGACAGCTTTCTAGTAATAGTAATTAGGGAATTTTAGTCTGATAGAGAAAGATGGTAGGAGCTCTGAATGTGGCCATTTGGCTAAAAGGGAAAATGATCTCCAAGTGTGAAGTAAACAGCTGATAATGCAACTCTAACTTCAGGCAAAGCTAAAGGAAGTAAAATCCAAACATACAGGAAGGGTAAGGAGTCCATTTACCTGCATACATATTTTGGTTTTTTTTTTTTTGATAGCTCGTATTTCTACCTAATTAACTTGGCTATCAAAATAGCAAAAATAGAGAAATGCTGTGAGAGTTTATTGAGTTTATTGTCCTCTGTTTCAGCATAACTACCTCAGTTTAGCCCCAAGCAAAAAGCAAAAGTTGAACCAGGCCACAGGGGGTGGTGGTGGTAGTGTAAATGAGGACACAGAAAAAACAGATTAAGGTCTGACAAACTAATCAATACAGCACAGCTGATGCTGGCCTTGATGGAAAGAATGAAATGGGAGGAAGGAGCTGTTTCAGCCCTTCTTTTCTCCTTCTTGCCAGTAGCATGTCAGACCCTTTCCGTGGTGGAACCTGCTAGCCCAAGGATATCTCTGTAGCTGTGTTACCTGCTTGCTCACAAGGTAACTTGCTTACCTGCTTTGTTAAATAATTTTAAATGTTCAGTGGCTGTCCTTGAAAATTTAAGTGCTTTTGTTCTGAAAAAAGATCTTTCTGCATAGGTTTTGCTTTAAGTTCTAAAAAGCGGGGTACAGATGGTACTTGTTCCTTCATATGGAAACTCCTAAATACCATAATATTTAAGAGCGACACACAGATATGCATCTCTTTCTTTCCTTTATTCTTCCTCTTCACTCCTCCACACAAGTGCTGGATGTAGAATTACAAAAGATCCTTATGCAGGCCGAACAAGGCAAAGGACAAGTGGCAGGGTTTCAATACTTGCTCCCTACCTCCTCCTTCCCTGCACACCACCCACCCATGCACATGCTTGTTTGCTTGCCCACAAGCCTGTTACAATCTGGTTCTTGCTGAAAATTTCTTTTGTTTTTCACGTGTATCGTCAGAAGATCTTGGGAAAGCACCTTCCCTTGTAATTTGTCCGATGGGTAATTTTTGGGTATGTTAGCGCTGTCTATCAGTAAGGTGCTGGAAATTAGATCTTGTGTTTTATTTGTGTTATTATGGGGCAAATCATGATAGCTCTTTAAATTTTAAACCATTTCAGCCCTTCTGCTGTAAATGGAACACTGATTTCCCATTAGAGGAAGGCCTGTAGAAAGATGTAATCACACATTCAGTGATTCAAGGACGCTTTGTATGCAGGGTTGCTAGTGACTGAAATGTCAACTCCCCTAAAACCTAAAGAAGAGCCACTTCTAATGCTCAGGTTTTTTCCATATAAAATTGATTCATAAAAATGTTCATACAGGCTGGGCTCAGAGGCAGCCAACACCTCTGAAAGGTAAGTGCAAGAAAAATAGCTGGCTTAATTAGGAGAATTTCTCTGTGTTTTTCTTTTGAAAAATCTGACAATTACATCACATTATTATTTTTAGGCAGATAATAAAGTGGAACGCTGGGTTAACGAAAGCAGCCTGTGCAAGCTGAGCGCTATGGAATATTCACCCAGCATATGCACGGTAGGCTATATGTCTGAGGGAAACACACGCAATCCACCTGCTCCTTAACTATGCCTTAGTTTTTTGCCTGAGAAGAAAAGCTGGCTCTATTGGCAAAACAGCAAACGTAATTGGAAACAATTTATCTCCGAATTCACTCTTCTTAAATTCCCTGAGTTTATTTTAGAGGTGAGAGAACACTAATGCCGTCATCTGAACACAAAGGTGTTGAGCTGTAGGAAGGGAGGAATGCGATGTATACACTGGTATTCACAGTGCTCTTTGCAAATGGTCTTACATGTTTATTCTACAGCGTAGTTCCCTAAAAGCTTAAAAAAAAAAAATGCCCTGAATTTTGCAGGCTGCACGAAGTTTTTAAGGTTTCTCTGTTTGAAAGTCTTGTGAATTGCAATACCATTGTTTTGGGCAAATAAGAGTTGAAGGAACATCTGTGGTCATAATATTTTTTATGATTGTCGAAGTCTCAGTTTCAGATATTAGGAACGACATGTAGATGCTTCCAGATCCAAATGGCTGCAGCTTTCAAATTGTTTTTTTTGCAGGTTTTTCTAGTGCAGTCAAAGGGGGGCAAACTCAACCCAAAAAAATCAAAATATGTAGTTAATACTAGAAGTGGCATGCTGAATTAGAGAACATAGTATTTATTATAACTTATCGTGATCTGTGCAAGAGGGGACTTGCAGAGTTGTTCATATCTTTACCAGTTGCTATTAAACATGGTGGTCTGGATGCAGTCTCTGCTTTAGGAAGCCCCTAAATTCCTGATAGCTGGAGGCTTGGAGATCACATGAGGGAGAGAAGCACTCTACACCTGCCCTATTTCTTTTCCTCCTCCCTGAGTATCCTCCCTCCCGGCTGTGGTCAGGGACTTCCTTGCCTAAATGAGGATGTTATGATTTCTGGGTGCTGAGAAAAAAGCCAAGCGGGGATTCTCTCAGTCTCTGAGATTACAGTGAAACACTGACTTTAATGAGACAGTTCATATGCTGGAAGCAAAGCATACACCAAGGACCTTGCCGAACTTGACTGTATGTGGCACAGCAAGCGGCTGTTGGGTTAGGGAAGGATTTGCGTGAGTGGGAGAAGAGAGCTTTCTGTGCAGCTTCCCCATCTCTCAAGGCCTAATATGGATGAATTAGACTCTAGAGAAAACAAAATCTTTTATACGAAATATTTTTTCTCCTAGAATGAACAGATTAAGGGTTGATTAATTCATACTGATTGTCAGATTAATGAAGAATATAAAGATCACAGGGAAAAATCAAGCTCTTTCTGACTTACAGGGTCTGATTACAGCAGTCATTTGGAAAGCATAAGCTATGATGGTACTTCTCCATTTCCAGGAATAGATTAATAACTAAATTGGTTGTTCTGTTATAGCGTTTTTAAACAGCTGCATTTTGTCTCCAGTTATTCCACTCTAGGTATTGTATGAGTGTATTTTCAAAGGCTGCTGCTCAGTCTAAAGATCAGCATGTATTCAGACTTTTTTCCAGTTGAAAATTGCACTTATTAGCCACTGGGTAAAGGATACATCAGAGGCAGCTGCAGCCTCTCCGTAGCATGGGGTTAGGAGTAGGGGAAGTAGAAGGGGTATCTAGATGGAGCCGGGGTTGCTCTTCCTGCCCCATAGGAGGGCCAGAGATCCTTATCCCTACCAAGGTCTCCTGTCTCCTATAGCAGGAACCACCACCTAATATTTCCCATTATTTCTTGTTGGCTTCTGGCATTCTCCTGCCTCAGGCAACTGATAAATTTGCCTGTGCCTGAGAGAGAGCCATAGAGTAGATGTAGGATGATGACATTCACTCCCCCACGCTCACCACGTTTTTCCCCTGGAGAAATCGTTTTCTTCTAAATCTGCATTATAACATTAGAGCTCCGTTTGTGTGCTATGTCTGAGCCCAGCTGAAAGTTACTGACTATTTCTACTTTCAACCTTGTTGTAACTGTGTTTTAGTGATATTGACAGACAGAAGCAAACCAAAAATACACTTGCCAATTCTGTTGTTCAGTGCAGATCCAGCTCTAGCCTATATGTATATTTGCATAATTAAAAGTTTATGTAGCTAATAGTTATCCCTGATGTGCTACCTAAGTCATATAATATATATGCTACTCACACTTGAAGTTTAGTTTTGACTAAACGTGTTTTGATTAAACAGGTAACTTTTAAGGGTATTTCTGATTCTTTTAACTGACAGTCAGAAATAATCTTGTCTTTGCCTATTTGTTTCCCCGTGCTTTTGAAATTTGTTAGAAATTCTGTATCTTTCCATCTATGACCTGATTTAGCTGCCAATGAAGTTGGCAGGAGGTTTTCCACTGGCTTCATCCAAAACCAGATCAGGCCACTAGAGAGCAAATGATAAATTACATTCATAAGCTGGAAGTTACCCCTGGCATGGATCAATACACACACAAATTTCTGCCTAGGCAGGGTTTGCAATTTGGCATCCTTCCCTCAGTAATATCAGGATGCCCTCCATGGTACAGTGAAAGGTGCATATCTAAAGTGACACTGGATTTCGTGGTCCCTCTGGGGCTTTATTTGAGGCAAGTGTTGAGACCTTGTAGAGGGAATTGCTGGGGAAGGTGTGTTCCTTCAGAGATGGCTGGCCATGAACAGCAGCACTTCTTACTAGAGTTTCTTTTCCTTATATTTTGAGGCCACCAAGTTCACTGAACTGCCCTATGTCCTTTTTGTCCTTTTTTTCCTTTTTATTGCTATCAGTAACAAAAGCTGAAAATTTTGGCCAGAGGATGTTACGTTTTTTCACCAAAAATCATTAGTTCTTCAGTAAAATGGTGTGCTTAGGTTTGCAAAAGCACATAATTTTATAATTCTTTACCAAAACAGAATATTCCTCAGTTTAAATACATCTTTAGAGATCTTTCAGTCTTTTAAATATTCTTTAACTTATTAAGACCAGAGTAAAAAATCATTGAATATATAAAGTGAGATTCCTTTTTAGACTGAAAGCATGACTATTGTCTTTCTTTTCCCAGGGGACGTTTTCCCCATTATCTGCCTTGACAAACAACTAGTCTCACTAATAAATAATTCAGCAGCAAGAGACTCCGGGGCTGCCTGTATAAAATTATGGCATACATTAGCTGATGCCCTCACTAGGCAGGAGGTTCTAGGAGATTTAGCCTTGACAAAAGGGCATTGCAAAATCCCTGGATGTCTCCTTAAAAATTGTCCCTTAAATTTTTGGGTCTCTGCAGTTAGAAACTGACTCTGCACCGGAAAAACAAGGACTAAAATAAATTTTGCTTTTTTTTCCCCCGATGCTTTGTTCTTTTGGAACCTGTTAAGGCTGTCTGAATATCCTATTTTACAGAATTCACCCAATTCAAGATTAATTGAGCTGGTTTTTTTAAATTTTGTGCATCGTTTTTCTTTTGCCTTGCTAAAAGAAATATTTTAAGTGCCTGGCAGGTTAAAAGGGGAAATAATAAACAGCCTCATCACTGAAAGAGAAACTGTACTCTGTGCCCAAACTATCTGTGTTAAACTGTGTGTGGGTAAGGCATATTCAACATAAATTCTTGAAAGCTTGAGGGTCATATTAATTTCAAGTGAAGTCTTTATCTCTGGATCTGTCTTTCAGTTGTGAAGATTTCATTTAAGGAACAAAAAGGCTGAGAATAATTAGCACTGTACTTTCACAGGCATTACCCCGGGTTAGCTATTAAAAGAACCCATTCAGTGGCGGCGGCAGCAGCAGCAGCAGCGCGCTGGTGCAGGTAGCCTTAGTGGAAGCCAACCCTGGGAGCTTCCCTGCCCTGCAGGACCTCCTGCTCCCCGTCCTGCTCCCTCCACTTGCATACCTCTGGCTTTGAGTTCTTACCGCTTCTGCCTCCAGTGCTGTGCAGCTTGCTGGAAGGTTTGGACTATGTGAAATTACTACATAGTAATTCTGAAGTGATGAAAGCTGTACATACAAAAATGCTGCCATTTAGAGAAGATCTTGCTTTTAATAAGTCTTATCTTTAAAAGGTAAAGCTTCAGTAAAGGTGTTATGAGGCGTTTTTGCTGCAAGTGAGCTCTCAGGCTTTGTGGAACTGTGAAATTGGTGTATACATCTTCTGGCCTCAGCGTACAGTTAGATTTTAATATGATACAGTTTTATTCTGGATTTCGGGAGAGGGGGTGGGGTGTTTGCAGTATCACATAGAAAACTTAATGATAACCAAGACTATATCTGTCCACACACCTAAAACTACAACATCGTACAGGCAAGATATACAGGGGGTGGGTAGGGAAAGATTTTATTGTCTTTTTTTTTTAACTGATGGAAAACTGAAGCGAATACAGTAAGTTAAACAAGATCATACAAGAAAATTGGGGAAGGCTCAAACATTAACCTGCACTCTCTGAAAACAGTCATCTTCTTGGTCAGCCAGTCTCTTCCACTTTGTTGGTTCTGTAAAAGACTACATGTTAGCAAATATGCTGCTTCGCTGTTACAGGAGGACATGAAGGAAAGAGACCAGTCTAGGCACAGGGGTTGGCTGCCCAGCAGACTTTTTCCCTTTTGAGAGATAGAAGTTAGGGAAGCAACTGTAGTCATGTGGGAGCGCTGCAGTATCTGAACCCAGCCAAAATTATTCATTGCTATTTGCTGTAGGCAACTGAAGTTTCCACCAGTCTTGCCACTTTTAAAGGGATCAGAATAATTAATGCAAAGAAGATACATCTTGTAATGGAAAGTCCCTTGTTCTGATAAAGAAGGGCTGTAGGTAGTGAGGTTTCCACAGACACATTGCCTGCTCCCACTTATTTCACTTTGATTTTATTTTCTAGAGTCTAATTATCAGTCACTTAAATTGACACTCAGTGTCCACTGCAAAAATGTCTGAAAGCCTTCATCATATAGACTTCGAGCAGTAGGTCAAAGAACTCATGAGGTGTTCCTTGTAAGTTTTTCAAATGAGTGTATCTTTTGAAATTAACAGTTGGAAAGAAGATTCAGGAGCATGTAGTCACTCAGGGAGAGCCAGTGGTAAAAAGTGGTTAGAAAACCTCAGAACTCGTTCATGTTTTGATTTTTCTAGGGCATGCAGACCTTGCCAGAAGCATTCCTTCAACCCAAAAAAATATTAATCACATGAAAGACTGAAGCAAAATGAACTGGATCAGTACCTAGTTTAAGTTTAAACTTTCTCTTGACACAGAAGTGTTGCATATTTCTTTTGTTGTCCTACATCCAAAAAATGTCATTAGTTTTATCTGTTATGGCTACTGTGAAAGGATTTGGGGAGTCCTGTGCTGTTTCTGCAAAGACACCTTGATGTAGAAAACACACTGTTTCTTCCACAAGTATTCACACATATAAGTGTGATGTCCATTTCCTGTGCTACTGAAAGCAGTAAAACCATCTTGTACTGATGCTTGTTAAAAGGGAATAGAAGGGGGACTAAGAAAGGATAAAGAAAAGCTGCTACCTAACAGAAAAATATTTTTCAGAGTCCAAGATTGAAATTTGCCCTGATTACAAATTTTGAGGGCAACTGTTATGTCTAAGCAGATACTGAAGAGAGAATTTTCAGTTACTGTAGTTACTTAGGTGCTGAAGGAAAATTAATCGTCAATAATATGAGTTTGAAAGCACTTTGCCAAATCACTGTTAAATGTATAAGCTGCAGACTGAATGAACATAACAAAGAAAAATTATGAGAGAATGTCCCATACCAACAAAGTCTATTAGTTTGCCATTTTTAATGGGAAAGATATATTCTTTCCAAAGTCATAAAAATAGAACCTTAAAGCATCATTTGTTTTCCTAGCTGGGATAAGATACCATTTATGTGCAATACTCAGTTGTGATTCTGCATAAAACATTCAATACTTATTATGTATTTCCTCTTACATTTTATTATTATTAATGGAAGGGCCCAAAAATATAATCAGGACTCGGGCCTAATATGCCTGATAGTATAGAAATAGCATAGGTTATCTGTCTTGCACCAGAAGACTTATAATAGAAGACAGACATTAATGTATATTGTTATTCACACATACCTAGTTGCCATCTTGAACCCCTTATACTATTTATCCAAAAAATAACAAAGCCAGTTACCTCTGAGATTACACAATATATCTGAACTGGTGGATCTGAAAGCAATACTGTGTTTCTGGGTTCAGGATCTTGCCCTTGTCTCACCCTGACCCACTATTAGAGCAGGACAACAAGCTTGCCAGCCAGCCTCTGTAAGAGCTTGGCACACAGGCCAAAACGGATCCCAGACATTTTTTGGCCAGATTCTAGATCTGAACCCATTTTTGGACAAAACCCTAAACTGAGCCCTAAATGATTTCACAAAAACGTTCTGAAATGCAGTGTCCTGAGGAGTTTGGAGTACCCCACCACTCAGTTTCTATTTTTCCAGATTAGGTGTCAAAAGTTTTCATTTAGAAACAATCCAATTTTCAGTTAAAAAAAAAAAAGCAAAACAAATTCAGTAATTTCCTTTAAATAATCTCTAACATTTTCAGCCTCACTATAAGGTTTGTTGTGAAGAAAAAAGCATTCATCTTGAAAGTTTTTGGAAGAAACATAGGGGTGTTTTCTTTAAAATTCTATGTAAACACTGTCCAATTTTATCATGTACTAATACTTTTTTTGGGTTTTGTCTGTTTTTCTCCTTCCTATTTGCCTTCCCTTAATTATTCCTCTGCTTTGCTTCATTTGCTTCACTTCAAAATATAGAGAAATAGGTGCTCTCAAAGGGATGAAAACCAAGATCCTCATCCTTTCCCTGAGTCCCTTCCTTTATAGAGGGCTATTGCTCAGTGATGTGTGGATGGTTCTTGTCACCCTCCAGTCTTGCAACTCTCTTCTGGTTGTTGAGTGCCAAAAAGCGCAGCTCTGGGAAGTGAGCCGTCACACAGTCCATCTAGCCAGAGCCTGCTGCAGCCTTCAGCAAGAAGGCAAGGCAATTTGAAAAGTAACAGCAAAAGTTAATACTTTCTTTTTCTGAAAATTCTCTGCCATACCCTGGATCCTCCGTGGAAAGAATAAACAGCATAGAAACCAAATTACCTCTTTGCAAACATGAAAGGTTAAGCTGACCTCTGCAGGAGAACTTCTGCAACCTGTAAGACCCTGGAGGACCAGCTGGCCCTGCTTTGTTAACTGTAGAGTGTTGTTGAAAAACATCCCTGGCTGTGATTTACATCTGGAAAACTTATACTGAGCCATACGCCAGAAGGAGTGGGACAGGGCTGAAAATGCAGTTCCTGAGGAGAAAGGTTTGAGTCTCATACTAGGTGAAGATAGCTTTATCCCCTTCAGATTAATTTCAAAATGTATTAAGAACAGAAAGTGAGGTTTGGGAGAAAAAAAAAAAATCTTTTTTTTTTTGCTTGCTCAGTGGGTTACGCTGGTTGATTATGGAAGGAAGCCTGGTAGAGAGAGTTTTTTATAGTTGCTAGGATGTTCGTTGTCTGGGTTTGTCAGCAAGGCAAGTCTAGCCTCTTAGTCTCTTCTGGGAACCAAGATATTGACAAAACTACTTTTAAAAAGCTGAAGCTTAATAGAAAATATCAAAGGGCATGTTTGGACACTGTTTGTTTCAGAAGCTATGGTTGTGACCCTTCACAAAGGCAAGACAGGGATATAAGAGGGATTGTCTTACAAGTAATTAGTTAGGAATTCAGATCTAACTTTAGTCTGTACATGAAGCTTCCAGTAAAATTTACAAAGGTCTGTGCTTAGCAGGGCTTAGAACAGGTACACAGTTTTTAAAAAAAAAAAAAAAAAGATGGGGTAAGAAATGCATGAAACTTCCATTACAGGAATGACTAATAAGTGACCTAGACTCTATTATTCAGAAAATAAATGTGCAGTACAGTTCTTTCAGACACTAATTGTTATGTTATTGCTATTGTTCTAGCAAACACAAATAGGCAAAACAATATTTCAAACTGAAATTAGCCTTGATAAATGTATTGTGTGATCTGTGACAGTGGAAAAAAGTCTTTTGGATGAGTGCAAATCTCCTAATCTGTCTTTAGAAATTGAGGCTGACATATATTCTCTAAGCTTTTTCTCAATAATGACAATTAAAAAAGCCTTGCCTTTCT
The DNA here is from genome assembly GCF_000699145.1 of Aptenodytes forsteri. Taxonomy (NCBI): domain Eukaryota; kingdom Metazoa; phylum Chordata; class Aves; order Sphenisciformes; family Spheniscidae; genus Aptenodytes; species Aptenodytes forsteri. The sequence continues at coordinate 1,326,988 of NW_008794545.1, forward strand.
GGCAGTCTCTCTCCGTAAGATCTGGGTCAACCTGAAGTTGTGCATCTCCAGTCAGTCAAAATGGACAGAAGAGAAAAGGTACTTAATTTTGTTAAATCTTTCACCTGATGCCTTTTCTTAAGAGATGGAAGTGTCCTGTTGACTCTTTCTTTTTGAGGACTGCTTCTGCCAAAAGGAGGAAGGATGCTCAAAAGTTACTAGCCTTATATCAAACTTTTTAAAGGCTAACTGCACATCTGCATAAAGTTCCCTGAAAGGCCAGTTCTAGTTCCTCCTGTGATGCAGAAGGACTGAAGCTCTTGCAGCCACCATTGGTGCTTTGGTTTGTGCTTCCACAAATCCTACCTAAATCTTCAAGGTAAATCCTGAAGATCCCCTCTTAGTTTCAAGCTCAGTCTGGAGGTACTAGAACTCATACTTTTCTAAAGGAAGGCAGTTAAAGTTGTGCCACTAGGAGGGTATATCTCTGGCAGTTAAGCTCCAACCTGCGCTTTCCTCTTGCATCTCCTGCACAGCTGCATGGACTGGGTGTCTTCTGAGTGCACCCACTGAGATGTCCTGTGCAAAGCAGAGCACCAGGCAATGTTGCTGTTGTCCTCTGCCTGGGCACTTGTTTGGAGCTGGTTTCTCCCTGTCAGAGGGGACGTGCAGTAGCACCTCCCATCTGGCTGCTCCAGGGGTCAGGCATGGGCACATCTGGGACAAAGCTGCTAAACTACTCCACTTCTAGAGCATGAGTGAATCCTTACAAGGATGATGTGCCCATTTCTGAAGGTGTTTAAGTCTCCTTGGGTGTTGCCTATGGAAACTGAGCACAACTCAGTGCTGTAAATTCCATACTTTGTTTCAGGTGGCCTGATACCTCATAGTAATACTAGCCAAAAACACTAACTGATTTGTCTGGAAACCTTGTTTGGCAATGGAGCAACTATTTGTGCCCAGTGATAGTAAACTGGAGAATTGTTAGGATTTGGTTAGAAGAGCTAAGGCATTCAAGATTTTTTTTCCCCCACAAATTACACGTTTGACCCACCTTCACTGCTTCATGTGGGACCCAGGATGGATATTTGGTATTTGGCAGGCGCTTGACTATCCCTATGGACACAATACCTTTTTCCTTTTTTCTTTCTTTCGGTGGGGGGAAGTGTATCAAACATGGAAGACTTAGGAAATGTGGGACATAAGTGTGAGGCCTGTGGAATGTCTCCCTTCAGAAGAAGCAGGTGCAAGATACAGACATAAGCATTGACACTGATACATGGCTAAGGAAGAGCTAGGATTTGGAAAAACGGTGAGTGTTTATGTAGCAGTGTTCCTTCTGGAGTTCTCTGCTCTCTTGGAGACAGTAACGATCTGCAGGGAAGAATTTATGTACGAGGGAATTATTCTGAAGGGGAAAACAAACAAACAACAACCCAGAAAGTTCTAAGTATACATCATAAACAGTAAAAAATGGAGTATGTTGATCTGAAGCCATCAAGGAACTAGCTAAGAACAAGACATCAGGAACAACTTCGCTTGATCATTGCTGTCTACAGTGTCGATGTGATTAGCAACGCAAATGTTCTGGTGTTTACAGAGCTTTGTTAATTGACTTAGCTGTGGGGATGAGTGAAGCTATCTGAGAACTTTTCTTCGGTATCATGTATAGCAAGTTGGACTCTCCCTTTTTGGGCAGATCAGCTCTGCCCTGAACGCACACTGAGACTAGACTTGCTGCATGCACATAATGATGAGTGGCCTTTGCTTGCTGTGTCATGATGTGGTTGATCACACAGGCAGCAGCTGAGGCTCTTCCTGCATGTGCTCAGAGGGTCTCCCTGGCACTGTGGGAAAACGCTGTGCTGATGATGGGTACCATTTTGAGCAAAGCAAATGATGTCTTTGTAGTATCAATGTCAGACTGCACTGAGGAGATGAGTCTTATTGGAGTTTGATTTATCTTTAAGTCCAGCAGTACAGTCTTCGGCATTGCACATACATGAGGAACTGTTGCCATTGACTAGAACGCATGCTTTCTAGGAAACTGCCATGACGAGTTATTCAGTGGGGCTTTGGAGCCCTAAAGCTGGGGCTTTGGAGTTTGGGGCTTGCAATAAAGGGGGAGTCCACATGAGAGGTCTCCCTTACTAAGGAAGGATCCATTTCTGCTGTTGCCTAGGACAATAAGAGTCTGGAGAAGCCAGGATTTGCTCACCAAGGTATTATAGCCCTGCCTAGTACAGCATCCTGCTGGAAACAGGCTGCAGCCCAAATGAAATGTATCTCATCCTGATGTTGTTAAGATGTGTCTATTGTTGTTGAAGATTATTGCTGTTGAAGATTATTGCTAGGCACATTGGGGTCCTTCACTTAGCACCAGTGATGGCCACATCCATGGCACAGAGGAAACTGAGCTATCAGCAGTGGCATTCAAATACATGCAAAAGCCATAGGAGAGTCCCCTTGCCTGGTATATTGATAGCAGACTCTTGATGTTTACCACATCCCCCAGATGCAAGATAAAAAGCTGTGGGCACAAGGCACAGGTTGAGTGGGCAGAGGATCGTGCATGGGGCTTGCAGAGTAGGGACTGGGTCCCCCTGGAAACTCACAGGTGAGCATCGGGGAGGAGACAATACTGAGGGGTGTTAGCGAAGGAAGGTTTGCCAGGTGCTGCCTTAGCCAGGTAACAGCCACCTGAAACACCCCTCCAGGTTGGAGCAACTTAAGGAATCTAAAGGGGAAAACTAAATTGTTATGTTCGAAAGGGATTTCTCTCGGGAGGCTGAGAGTAACCCTAACTGTCTGAGGATCACAAGCTGTCAGAGGCGAGCAAGCCATGGGAAGCTGCAAATCACACAGGGATTTTGTGAATGGAGAACTGAAAGCAAAATTGGAAGAGCTTATGGATTAGGAGTGAACAGAGGAGTGCGTTCCTACTGATGGAGCTCTGGTTTAGGTTACGGCAAAAGGAAGACTTCTGGTTGAATTAACAATTGTGTCTGCATTTAGTATGTATTTACCTTCCGATTTTGTGTGTTCACTTTCTTTGTTGCTCTATGTTCTGTCCTTGATTTAAAGCCATTTACTGTTGCCATCATTTTTTTAATGTGTCAACCCACTGTGAGCAAGCATAATGGAAATTGGTCAATGTGTGTTAATTGTAAGTCTCTCCACATGATCCACAGGTATGGCTCACACATGTAAACAAAATGAGTTGCAGGTTTCTGGAAATAGCACTCCCACTGTAACCATCATGCAGTGTGTTACTTATTATAGTTTTTTTTAAAAGGTGTCAAAATTGGCTCACTTGGTTAAATGAACACTTGCTAATAGCTTGCCAGGTCTGTTGTAATTTTCAAGCAAATTAAAGGTGTAAAAATTGGCTCACTTGGTTAAATGAACATTTGCTAATAGCTTGTCAGGTCTGTTGTAATTTTCAAGCAAATTAAGATGTTGATTTTTTTTTTAAAGTAGTAAAAATCTGGAGTATGACAACAAGTTGAAATATTAGTAAGACTATTGGGAAGTTTTGATAGTCTGTACTTGTGAATTTTAATGTCTAGCAGCAAACAGCTCTTAAGCAGAGTTCTAACGCATCTTTTATGTTCAACTTTATGATGTGTACCAGGCAGTGCCAAAACATGTATATGAGTGCAGATGGGCTGAGCAGGGCTAAAGAGTTGTGATAAATGTGTTTAATGTACTTGAAAATTTAAGAACATTTCGGGAGCACAATAAAAATAAAACACTTGCCCTAGCTGAGTACAAACAAGAAGTTACAAATGCAAGACACATTAATTGCTTTTTCACAGAATAAAAAGAAAGAAGGAAGAAATGCATGGTCTTCTGTCCTTAAACTACATCCTTTTTACTACAGCCATGTTGTCATTGTGATTATACAGCCTAGGTGCTGGCTTTCTGAGTGTGGAGAACATCCCTAAAAATAACTGGTGGTGTTCCAGTTTGAGTGTTTTTAGAATTTGACCCAAACATGTATTCCTTGAAAGTTATATCCAGATCACAGGAGGAAGAGAGGTGAAAACATATGTTTGGGAAATTTCATCTCTGAAAAGCAGGAACAGCCTCTGCTAAATCCAATTTCTCATGTGTATAAAAACTGCACTCTTTTTATTTTGTAATTTGCATCATACAGAAAGAGCTGAAAATTGGTATCTGTCTGTTAAAGGGGTAGGTAATTTTAAGCTGTGTGACATTAAACTCAGTCATTCTTTTTCAAGTTTTCTGCTGTGTAATTTAGCTGAGAAATTCAGAAGTACCTTGACATTCTTTGTCTTGAAGGCGACCTTGGAGGTCTAAGTAACATGTATCAGGCCATAGGTGCTGCCATAAACAAATAGCAATGTAAATGCCACGCTTGTTTAACAGAGACTAATCTCCTCACTTTAGCTGCTGTTTGAAATTGTTTGCTTGTCTGTTTTTCCCTAGCCTGAACACTGGGAGCAACGTGGGAGGAGCACAAATTAGGTACAAATACTCTATACGATGTAAAACCAGTTTCTTGACTGAGTCCTAGGCACTGTTCCTGGACCTTATTAGCTTCAATGGGAACTATACAGACAAACTGAGGCTTATAAGGGCTGGAAAGAACACAGGATATTTGTTACAAAAACTATCTGAAAGCATTTAATCGGATATTAACTGCTTTTTTTAAATTTAGCCATTAAATAGACAGTTAATATCTTAATAGTTAAATTGCCCAGTTTTCCCGCTGCACTCAGACCTGCCAACTCCTCCTATACCATTAACAATGATGTAGATCAAAAAATGATATGAATAAAAGAAAAACTGCAATTCTATTAGTTAACATTTAACTCACAAAATTACTTCAGCGGCTGTACTGTTCATACTGGGAATCAGAGTATATTAGCAGTGACTGGGGAAAAAACTCAATATTTATCTTGTAGTTATAGACTGCCTCATTAATTTTTAAGATTTGCGATGGCAGTGTTCAAGGCTCTTGTCTTTTGGTTATTAGCATGGCTGGCACATGCTTTGGAAATCACTAATAATAAGCCAGGTGCTTGTTGCTGCTTTAATCTCTTCTCCAGCTGAAAAATTTCTGCTTTTAATGTATAATGAAGAAGGCTTAAAGCTCTGTTTCTTTCTTCCTCTGGGGAGGTGCCTTTAATAGCTTTAGCGGTTTGTGTTTGATATCCTATTCACTTCCTGGCAGTAATGGTGGTTTGAAGTGTCTTTGGAATTGTCTGAGACAAGCTTGTGATACTCACTGGTGTGTTTTGCCTTCTTTTTAACACCAGCACCACTGATCCTGAGAGATTTTTGAGGGCAATGTCAGTAGTAGTATGTGTAGTCATTGAAGCAGTAACCTGGTAGCTCCTGTAAAATCTAGGCAAGCCATGTGAAATGCATCATAATTTTAAAAAATCTCAGAAATTTGCTTTCAGATTTCACTCTTGATATGACTAGTTGCAAACCTAGTGGCATGTTGCTGCTCGGTGCATTGCTCCAGCTCTGAAGCCTCGTGATGTATTAGCTGTGCCTGAGGGATGTATACCTTTAATCTGTGATCCCTTGAGCAGAAGGGAGAGGAATCTCCTAGTTTTCCTCTTTATTTCTTTGTGGCATGCAAACCACAGACTGCCTCAACTCTTGTGCTGCTGTCTATACTGCTTGCTTTGGCCAGTAGTATTACCTGACCGCTATGCACAACACGTAAATAATACATGCTGTGTTTCTGAAGGATGAACTGAAAGCTTTTTCTACAGCTACTGTGTTGTGGTATAATATACTCATGAATGAGTAACTAAAAGTTGTTGGAAAGCAATATTATGTAATTAAAAATCTCCTTTACAAATACATTTGTAAAACAGAAGGACAAGAAACTAAATTGATTCAACTATTTGCAATGTAAAGTGTCTTCATGGTATCTGTGGGGTTACAGCTTATATAGTGGGTTATTACACATGCAAATTGAGTGTCTAGGCAATTATTTCTTTCCATCCTTTCTACTGTTAATTAGTTGGCAATCTTTTACATGAGTCCCATGCTAAACTATTACTTTGCTACTTCCCTTTTCTTTCACGGTCTTGGTTATTTCAATTCCAAGTAACTACAATAATTTAGAAACTACAGTAATGGATTTATAGCAACTAAAATGATGACAATAATACAGTTGTAGAAATGGGAATGTCCTGGAATCAGAGAAGAGAAAGTTCATATTCTTGTCCTGTTTTGACTTACCTCAGATAAACACCCTGTCTTTTATTCCTATTTTAAATTGGTACATACGTAGGTAAGATACCTCAACAACTAAGTGATCCTGATCCCCAAAATCAGATAAGTCAATACAGAGTTCCTCTTTGCAGAAATACCTGTCAGAAACTCTTTTGTGTAAGGATGAGAACTGTATTGCAAAATTCTCTGCACAGTGAAGAGAGTCTAATGTTCTAGTATTTTTAAAAGCTCTAATCCTTGTCTTGATTTTTAGAAGAGAATTTAAGCCTGTATTTTTATTTTATAAGTTGTGGGGAGAACAGGACCATAGGGAAACAGGGGTAGTGAAACTTTGGTTGTGCCTGGGCAACAAGCCCCTTGAAATCCTGAACCGAAGGGGTCTCCAGAGGCCTGTAAAGGTAGTTAGTCCCAAGACTTTTCTTGTGCTGTGACAGTGTGGCCCAGATTGTTCCCCTCCCCAAGTTAATACAGAAATGAGGATGACTTCCTTAGCCGAAAAGCTGTGGCAATTTGTTTTTGCCTTGGGTTCATCCCTGGCTACATTGGCCAAAGGATGGTGATCCTCACGCAAGTGAGGCTCCTGTGGTTGTGGGATAGCTGGTGCTATTTTGTGTAACACCACAACAGCCGTGGTAAAAGCATGCACGGTGCTGTGAATGGCTGAAGTATGTAACCTCTTGTGAGCATGCTGTGTAGCTGTGTTACTTCTCCAAGGTGATCAAGAGAGAGCCCCTGGTGAGACAGCCAGCCTGTGGCAATGGACACAGACATGATACTTTTCCCCATCCCCTGTCTCCTTTCTACCTACGTTCATGAGCAAGCCCAAGGGGTTTCCAATGGCCATGGCGAGGGGGATCAGAATGAAGATACAGCCCTACCTCTGACAGGCAGACCACCAAGCTGGCCTAGCACAGAGCAGGAGGAGGGCATGCCCATCTCTCTCTGGCTGCACACCATGGCTGGCTGCATAGTGATTTTACAGGGAGACTTGGGAGGACTTCAGGTCCTTGGTTCAAGTGTCTGACTTCACCCATGCCTGTATCCGCAGTGGGCTGAGATGTGGGTGCACACCATCCCCTTTCTCTTGTAATACGTTGTTTTTGTGACATGGACGGCTTGGTACATCAGCTAGGAGGGAAGTATAGCAGGCTCAACACAGCCCTGGCATATGCAGAGAGCACCTGAGCAAGCCTCGTGCCCCTTTATGTGGGGAAGTAGTCTCCAGAAAGCTGGCACTGTGAACGTTTTTTCTGTCTCTGAAAGCAGAGATAGTGCTGGCACTGGGAAGAGGTGCTGTCAGACTCCCCTGTGGGAACAAACAGATGTGAAGTAACATTTTCCAAGTGATTTTGGAGTCCAGATGACACAGAATTACTTTCTGAAGTCACTTTTGAAACTGTTTCCTCATAGTTCTTCAGGTAACGGGGCTCCTGCCTGCATCTTTATTTTGGAAACGCTGCCTACTTGTGCCAATTCATGAGGTTGCGTCACAGCACTGTGCCTACTTCATCTCTTGTCTCTAGGGACTGTGATCCATGTACAGCCAGAGACAGTGGCTGAAACTTCAGCCTTGACCTTTATTTATTTATTTATTTGAAAAATCAGTTTTAAGTTTACTGTGGCCTTTGGATGTGCTCCACCTACTTACCCATAAGTATGCTGATGGAAAGCTCTCCTATCCAGGACACAGAAGCAGTCCCAGGAGAGGATTCTGTTGTGATTGCTCTTTGATTGCTTAATGTTCCCACATTTAGAGGGGCTGGGTTTAGTGGGTTTTTTTCTGTTTTTGCAAGTCCTCTTTCTCACTTGGCCTTCTTGTGGGTGGCTCTTTAAATTTAGACAAGGCAGAAAGCTGCTGGTTCAAAGTGACTGTTTTTTAACTGCGTGCTCATTATTGCATCTCCTGTTCTTAAGTTTACTGTGGCCTTTGGATGTGCTCCACCTACTTACCCATAAGTATGCTGACGCAAAGCTCTCCTATCCAGGACACAGAAGCAGTCCCAGGAGAGGATTCTGTTGTGATTGCTTTGATTGCTGTTAATGTTCCCACATTTAGAGGGGCTGGGTTTAGTGGGTTTTTTTTCTGTTTTTGCAAGTCCTCTTTCTCACTTGGCCTTCTTGTGGGTGGCTCTTTAAATTTAGACAAGGCAGAAAGCTGCTGGTTCAAAGTGACTGTTTTTTAACTGCGTGCTCATTATTGCATCTCCTGTTCTTCCTTCTGGTGGGTATTTTTAACTTCTCTCATGTTGTCAGTGTTTCCTTTTTATTCCTGAAAGTTCAGACTATAAAGTTTGGATCCAGCAGGAGAAGCAGTCGAGTTGTGTGAGCGCCTCTTCCCAAGATATTCTGATCCCCATGTTAAACCACCAGTGTTGCAAGTGCTTTGAAAGTTCAGGTCCTTTCCAGCGCAGTTGTATACAATTTAGGAAATTAAAGAAAAATAAAAAGCATAGTTTCACAGGTAAACAACCTAAAATTTATATTTTGTGGTTTTTGGTAGCCATTCTGAGCCAAACCCTCTGGCAGAGGTCAGCTTTGTTCAGTATCTACATTAAACTCTTTGGTTTTGTGCAGCTATAGCCTCTGCACAGCACAACAGCCATTTCCAAATGGTTGTGGTGAGACTGCCCGAAAGGTACTGTTAGCCCTTCCATCATCTGTCAGAAGTATTAGTAATAAAAATAAGACATAATTATCATATATAACTAATTATTGTTAAAACAACAGTCATGTGATAGTCTTTAAAAAGCATATGAACAACCTGCTACTTAGCAGTTTTCTGAGGCTTTCTGCATAGTTTTATGCATCTTGGCTGTTAAATAAAAGTCTTTGTGTTCTGGTCGTGTTTTGCCTTGGAGAGCTGATGCAGTCCCAGAGCCCAGCAGCCAGGTCCTTGCTTCTTACATGCCTTCTCTTAAGGAGTTCTGAGAGGTCTTGCCTTTTCCCCCAAAGTATCTATTTGACCGGTACAGTCTCCCATGATACTGCTGCTTGCTTCTGATTGTGAAAGCTCATTGTCAGGAAACAGCACACCCTGGGCCCCAAAATGATAAAAGTTTTATGTTTTTCCTCTCTCTTCATAAAACTGAGGTCTTGAGGTACTGTGATCTCAGTTACTGATAACATTTTGTCCTCTGTTTTCTGTTGAATGAGATTGTCAGCAGGTAACCATCTGTGCTTCACTGGGTAACCATACTAAATTGATGTAAATAATCCCATACATGGCTGATAACTGCTTAAACACATGCTGGACAAACTGAGGCCCATTAGGTATATGATGTCTAGTGAGAATGAGTAAGTAATAAATCCAGTGACTCCTTAAATCATGCTATCTATTGTTAATCATGGCTGAACACAGTGAATAGATTTGCTTGCACCCTCTGCAAAAATGTCTTGTGCAATTTTTTTTTCCCTCTGGGGCTAATTTTTCCTGTGGTACTGAAATGGATGCTTTTACTTCACTTGGCCTGTGTTTTTGTCATACGTGACACCGTTAACAGTTTCCTCGATATTTCTGTTCATCTGAGGACTCATATAAAATATGTTTGGCCCTTTTCCTAGGTCTATAAATAACCTCTCTATCCTTTGGAACATGTTCCTCTGTAACATCTAAGGAGTCAACATTCCTTTGGCATTAAACAAAATCCTCTCTAGTCCCTAGAGCTGCTTTTTAAATCGATAATGCTGCTGAGGCATTTGCTTCCCTGACCACCCTATGCTTACAGAAGGAATTAAATTCCTCAGACTCTGCTCCTCAGTAGAGGCTCTGGCAATCATAATCCACGTAGTCTTTGAGACCAGACATTTGTTTATTGGTTTCTTTTAATGCAACAGAAGGTGTATTGATCACATTTATCAAATGCTCCAGAGAATGTGCATGTAATCACTGGAACCTGCTTGGTTTGGATTTTCCTATTATATATTTGTAACTGAAAATGCAATCCCTTTGCTCTCAAGGGTGGGTTTTTTTGCTATGCCCTTGTATCTCTGAGTGCTTTCTCGTATCTGGTGGGGCACATAACTGCTTTGTCCTTCCTCTAAGGATATTCCAGTTTGTTGGACTCCAGGTCTCCAGCATTCTTCAATAATCACTTGGAGCCAAGCTGCCTGGAAGAGTTTGGGTTCATTGGTGCCTGACTGTCCAGTACTATGTGGTGTAAACCACCGCATAGCACAGTGTCCAATTACAAACAGTTTTCATCCTGGAGACTCTTAGTTGCCCATATCCATGACTTCTTTTCTGAAGATGATGTATTTTAGCTTAATATTTCTGCTGTCAAAACACAGAGGACCAGAGATTCTCTATGCCTTTGTGGAAATGAGGTCAGTCAGCCTTGCTGATAGGAAATCTATTCATATTCCCTAGTTCAGGCAAAGTAAGACTTAAGAGAAGTATCAATAGACACATCAGAATAGATCTTGGGAAAATAGGAGCCCCTGCATAGAATTTTTTTTCCCCTCAGTTTTTTTTTCCTTTTTGGTGTATTATTCTATTTGGTGTCCTTAACTAAGGACATTAAGTGCCTGTGTTTTAAGTGTTACTTTAGCTTTCCTCATGCTTGTATTGCCAGCACTTCATGCCCTCTCTATTATGCAGACATAGTAGCTTGCAGCTTTGTTAAAGTCTTGAAGATTTGAGTATGCATTTCAGTACTTACCCTTGACATATTTAACTTTCATACAAGTCAGTAATGTTAACTCATATCCAGGAAAAACACCAAACTGAAAAATGTGTATTACTTACTACAGCAATAAGAAGAGGGCCTTGATTATAGTAAGTAGTGCAAAAGATCATTGTCTCTAAGGACACAAACACACTGATAAGCAGTAATTGCTGAACAGTATGTTTTGTTAAAAGCCTGAAGGATCTTTAGAGTGTTCGCTTTCCACATCCTCAATACAGTAAAATGCAACACAACACAATGATAAAGTTCTGAGAGTTTCCCACTTCAGTTTTTAGTTTGCTGAATCATAGAATCATTAAGGTTGGAAAAGACCTCTAAGATCATGGAGTCCAACCGTCAACCCAACACCACCGTGCCCACTAAACCATGTCCCTAAGCGCCGCATCTACACGTCTTTTAAATACCTCCAGGGATGGCGACTCAACCACTTCCCTGGGCAGACTGTTCCAATGTTTAACCACTCTTTCAGTAAAGAAATTTCTCCCAGTCTCCAATCTAAACCTCCCCTGGCACAACTTGAGGCCGTTTCCTCTTTTCCTAGCGCTTGTTACTTGGGAGAAGAGACCGGCGCCCACCTCG
>NW_008794545.1:1338795-1362020 GCF_000699145.1 Aptenodytes forsteri
TTGAATCTCATACAGTTGGCCTCAGCCCATGGGTCCAGCCTGTCCAGGTCCCTCTGCAGAGCCTTCCCACCCTCGAGCAGATCAACACTCCCGCCCAACTTGGTGTTGTCTGCAAACTTACTGAGGGTGCACTCCATCCCCTCATCCAGATCATTGATAAAGATATTGAACAAGACCGGCCCCAAAACCGAGCCCTGGGGAGCACTGCTTGTGACTGGCTGCCAACTGGATTTAACTCCATTCACCACATTCCTTCCTGAAGAAGGAAGGTAATGTGCAGAGTATTATTATTATTATTTCATAACTTCCTACGCACCACAAACCCAAGACTTAGTGTCGGGAAGCAAATCTGTCTTAAACCAGGTTAATGATTTTTTTACCTTCCTTTGTAATAGAGGGCAGGATACAGGGGGGCAACATGATTCACTTTCTAGGGTCAGTGGAGATGTTGACTAACATTTACTGCTATGGCAAGGCCTTGAGATGCTGACTTTGATGTTTTTGGCTTTCTGCATGTCACATTTTATTAATCAACTTTTTTAAACTTTGGCTTTCTACTAGACCTGAAAGGTAGAATATGAGGGGGTTTGGGGGCCAATGGTATGAGGTGGCACTCTGTTGACCCTTCTGGAGTAAATGCTGCTTCTGTGGTTTTGCTGCAACAGCAGGCGAGACTGCATTCAGTGACCCGTTTGACCTTTCTAGCACAGCTCTCCAAAACAAGTAGTGGTTTGTGTCAAATGCATACAACACCCAGCCCCCAACTATCTCTAAACAGAGCATCCTACAAGCTAGATGCTTTGGCATTCATTGTTTTACAAAGAAGTCCTTGGATACTTCAACTATGGATGATAATAAAAAGTTAACAAGTGAATAGCTGTGGGATGGAATTACAGGAACTCTCATAGAAAAAGGCCAGTTAGATTCCCTGCAAACAGTTCACTGCTCCATAGCGTGGCATTGCTGCCTGATTATACGTTCTCTAATAAGAATGTGTTTGTTCAGTCTCATTTGTTGAGGCATCTGCTAATAAAATATTCACTCTTCACTCTTTTGTAGCCATAGCTTTTAGCATCATGGAATAAAATGTTTTCTGTTTTATGAATAAAAAAAATTTTAAAACATTCTTTTTTCTCCCAATATTTTTAAGGATGACTTATCACTGTTGCTGTTATCATTCCTGATATTTGCAGTATTTACTTGAATGTATGTTTGATTTCTTTGGGGCTCTAATTTCTTTTTGTGGGTGAAAATGTTAACTGTCATAAGAAACTGAAAAAGGAAGTGGTTAAAAACAAACAAACAAAAAACAATAAAACCTGCCAAACAAAGAACAAAAACCATTAAGGCCAGTCATTGCTGTTGTGATGTGGAAAGTAAGTCATCGAGCTATTGGAAAAACCTGAGTCACTGCTCATTGGGAAAAGGTTCATTTCAAGGACTCCTCAAAGTTGTTTTTGTCTTGGGACCTATATTCCTAGAAGTTCCACTTTTGTGAATTTTAGAGAGAGATGCACCTTTAACACAGTGGTCAGTGTTGCCATCAAATCAGTGCTCACAGGAGATAAATACTCTGTATCCAGCACAGAAGACTGGAAGTGTGCACATTGGGGCAACTAGTGGAAATATCTGGTCCTAGTGGTATCTCAAGATGGTAGTCAGCAAAATATGCTTCAGAGGAAGGTGTTTAAAAGCTTAAATTCTACTATGTAAAATAGTGAAGTAATTTTCTTGGCAGGAAAGAGTGGAGTTTGACATAATTCAGAATGGTTTGATCTTGATATTTATAAGCCTGATGACTTTTTTTCCTCTCAGGAATGCTTTGTCTTATGAAATACTTTGGCTGAATATTAGTTGTTATTAATTTTTTAATTTTATGCAGTGTTCCCTTTCTGTATTCTGACAGCAGTAAGTAATGATGTCTGGTTGACTTGGCATTTAAAGCAAAAAAGAGCTCTGAAAGTCTCCCCTCCCTGCCCCCTGCTTCCAGCTTAAATAGGCCTATTCATTTGATTTTTCCCTTTGCTGGAAATCTTCCCATCTTTCTTTCCTTTATCTTTACTTATTGTGCTGATCTCCTTTTTGAAATAGGCTTGGCAAATTTTATGCAGTAATCAGGGCAGGGGCAGAGTGCTGGCTTCTTACTAGCAAGAAGGACTAGTATCAGTGCTAATACCCAGTGTTAGTTCAAATTCCATTTTTATAGGCGAACATCTTGCTTTGTTCTTGCTGCCACTTTGTGTTGACAACGTGGTCTTGTTTAACTGCCCACTGCGATATTCAGGTCTTCTTGAGTGGTTACAGATGACAGATGAATCACATGTGAGCAATATAAATTGCTTTTTCCCTGTGTTTCAATCTGAGTTCTTAAAGCAGAAATTTGTCTTCTGCTTTGCTCCAGATGCTTGCTGTTCTGTAGAAGAGTCATTCATATATGAAGTTGAATCTCTGTGCAGATCACAAGCTTTACCACCTTGTTATTAATTGTTAATTTTGTTTATGTACTACCTTGTCCCATCAGTTCCCTTAGCAAAGAATTGGGCCAAAACCTGAAATAAACTAAGCAAACATCTGGGCTAAGCTTAGTTTAATCTCTGCTTTCCAAGTTTTGAGTTAGTTTTCCAAATCAAGTTTTTAAGTTAAGTTGTGAAAGGAAGAAAATTTCTCAGATATCATGAGGATAGTAATTTATCTGCAGATAACATTTATGGGAAAGAAGAGGAGGTAAAGCAAAACAAGATTAAATATCAGAGAAAATCAGATGTATATCAGGCAAAAAAAAATCCATGGAAAATGATGGCAAATTACAGAGATCCCATACTACACTGTCCTGCTTCTCAAGGGAATACGTAACTCAAAGAGTGAAAGAATTTATCATTTTTCAAGCATCTGATGCTATTTCTAATAGTTTTAAGCAGAATATTACTTTCAAATGGTCCACGCCATGTGCTTTGTCTAAAACTGTACTGTTAATAGAGATACTTCAAAATATTCAAGAAAATAACCCATTCCAAGTTATTATGACACCCAGATGGTTTCAAAAACTATGAGTATATTTTAACTAGTGTCTCTTATCGCTTACTTTGGGTTTTCATGTTTGACTGATAGTCTAAGAAATTGTTTGTAATTGCCTCATTAAAATTTTTGAGCTATAATACTCTGCATGGAGATTGTTACTTCGGCATAGCACAGAAATGGGTTGTTTAAGCTTCATCAGCTTGTGTGAAACAAGCGTGTGGTTAGGTGCACTTCTGAATTAAAGTAAAAACTTCAGTTGTCATTTCTACAGCTGATCTGCTATTACTCTGAATGGGGCTTGATACTGTCCTGTTGCCTGAACTGTTCTGTGCTCTCTTGAGCCACTTTTTTTTGCATATGCAGAGACTGCAGTGCGGTAGAACCGAAATCCGCTTTTCCTGGCAGAAGTGAGACTTCATATTCTCTGATTGCTGCAACGCTTGGGTCAGAGGTGCCTCTACACAGTGAATAACACGTTGCAAAGTAACAGACAGAAAGGAGGGTAATCCAGTTAAGACTACAGGACATTTCAGGGTGAGACTTGGCCACCGTGTTTGTGGTGTGGTTTTTTTTTTTTTAAAGTCTTGCTTAGAAAATCTAGCAGTTCACACCACTGAGTGAACATATGGCGCTGTGACTTTTATCTTTTTGTTCTGGGATATGTTTGCAACGTCATGGTGAATCCCCTGTGCCTTAAATCTCTACCATTAAAATACAGAATAATTTGAGGTACAAAAAAGCCATAATCATTATTTCCTATCTCATGTTTATATTAACACAAACTTGAGAGGTGCTGCAGGTGTGCATCCGGCCAGAAAGGTAGGGAAATGCCCAACAGATGTGGTAATATGCAGCTCCAGTAGCCTGACCCCTACTTGCTGAAGGGTAAGTGGTGATCTCAGATGGAGTGGGGGAAAAAACAGAGAAACCCGCAAACCCAAAAGATTTCATGCAAACTAGGCAAAAATCTTAACTGTAGTGGTTCCAGGTGAAATGGTTCAAATTCATGACGATGATATTCTGCACTTTCCTAAAACTCCAGAATTCTAATGGAATGTTTGCAATGTTGCTTGTTTTACTTAGTAAATTAATTTCTACAAATTAATAGACTTCATAGAAAATAAAACAATACAAAGATTATACATACCTTTAAATAGCCAGAGTACTTTGGAGAGGATTAAAACTAGTACAGTTCATACATCTAGTAGTAAGTACAGTTAAGAAAACTTTGTAAGTCTAGTGTATTAGAGTGTATTATTCCATCAGTGATTTAGTGTGACAGCAAAATCACAATGAAACTCCTCTGAAATGAAGCTATTTCTTTGATGAAGGTCCAAGTCTTTGAAAAAGAAGGTGAACAATTTTTTATTCCCCTTCTCAGATCTATTGATGTGCATCACTTTAACATCAAGTGATTGCTACTGAATAGATTAAGAACATGAGTTAAATGAGTGTTGATTGTCTTTAATCCAAGGAAAATGTACACCTCAGAGGTGTTTGCTTTCTTTTCTTCTTTTCAGACTTAGTTCAAACAACCTATCGAGGGACTACCCAGTGCCAGTCATTGAGAAATGTGCCTTTTTTTAAATCAGGCTCCAGAGGAGACTGTGCTGGGGACTGCGCTATGTGTGGGATAAAAGCCTCTGACACAGGGTGCTCAGTACAGATGTGCAGGATGGTTCAGTGAGAATCTGAAGGCAATGGGTTATACAAGAGCCTGATCTGGCAGATTTCACTTCCATTACAAGAAATTAATCCCCTGTTCAACAGACCCAAAATAGAAGCTCTTTTGCCTGCCTGGTAATTAGTCTCTTACATATTTGCATCTCATTGGCTTTTTCTCTACACTTAATGGCGCAGCTGCTTTTTGCTCATGATAAATTAGAATGGGGATCAGGAAAACATATCCATTTTGTAGTAATGGCGTGTCTAATAAACTTGTTGCCTCTTGAGTTTCTTGGTCGTAATGGTAATCTCCTATTAGTTCCAGGAATGCTTCACTTCTTTCCTTCCTCCCTCCCTGTTCCCTATTAGCTAAAGTACAGGTTTGGTGAAACAAATTTCCACATCAGCCATCTTCTACTGAAATCTCAGCTATCATTGAAAAGTTTATACAACCCATCAGCCATTCTGAATTGGCACCTGCACAAATCTACAAATAATAAGAAAGGGAAAGAAGAGCAAAGTAAGGAGCAAATAGCTAGTGCAATTCAAGCAAAGAACATATTTTTGCTCCATTACCCTTCACCTACAAGCTGCATATAGCCAAATTAATATTGTCCATGTCCGTTGCTTCCACGTACGGACTGAAAATCTTCCTTTCACATCATGATTTGTATGCACCCTGTTTTAGCCAACAGGAAAGCTAAGCAGGCCCTAGTGCTTAAATAACCTGCTGGTTCTCTCAACCTTCAATGGAAATAGTGAGTACAGCGGGGAAGTGAATATAAACAAATTACTAACTCTTTAATTTGAATAGCTGGCGAGAATTTAGGATCTTAATTAGGCAGAAACATCAGTGATAGAGTTATGAATCATGGCAGAACTCTGACCACCAGGTGTAAGTCAGAAGCTGCTTTGTTGAGGGCAGGGTCTGATAGTCAGAGACAGCTTTGTTGGTCGTAAACTGGAGGAAAATTAAGCCAAAATAGGCTGTATGAAATTAATACTTGGAATTGGAATTTGTTCTGCACTGGGTTGTGTTGTGTGAAATCACTGCAAGAGAGCAGGGGCCACAAGAATAGCTCTGCCACTAAAATGTTACCAAGGAATTCCATGGTTGCCTTACTTCTCTAATACAGAAACTGCTGTGCAACTACAGCAGATTCTGTCTCATACTGGACTCACTGAAAGTTACAATGTGGTTGGGTAATAAAACTAAGTTTTTCTCAGGCAGAATGTCTTGACGTTTACATTGTCTATACTAATTTTTTCTTCAGATTGTCTTTCTCTGAATGTATTTACATTTCTGGCTTTATTTTTAATATCAGTGTTTCTCTTATTCTGTTCCTATTTTCCACTTTGACCTGAAACTACTTCTTGTGAGTAGATTGCTGATGTCAGGGCTTAGAATTTGAGATCAAATTCTCTGCAGAAAAAATAAAATGAAGTGCATGTGTTGAGCCCTGCTTTTTTCAGTGTAGAACCTTAAAATGACATTACTAGTTTTTACTCACACCAGTCAAGAATTATTGAAAATGTCTTGGCATTTCTGCTTTTTCTTTTGACATTCATTAGGCTAAATCAAGTGATAAATCTGCGGGTAGAACTACTAGTGGACTAATTACTTTAACCTTTCACCTTCTTAGGATTTGTTATCATGAAAAAGAAAAATGCTGCATGCTGTAAATGGTGAGTTTGTTACAGTACCATGAAAACCATTAAGCCACACTTACAATTTGTTGTATCTGAATGGACATAAAAACAGTTTCCTATTTGATACATGACACAGTGTTGAATCCTGAATTGAGCTCACAGGAACATGGTATAGACGGAATGACTAATCCAGCCCAAATTCTCTCTGGTGTCACTGGTGGATTGAGTCCACACAGCTTACAAGCAGAAAGACTGAAAAAAAAGCCAACCATAAACACTTAAAAGCTCAGAGAAAGCATAGCCAGAAGCTGTGTTGAGGGGGAAAAAGAAACCTGGAGGCAGTCATCAGAGCAACTGTTGCAGAATAAGGTGAAGAACTAACTAGTTGAACATATGTACACAATTGCAATGATTATATGTTTTAATTTAGGATGAAATTTTTATGTGCTATGACAAATTTAAAGAGACTCTTCCTCTCCAAGCTTCCTAAGGACCCTGAGGACCCTTTCTGGATAACAAAGCAAAAGAAAGAGATGGTTCAAAAAACAAAACAAACAAACAAAAAAAGCCCTGGCTCATCTGCAGACTCTGCAGAATTTAAAAAATGCAAGACGATGTGGAAAAGCCCTAGATGAATTGTTTAAATTCTCTCTTTTTCCTAGCCAATAGCTGTTTGCCCTTATTTGAGAGGAGACAGAGATATCCACCGGGATTTAGCTGAAGGGGATCATGCAGTCCAGGAAACGGCAAAAGAGAACTGCAGTTCTGGGCTTTTTCTAGCATGCACTTGTAATATTTACCATTGGTGTGAAAAGGATGAGAGTTAGTTGCTTGCTTGCTTCTAAATTAAAGATGAGTGTTTCACTGTTGATGAATAGCAGTTTGAAATAATCAGGTTTTCAGTGTGCCACTCTTATTTCCAACTGAAAGGGAGGAAGTTTCTTGTATCAGAGGAGAGAAGGAAAGAGCACAGCAGGTCTGTTCCTCCTCGCTTGCTAAATGCCTGGAGAGGAAGAGCTTCACTCCTATTGCCTTCATCTCGAGCAGCTCTGTGCTGTGGGCTCTACCAGTGCCATGTCACAGACATTTGGATCTTTTGCAAATTCCTGGCCTTAGAAAAATGTGGAAGCAAAGTCTCTGGTGGACACATAAGTAGTATTTTGTTGTTTTGGGGTTGTGCCTTCATTAGTTTTCGGGTGTCTGTTTATGGCCTGGCAAAAGGGGATTCTTTTTGTCATTGCACATCGGGAGCTTAAAGAAGGATGATTTTCTTTGAAGAACAGGTACCAAATTAAGAATATAAAGAGAAGAGGGATGCAAAGTATGATAGTGCACAGTGGGTGAAATAAATGTTACTTCAAATACAAAAATTCATCTGCCTCACTAGCTATTAATATAGCTATTGTAGGACTAGAACATCCTCCTATTGTAAACGTTGAACAACCTCTTATTAAAGATCCTAGTTTAATGAAAATGAGGAATTTTTGCTAAAATATTGATGTTTTTCCCCATAAAGCTTGTCATTTTGGTTTAAAAAAAAAAAAAAAAAAAAAAAAAAAAAAAAAAAAAGAGGAGGGGCGGGAGAGGTTAGAAAGTGATGTTGCCCAGTGAGGCTGTGGAGATTCCATCCACGGAGGTTTTAAAAACCCAAGTGGAAAAGGCCCTGGGCAACCTGCTCTAGCAGAAGCTGCTTTGAGTGGGGTGGGGGGATGGGACGGGGGACGACTATAAACCTCCAGAGGTCCTGTTCAACCCCAACTTATTCTGTGATTCTATAATGACATTCACTACTTTGCCAGCTGTGCAGGATGAAGGGAAGATGACCCCCAGGCAGCACTGAGAAGCCTGTCTTCCAGACTAAACCAATAGAGGTGATGTCAGCCTACCTCACTTGTCAGCAGACCTTATCTCTGAGAACTCATGTAATTTGTTGTAATAAAGTGGCTGGTCTAAATGCATTTGCAACTCAAAATAACATTTCATTTCAAAATTAGCATATTTTCAATTAAGGCTCTCCTGTCTACTACAAAACAAGAAGCATGCACATTAACTACTAATTGTTCTGTCATGGAAAGATATATAAATTAACCTGACAAATGTGGGAATAGAGCTCTCTATAAGTGTGAGAACTGTATGTGTGAAAGCTGTGAAACAGAGCAAGATGATGATTGAAAATTGGTTAAACATGAGTTGGCACTGGAAGAAGGGGGAAGAATGAAGGAGGCAAGATATAGCCATCAAGGCACAGTACTGACTTTTTTAAGCACAGATCATGGTGTTGGTTATCTTTCAAAATGTTAAGGTGTTCTGAAGATTTCTGAAGACAACCTGCTGAGAAATCATCTGTGTCACTGTTGCAGTGTTCGAATACCCAGAAGCTACTTGGAAAATACATGAAGTTGTGCTGTGCATGCATTGATAATGTCATCAGCCTCAACTGCTGTGCAAAGATGACTTTGAATTTATTGTGAGTAGAGTCCTGTGTTCCTTCTCCTTAAAATATGGATTTATATTCCGATCACTTCTTAAGCTATAGCATATATTTGGGCTACCCTGTGCCATGTAAGTACTGCTCTGTGCTGGGGATGCTCAGTATCAGCCTGTCTAGATGAGCCCTGTAGGAGTGACCGTCTGTGCAAATCGCCAGACCCCTTCAGGAGGTACCACTTCCCCAGGCCATGCCAGGTTTGGACACCCAATTCCCCCTCTCCAGGCACACAGAAAAGCGGTGAGGATATTGGTAATTCACTAAGCCAAGCTGTCACTTGTAGCTGTGCCTTGAAATTTCTAGCTTAAATCCTATAAATGACTTTTATAGCTCACGAGACCAGACTCTGAGCTTGTAAATGAGTTCTGGTTGTGGAAGGGCATGAAACATTAACCTACTAATGAACAAATTATACGTCTTATCTGAAAAACTGGAACCAAGCAAAGAATAGCAACTACAGAAGAATTTTGGAAATCAGGAAGAACAGAAACTTTGGGAAGAAAAACATTTGGTAATTAATTGATTTCTTTAGATTTGCACTTGGTTCTGGCTGTTACTTGAGCAGAAAGAAACACAGGTCAGATTTTTATTTATTAATTTGTTTTGGGTTTTTCTTGCTTAATATTCTCTGGACTTTGAGATGATGCCTGTTAATAGTTATTCAACCTGTGACTGTTGTTGCCTGGGTCACTCTGTTGTGGGTTGGGGTTTTTTTGTTTGTTTTGTTTTGTTTGCTGAAATACTGCATGCCTATTAAAAACAAAGCTTCAGTGCTTAGAACCAAACTTTCAATACTGGAGATAGGATTACAGGCACTTCTTTGACTGCTTAGGCTTACCAGCACCGAATACTTTATTTGTTGCAAATTATTTGCTCAGTTGTCATAATGAGAATAACCTTCATGATCTATTTCAATGCAAATATGATTGAGACAGGTGGTGACATCACCAAGAAACTTCTCTCTGAAAAGTTAATCTGCTTCCTAACTAGGAAACCTCATTAGCCAAGAGTTGTCATTCTAACTCCAAAGCTCGCACCTGTAGTAGGGGAAATTGCCAAGTGGCACACAGACTTGTAGACATGAATCACCTTTCACCCAAATGCCTTCTTTCCAATAAGTTCTTGCATTGCTCTTTCCTATCTGTTGCTAAGCATTGGTATTTTAATATTTGCTCTGTGCAACCTAATTTATTTGCTATCTAATTTAACTTCAATACATTTAGACTGAAGCTAATCTGGGTTCTGAAGTTTGATCTACCTGTGCAAATAGTTATTTTTCCCCAGCTAAGCTGACACACATACACAAATGCTATTCTGTTGAGAGACTAGCAAATTAAACTGCGATTGGTGTAGAAAGATATGAATGACACTTACTGTGATCTGTTTTAACTGAGCCACTTCAGTTCCATAGACTATTCCATAATACATTTAGTCTGGGTGATACATTGCATTGATGCTTATGTCAAAACCCCAGATGCACATTTTGCAAGAATTTGGATTTGAATGTTGGTTGGTTGTTTGCTTTCCCCAGCTCAGGCTTTGATACTCTGATCAATAAATCTGTAACAGTTTCACCTTTCTCCTTTAACATTTACACTGTTCAAAAGATAGTACCTTCACCACTATTTCTTTTATTATATGAGGTATGTTTACAGGTAGTGTCAAGAAGATAGAAAAGCTAAGGACTAGTCATAGATACCAGGTGGGTGGATGGGCAGCCAGCCAGCCTAATCAAGCTGAGATCATAGGCACAAGATACTGCCCTCCTCCAGTGTTTTCTCACCATGCTACCCCTCACGAAGAACTTCTCAAAATACACAACATTATAGCACTGAGCTCTGAACTCCTAGTGTCCAGCTTTAACTGTGTTTGATTATCATGCTAAAATATCGATAAACATTCTTTCTAGGGGTAACATCTGCACTTGACTAGGTTGATGAAGTGCTATAATACATATTTACTTTTTTATGCATTATATATATTTATATATATAAAAAGGCAATCCTACTAACCTCTCCCAGTTTTATTCTTTAATTACAATTGGATATGCAATAGGTATGCACTATGGGGTTGCTTACTGAAGACTAGGAACATTTTTTTTCCTGGTACGCTATGCTCAGGTTCAAGGCAGAGAAGCTTTTCCAGGATCTTTTTACACTCTGCCTGACTGAGATCTCCATGTTAGCCCATCATTTTTGTCAATATCAACTTAATGCATATTTGAAATATCTGTGCTTTAGAAACTCTATACAACGTTAATGAGATACTTTGGTTTCCTTCAGCTGTGGACACTTTAGCATCAAATCAGCCCAGCTCTGCAGTAGATTGGTTTTTAACAGGAGTTTAAAAGGTAATTAGAGTATCAATGGGAGACAATTCCTGTCTGTACTTTAGAAATCCATCCTAAAAATCCTCCAGTTTCAAATCTACTTTTCTTATTTTAAATCAATTTTAGATGGCAAGCCTAAACTCTGCATGAGAAAAGTTCCCTGATCTGAATGTGACCTTCAAAGTGAATCATCATAAAATAGTTACTGTATTTTTAATGTTGCTGCTGAAAAAAGACTCTTGATACTGCTTTAATTAGTACTTGTTTGTTTATTTAAATGCTTACAATGGTTGTATGTTTCAAGATGAGCTGGCTCTAAGCAGTACTGTGCTTAGCCCTACCAACACTTTCCAAGTAAGAGGCTGGGCTAAAGCTTTATTGGATAATCTATTAAATTAGGAACAGCAAAGGCCATAATTGCTTGTGAGGGAAGTAGGGGGCAAGTAAAGATTGGAAGTTTCGTTCGGGTTTTATTTTCCTTCCCTTCTTAAGAGAAAATCTTGAGACCCCTGATGTGAGAGCGAAGAGTTGAGAGGACTTGAAGGTGCATAAAGTTAAGGAGAAGTAGGAGAGAGGTTCCCTTTTCCAGGGAGCAGGGGCTCCTGCCGGCAGCTACTGTTCTTCCTAGCAGACTCTGGGAGATTTCATCATTCACCTAAATGCTATTTGCCGTTACTAAGTGAAATCACAGAAAGGAATACCAGAGAAATTACCTGCTGTGGTGGTCTAATGGGGGACAATATGAAGAGTAG
The DNA here is from genome assembly GCF_000699145.1 of Aptenodytes forsteri. Classification (NCBI taxonomy): domain Eukaryota; kingdom Metazoa; phylum Chordata; class Aves; order Sphenisciformes; family Spheniscidae; genus Aptenodytes; species Aptenodytes forsteri. The sequence goes on from NW_008794545.1 coordinate 1,350,698, forward strand.
GCAGTCTGAAAACATCAGACACTGCTGTTTTAAGACATTTCAGTTTGGAAAAAGGTTGTGGGGAATGTTTTCTTTCAAACAACACATGAAGGAGGTAAACACAAACATACTTGATGGTAGTAGGAAGGCTGTTTATGAAGGTTGGTAGACAGCTGGCATGACTGTTGTGGGTCAATATAGGGAAATAAACTTCTGGATTGATCAAGAAGCAACTAAACACTTTTAGATAAATAATTTAAATTTGGTTATTTGGTACAAAATTAAAAAAAAGGGTGGGGGGTGGAGGTTTTTTGGGGTGGAACAGGGGGTTCCTTTTTTGGCTCTTGACCACACCTGATTGAATCAAGCTCTCATATGTCTCTTGGCCTCATTTTTCTGCTTATGAAACCTCTTAGAAAACTTTGCCCTGGACTCCACCTACCAAGCTGCATCTAAAGCAACATGATTTATTAGCAGAACAGGTAGACCTCATTGGATTGTGGTAGAATGGTGAATATTTTACTTTCCTAAACATTGCTATCTGTTTCAAGCTTAAGGAGCATTTGTCCACGTGTGACACAATGTAATAATCTGTGCTTTTGTGTACGTTTGGAGTTGGTTTTTTTAATGGTTTGCTTATTTTTATCTACCTTGATCCTGACCCAATGCCCATGAAAGTAAATGGAAAGCTGTTACTCCTTCTGTGGGTTCCCCATCCGTGCGCGCCCCCGCCCCCCCCCCGGCACTCCTTTCAAAAGACTCACTTAAAATAAAGAATTTTCCCCACTGGGTCATCAGGAGAGAGTTATTCAGGGATAAGTGTCTCAAATAACATATTATTTTGGCTAAATGCCTTGTGCTTTCTTTTGATTAGATTATAATTTTTAACATGCTTAAAATATCTCAAAGTTTGGCCACTACTTGGAAAAGTTATGGCAAAATGTATCTGCTCACCAGCATGAGCATTGAAGTCAGAAATTCTCATGGGAGCAAACTGGTTGCTGAGAGGAGTAACAGGTTCACCCTAAAAGATTTTTAAGAGTAGCGGACTGATTGTTTAAGTACTAACGCCTGAAGAAAACAGCTCTTCCACACCTTCCCATTCCCCAGATAATAATTTCTGCCTTGAGGGTGTGTAATATTTAAGTCTCACAGTGTTTTCTTAGGGCTTGGGTGTAGACATGTGATCCTCACATACTGCTCTCTCACTGGACTTTTCTTTGTAATGTAACTTTTTCTTATTGCTATTTACGAAAATCTTGAAAAACACACTTTGGATTGTTTCAATTTCGCTCATCGTTCAGAATGGTGACTATTAGACCCTGCTAATTTAGGGAGCTGTGTTCACGCAGTCAAGTGCAGACAGCTTCATACTAGCTCTGTCCAGGTCCAAAATAATCAGGTGCAAAGCAATTTTCCAGTCCTAGTCCTGAGTGCTGCTACTTGCAGGCCTTGCCCGTGCTGTTAGCTCCTGCCCCTGGGTGTACTTCACATAGAGCAAAGCTGATGTTTGTAATGTGGTTGTGTGGAGTCAGGATGTCAAACTGGTGAGACGGATGAGGCTGATATTTTTGCCTTATATCAAGTTGTAAATAACACAGACTTGTTGCAAACTACGTTTCTGTCGCTGCAGCCAACATAAATAGTTTGGGCTGATTATAGGGAATTGGTGATGATGTACAAATATCTGCACTTCCAGCTCAACCGTTCAGTGACTGATATGACTTTGCTTTACTTCTGCATGTCACTAGCAGTCAAAGTGAATAGAAACCCAAGTCTAAATAACTGTGAATGGATAAAGTCAAGTAGAAGGATACAAATACCACCATTTATAGAGCAGCAGAGCATTAGAGCTAGGGTTACCTACAGGCAGCATGTGCTAAAGGCTTTGTAAAGCTGATAAGAACTTTGGTAGGTAGAAAACAGTAGTTCCCTCATAACCTTAAATACTGAGTGAAGGCAGAAATACTTTCATTAGGGATGTTATAGATGACCAGCATAGGGATGTTATCTTGTAGTCATGATGCAGTGCCATGGGGAGCATTCAAGTGTTTCTTATACTGCTAGGAAAATAAGCATTAGCAATCTTTAATGCCTCTGATTCATGGAAGTACTTTGAATCTTAATACAATTGCTATAAAGAGACCTTGGAGAAGAGGGTTTGCCTCATAGCAACAATTTCTCAGTTTTACTGTCCATTAAAATGATTTTATGCCTTGAAACCTCTGAGTCCATAACAGGAGAATTTAACTTTTCTTTTCTCTACATGTGTGTGCGTGTTGTGTTCCATGTCTTGCCTATCCTTGTCCCTCAGAAAAATTTTCATGGTTACTGTTGCACGTGGTAGAAGTTTGTTGTCAGTAGAAATGATGCAGAGTTAAGAAACAGTCACTGAACTGCATTTTTAGATGCTTCATTTCTGAATAGATGTTACCAAAAAGTGGCTTAAAATAGTGGTGCACCTAGGAGTCTGAATGCCACTGTAGGCATACTTTTTCCCCTATCCTACAAAAACATTTGCTAAAAGAGGAAACATAGTACACAGTATTGAGTAGACTTGGTGATGCTGAAAGAAAAATGAGATGGGTATAAGCAGGTAGTCAGTTTGACATCTCTGAGTTTGCAGATGATCTTTGTCAGAAACATGAACCACAATAATGTGTATGGGTTTTCTAATTTGAAGAAGTAAGGTAATTTGAGTGGTTGCCCAGACAAGAAACTATTCCATGATGCTGATCATGTACCATGACATCAAGACAGATGATTGAAGGAGTTAGGCTTGACACCAATGATCAAACTCAGACATGTCCAGAGGGGAATTAATTACTTATTACCCAGCAGTCTGATGCGGTGAAAGAAACAGGAAAAGCTGCTCTGTGGGGTCTTGTACTAGTTCAGTAATGCTTATGAATAAGACAAACAGATTTGTCTGAAATATGCCAGCCCCAAATTGAAGTGGGCCTTATTTGTCAGGAGAAACCAGCAACTGTCACAGATCGCTCCTACTCTAAGACCAAAATGAACTGGTGTTTGAGGTCTATATGTACAATATCCTTAGTTTGCATACACAATTTATCAACTCCCTTAAGTTGTTCTGGGCTCTGCTAGTGAGTGTTGTGCTACTGTTGCCTTGGCTTCTCACCTGGTTTTCTCACAAGCTGAAGAATTTGACTCCTTCATGGACAGAAGAGTGCAGAATTTGTGCAAACCGCGTGTTTTACAATATCCCTACCTTCTTTGTCTGCAATACTGACTTGGTAATAAATCAGTGCATTAACTTGAGTTGCCTCTTAGCCATCATCTCAAACCTTGCATCATGTTTTCCTCTTAATATAAGCAAAGAACTTCCCAAGGCAAAGGTGGCACTTTTGAGTTCTTGCTAAATGCTATTGCAGGTCTGATGGGACTAAGCGAGATAAGCTACTCTGAACCTAAACACAGTTTCCTACCTTCTCATTTCTTGTTGCACTGAACTCTGTCTAAAGTAATGTGCTTAAAAATGTTTGAATTGCGTCCCAGTAAGCCCCTGTAAAGCCTGAAAGAATAAAATGCAGTGTGTGTGTGTAACAATACACATACACACAATATAGTTCAGTAATAACTTAGGAGGAATTCAGCATGAATTTTCTGCATCATGGAATGACCTCTGCCTTTTTCTACTTTTTTTACCTTTCTGTGTATATGTATATGATGCATGAATTGTGTTTGCTTTCCTTCCTTCCTTCCTTTCATTTTTTGCTTAGAAACCTGAGGTCCCTGGGGTTACAGCAGCAGGTACAAGCTAGCAGTTAATTTGTATTCTGTCAGGGCCGGGAGAAATATAAACTTGCAATTCATAATTAGCTACGAGACACTTAGAAAACTATACTCATGTTGATGGAATAATTTTTCATTTTACTTTCCACAGTGCTTCTACTTTAGATTCCTCTTTGGGCTCTGCTACAGACTGTGCTGTGGATCTCGTACTAGGTTTTCCCAGGAACCATTCGTCAGTTTAGGCCCCTTAGGGTGTGATCCCATAAATCCTTGCTCTCCTCTTAGTAGTAGGATTTGCAAAAGGGTGTCTTCAGGACCTGGTTATGCAAACATATCTTTCTCTGCATTTCAGTGGCCTGGGCATATGCGTACGGTTCATTGTTAGATTTCAGCACAGTTTCAGTAAATTCTTAACAGCACCAAGTACATGCTCCAATGTATTATCCAAATATGGTCTTTCTATCAATATGCCTGTGTCTATTACAGCTATGGGTTGTTTAGCTGCTTTCTTTTTTTTGCCTTTTTTTTCTTTACTGATTGGTGGTACAGTCGCAAGCACACTTGTAGCTGTACACATACAAAAGTTTTGTTACCTTATATCCTAATCTTCTAATGCTAGGGATATTGTAGTGATAAATGTCATTAGATCCGTATGATGTGTAAGCAAGGCCTGTATTTTTTTGACTTCTAAAGACAAGCAGAGAGAAGTAGGTTTTTAAGTTTTTCTTCAAAATCATATTACGCTGCACCCATTTGTATCACCTTACACAACCAACTACACCAACCAAGATTATCTGCTAGGCGATCTCTGTTTTTCCCACGTTCAGGGCTTTTGCACTGTGTACTCATGGAAAAACACGAAACGATCTTCTGCTCAGACAACTCTCTTCTAATTGCAATGTGAAAAAGGAATTGTTGGGTGACTTATTTTGTTTTTCAATGAACCAGGAAGCTTAACATCCTGCTTCGCATTTCACAGCATGCTTTCTGTTGTACATGCCAGAATGGGTCCAGGTGCCTGTAGGGAGCTTTGGTGAAACTAACAAACTTGGTGATGCGGAGATATCCAACAGATTAGGACCCCTGTTAAGACTGAAACTGTCCCAATGCCCAGGCCAACTTAAACAAGAAATAATGTAATGCAGTCCTATCTTCTATCGTTATTTATCCTTGTGGGCTTTTTCCCAGAATTTTCTCTGGTTTTGGTACTCAAACACTTAAGCATTTGCATTGTATTTTTCAGAAAGCACTCTGAGTCATGTTCTGTGAATGCTGCTGTGTAAATCATGTATTATTTCAATTGTCTAACAGTTTAAAGCCTTCTTTCCTTAGAGCAGTTGCTAAAATTAATAATACCACAAAACGACTCTGTCTGTAAACTATGATAATGTCTTTGAAATAAAACATTAAGTTATTCACTTGGAGTTTAAGTTTATCCAAGCTATTCTGGGTTTTTTCGGGGTGGGTTCTCAAGCAGATTAGATTGTGTTAGTCCATAACTAATGAACGTATGGTGCTTTGAGACCTATTAATGAAAAATAGCTGTAACAACTTCTCACTGTTACATTTGTTCACAATTAGAAAATCCAGCATCTTACAATTAGTCTGGATGATTTCATTAACTGTAATCTTGATGTGGAAAGTTGTGAACAAGAGCTCCAATCTGAGTGCTTTCAGAGTTCCTACTATAGAGATGATTAAGGAAAGTGTGGCTGTTTTGTAATGACATTTAAAATGCATTTTTACTTGGTTATTTTGCAGGAATCAAAATGAAATACTTCCATCTTCCAAAATTATGTAAAAATCTTCTACAATCTGCTGTTTCTCTTGTTCTTTCCTCCTTCCTGTTCCCATAACTGAATATATTAAAAGTGAAGTTAATGGCAAAAAAACTCTAAAACTCCAACATTTCTGAAACTGGAGAAAATTTGAAAGTGTTAAAAAAAAAAAGTTACATCCCAGTTGGTAGTAAGAAGAGAGAATTAGTTGTATTTTACAATGCAATTCTAATTTTTTTTCTGCAGCAGTTCTTGGTCACGTTTCATCTTCAGAGAATTTTTTCTTTTCAGTAAGGTCTAATGTTTTCTAGCATGTTTAGTCCTGCATCGGTAGGAGGAAATTCCTATTTCTCTAGAAGACAATTCAGCTTTTTCAAACACTTACCAATCCTTCTTTGAGTTCAAACATTCAGGGTGCAAGCAGGACTCTTCATTCCTGGTTAAGAAAGTAATGATACTGAGGAATTAACTGTACCTACCATCAGCTGGCTGCTCTTCCGGCCCCTCTCTCTTTCTGAGCCCAGAACAGAATTAAAACAGCCAGGTTTTACCTTCTGAATGCATCTGCAGGCTAAATCCCATCAGCCTAACTCTTTTGTTGATTCACAGTAAGGGCCCAGAATGAAAAAGAGAAGGACAGCACAGTGGGCAAACACACTTTCACAATTAACTCTCCTGAAAGGTAAGGTAATACTTTCCTGGTGGCAGTGCATATACTGTGTCTGAGGGCGTGTGCGGTGGGGGACACGTGGCTGCTTTGCACACATTTTCCCATGCTTTGCTTTTCCTTGGCTTTAAATGGGTCAACTGTTAGTGGGTATTGGGTTGAGCCTTGATTCCTAAAGGATTGCACAACTGAACAGTTGTCTATTTGAAGTACAAAAATATATTCCTACCATTTGCTAGGTGCATTAGAGCTGAGCATGAGATGCAGATGTGGGAATACATATCACAACATTCATCAGGGCACACTGCATAACTATAGCCATCAGTAGCAAGAAGTCATCCTTTGTGTACCTCAGCAGCCAAAGGACATGGTGAAGCCAACTGTTTTGCTCGCAGGTTATAGGAAGTTACAAATAGATCCTCCTCAGCTGCTGTAATCTGGTGCAGAAACATCGATGGTGATTTACACCAAAGGCATACCTGGCAAATCTGTGGTCTTTGCACAGAGCACGCTTTTCTCTTTAGCATTCATTTAGCTCTTCATGGGGAATTGGAGTACTCTAAAGCTTTCTAGGCTATACAACTCATCAGTGGGCTTGACTACCATTTGGTCTGAATTGGCATATATCAGACCGATGTGAAAGATCAGAGCAATGTGAAACTACTTTGCTAAATATCAGGTGGCCACATGGCTTATGTTTATTATAGTTAGTAATGCATTGTAAGGGTATCAAACTTTCAAGGAAGAGCTCCAGAGTCTAACGTAATACCCATCTGGTCTATCTGTAGCTATAGAGAAAAAGGTATCGCTCACTTTGGCATTCCAAAGTATGCTATTTCTAAGGATGTTCCTCAATTTTCCTGTGTTTACTTGACTCTATCAATTCATACATCCCAAGGTCAGTATCTTCACTGTTTCTCATTATAGCTGAATGTCAGTGACTGTATGCCTTCTGTGCCTTCCCCTTCTTTCCTTTAGATGTAATGATTTTTCATGGTGTTAATTTTACATTTCTATCACAAGGTATCAGACACAGGTAAATTAATGTAAGGACCCAAGAGGATGATGATGGGAACATGTTACTACTTCTTGTGTCCTCCTGGGATTGAAAACACTGTTCCTGGAGAAGGCAAGAATTCATCCTCTTGAGAAACTCACTTTAAAATTCTTAGTTGTCTCTGAGTCTTCTGTAGGTCTAATTCAAGACAGATTTATTTTTTCTTCTAATAGCTTTTCAAAACAGTGAGAGGAAATGGGCTTCTTTGGTACTTTTCATTGTATAGCATATATCATTGGGCTACATATCATGCTTTCCAGCACACAGGGCACACTGCTGCCCCATGCATATTTATGGAGCTTCTCACCCTGTGAATTCATCCCGGAGGACTTTGAAGAACAAAGCAGCACTCTGTTACGGTGACAATAAACTGTAATATAGTTTATAAAACTAAGGGTACTTTTTTACCAGTTCAAAGCCTCTATCAAACAAGTGTGCTTCTTTAGTTTAAAAATAGAGCAGGAAATGCTCTTTTCCTTTCTTCAAAGGTAGACCAAGTTAAACAGTAAAGATGAAAACAGACCTGTTCTAATCCTAGGGCTTCCAGAGGAAAATACATACATATTTTCTGTTCTTTCAGTCATCTGTCACTCATCATTCTTGTGAATTCAGCTTGAATGTAGGCTAAATATCCCAAAACTTTAATTAAAAAAAAAAATAAAAGGCATGGTACTGCTTTTTTATTGGTCTTTGAGCTTCAAGAGAGAAGATGAGACATGTAGCCAAGGTTTTCTCCATGCCCTATGTAGAAATCCCTTTTGTTGTAAGAGTCAAGGTTTTTTGCAAATTACATATACCTGTTAGTTGGAGCACTGAAGATGATGTCAGATTTTGAGAGAAAATCATGAGTGTTTTTGGATAGATGTGGAAAGGAAGGATCCTCCCAGCTGTTCTTGTTGCAGAGCATAAGTAAGAAAGGGTGTTGATGAGTCTTTTCCTTCTCCCATATAGGTTAGATATCTGTAGACATATTGAAGATGGGGAGTAGAAGATGCAGTACGACACCTACTAGGGATTGTCAAAAGTAATTATCTGCATCTTTAAATAAATACTTTTAAAAAAATTATAAGCTTCTCTATTTCTTAAATTATTTTGATTTCTCTGCTGTAAGACAGTCTTTCTTCAGTGCTGACATAAAAAGTTGAGAGTGCCATAGCAACAGTTTCCATTGTGTACTATAATGACCCAGAACCCAAACCTGCTGAGCATTGCACTATGTCAGCCTGTCTTTAGCCTGCCATTAAAGTCTTTTTCCCTTGCAATTCAGCAAGCCATGTTTGTAAGCCAGATAACTGTTCTCTCAGAGATTTGTGCCATGCAAACGGCTGTTTATGCCTGTTTAGGACACTGCTATCTATTGCCATATAGTCCTTAAGGACATTCCAGTAGAAGCATGCAGCCATTTTGTGCAGTTTGGTGTTGATAACTGTAGGTACTTCCCTAAGACTAACAGTCTTCATTTCTTTTTAAAACGGAGACTTGAAACATCAGCATGGATTTCTTTTGCTCTCTTTTTCCTCTACCCTCTATAGGGTAGATTTACCGAATGATTGCATGGGGTAGGTGGAATGTGGCCTTTTCTCCCAGACCATCTGTGACATCCATAGTAAAATGTTGACTTAAAAATTTTGTAATTTCACTCCTTTACGCTGACTGTTCCATCGACTGGAGGTAGCATGGCAAATTCTTCACAGGTGTGGGTGAGTACAAAACTGGAAACTTTAGGGAGCCTTAAGGATTTACACAAATATATACTGTGACTCCGTAGTGTAGTATGTAGTTCTTTCAAAAATTCTCTCAGCTTCCAAATAGCCTGGGGCTCTACCACAAAGTTGGGTTTTTTTTAGTGAAGATGTCTCTTTAGTTGCTCCAAATTGATTCAGTTTCCATGAACCTGTTCAATTAGGCATTGAGCCTGTGCCAGCTTTTAGCACCTACAATATTGTGCAGCAAGAAGTTTCAGTTAATATATGTGATCTGATGAACTACTTTTTTGTTTGTCTTGAGCCTGCCACCTGTTAGCTTTGGTCAATGCCTCTGCTCTTGGGGACACTTGATGATAATTCACGCTCTCTTTTCATGTCCATCTCATTTAGTTAGAAGTGCTTTGTGGCAGTCTCTTCCTGCCTTCTTTCTGCCTATGTCCCTGCATTGACCTCCCAGGTTGAGAACTTGAGCTTCAGAAAAATAGTAAACACTTCTCACTCTGTCACAGTTCTTTTTTACCAGGCAGTATGTTCATCATAAATGGTGTAGCTGTTTAAGAAAGTTAATTAGGAAAGGTGATTTAGGTGCCCCTAATCCATAACCACTTTCTTAAATTTTCACATCATCCTCTCCATGTTTGTTAGCTAATGTTCTGACACGTTTTAAGTGATGATCACTGTACAAAACAAGCCTCTCTCCTTCACTGTTCATGTTTCAAAACCTTATTCATATGTGTCCCAAGGGTTTTTTGTGTAGTCTTACTCTTTTAACTGTTTTGGTAATGAAGCTGGGTCCTGGTATTCGATCAGAGTGACTGGTGTCTGCTGGGTTATCACTGGGAGGAGTAAAATGCAGCAAATAAAAACAGAATCCATAAGAAAAACATCAGGCTGGGGGTGGGTGGGGTGTTGCTCCCCTGTCCCTTTATAGATGAGCTTTGTCTCTCAAGCAGGAACTGTAGGATAGCTCCTTCATCAAAGGAAGAGCAGCATCCGCAATCATTGTGTTAGGGAAGTGATAGAGCACCTTTCTGGCTGTCCCCTTTGGTTTATGGTCCTGTTGTCCTCTAGAGTTTGAGTGTACAGAGAAACTCCATTGGTGATGAAATCTTTGTTCTCTATCCAAATGCTTTTTTTCTGGAGAGCTCCAGTTCCTTTACAAACCAGGTATTTTCTTACTTTTAAGAGAAATAACTTGGTGGGAGGGGGGAAGGAGAAGGGGGAAGAGGGTGGGGAGAGAGAAAGAGCGTCACTGTATCATATGGCCTAACGTAGGCTGAATAACTTCGTAAATTCAGTATCTACAGTTACGTTTTCCAGTTAAGTTTTCTTTCTGATGTTATTCTGTTGCTTGTAACTTTCCTCGATAATATTTCACTAATATTCACCTTCCATTTTTGCTAGGATAACTTACTTCCTTCTCTTCCCATCCCATTTTCATGTTGAATTCTGATACTCATAAGCTAAAATTGCTTTCTGTTTGGGTGTAGTAAGCAAACACCTTTCTAGTTGTTGTGAATTTAAGCAAGCCATGTTCAAAATACGGTTCAGTAATCCTAGGATCATTCAGGTGGAAGGGACCTCACGAAGTAATCTAGTCCAACCTCCTGCTCAAAATGCCTTCTTCACTTCACTAGAGAATTTGCATTAGTGAAGCACGGGTGGATGAGTCTTTAGCCACCATACTTTGAGATCATGCATTAGCCAGTTTGTAGCGGATAAAATTAAGTTGTAAATTTAGCTGGCGTAGTATGAATTGGTCACTGTTGGCATCTTCGCTATAATCATAAATTTGTGCTGACAACTCTCTCTGCAGTCAGCATGCTGATCTTGTGGGAGCAGCAATTAACATATTTGCAGGGCCTGTTCATTATCTTCCTCCTAACCGCCCTCTTCTTCCTCTGTTTATCTTTGTAAAAAAAGAACAGGACGTGAAATTTTCCTAGGGACCTTTACACCTTGAATGTTCCTAACTGGAAAGTGAGGCAGAAGCTTCTAATGCAACCATATTGTTGCCAGGTACAGAAGGACAACTCTTAAGCAAGCTGCACGTGCTTCTTCATCCAAAGGGGTTACTTCTATCTGCCTAGTGTTCTGAGAGAATCATAGAATCATAGAATCATTGAGGTTGGAAAAGACCTCTAAGATCATCGAGTCCAACCGTCAACCCAACACCACCATGCCCACTAAACCATGTCCCTAAGCGCCTCATCTACACGTCTTTTAAATACCTCCAGGGATGGGGACTCCACCACTTCCCTGGGCAGCCTGTTCCAATGTTTCACCACTCTTTCAGTCAAGAAATTTTTCCTTACATCCAATCTAAACCTCCCCTGGCGCAACTTGAGGCCATTTCCTCTCGTCCTATCACTTGTTACTT
>NW_008794545.1:1363194-1369504 GCF_000699145.1 Aptenodytes forsteri
TTGTCCCGCTCATGCCTTGTGAGTGCCCTCAAGATGAACCGCTCCATCATCTTCCCCGGCACCGAGGTCAGGCTGACAGGCCTGTAGTTCCCCGGATCCTCCTTCCGGCCCTTCTTGTGGATGGGCGTCACATTGGCAAGCCTCCAGTCGTCCGGGACCTCTCCCGTTAACCAGGACTGCTGATAAATGATGGAGAGCGGCTTGGTGAGCACCTCCGCAAGCTCCCTCAGCACTCTCGGGGAGATCCCATCCGGCCCCATAGACTTGTGAGCATCCAGGTGCCGTAGCAGGTCATTGACTGCTTCCTCTTGGATTACGGGGGGTTCATCCTGCTCGCCGTCCCCGTCTTCCAGCTCGGGGGGCCGAGTACCCTGAGGATAACTGGTCTGCCTGTTAAAGACTGAGGCAAAGAAGGCATTGAGTACCTCAGCCTTTTCCTCATCCTCAGTGACAATGTTCCCCCTTGCATCCAATAAAGGATGGAGATTCTCCTTGGCTAATAAAGGATGGAGATTCTCCTTGGCTAAAAGTCATAAAGGGAGAAGAAAGTCATAAAGGGAGAAGAAAAACAATTGTATATGCAACATGTGACACCCACCTCAGGCAAAAGGCCTTGTTAACATGATCCTGAGGATGGGATGGTACAGCATTAAATGGAGACATGTTTTACAGTTACTTAAGTCACTTTGCTTGTATCTTGGTTAGCTTGGGGCATATATACACTGTGAATCCACAGTAATGAGTGCTAAAAGTCTGACTAGCTACAAGCATGACTGCAGCAAACTTCTTCCTTGTGCTTCAGATCACTTTCATTTATATCTCAGTGTAGCCTAAGATACAGATATCTCCAAGGACTGCAAGTATGCTGCTAGGAGCAGAGAGCTGATACACTGCTAATAGGTTGTGTGTCAAGAAGAGGATCTTACTAGATTTGTGTTAAAAACTTTATAGGTTTGGGGGAGAGAAAGGGAAACAGAAAAACTTTGAGACTATGAAGCAGCTTCTTTGCAAACCACTTCCACATTTTTTTTTTTGCCAGAGTTGCTTTGCAATGCCACTTTCTGTCTCCAAACTCCTTTCAGCATGGAATGTGGAAACTGTAAGGCAGAAAGATTTCATATGGTTTTACATGCTTTAATTGGCTGGATCTCCACTGTGCAGTCAGCAGTATCTTTCTTCCTGAGATAAAGAGTAAGATGAAAGGCAAGAGAAGGTCTTGCTCTAGTATCTAAATAAAGAGTTTTTAGAACATGGAGAAATACCCTCAGCACCAGAATACCATCTCTTCCTTCTCTCATTTGGTGTTTCCCATTTTGAATTAATAAGGCTCTGTGCAACCCAATGTCATTTTGAAATTGGCCCAGACTATGCAGTGAGTTTGGACCAGATCACCTCCAAAGGTTCCTTCCAACCTAAATTATTATTCTAAAAACAACCCCCCCCCCCCAAAAAAAAAACCAACCCAACCAAAAAAAACCCCCACCCCAAAGCCCTAGTCTTAATCTTATCTAGTAGTGGAAAGTAGATACTTTCTTATTCTTCTTTTTGCTTTATGTTACTGCAACAAATTAATGCTTAGCCTAGAATTTTGGACACCTAGAGTTTTTCCAAGGACCAAGGGGCACAAGATGTGAATCTAGAAAGCAATCTAAGTCCAGAGCTCAGGGTCTCTTTAAGTCTGGCATTGTTATGCTATATTTTGTCAAGGACGAGATTCTAGGGAAAGACGATTGTTGTTTGAAATGTATGGTAGCCATTGATTCTAGCCCCTCATGCAATTCCCATACTGTGCAAAGGGTCAGGCAAGCAAACAGGCAACTTGGATCACAAGTCTGCTATGTCGTCTTCTTCCTGACCCTTTTTGTGAGCTGATATGAGTGTCAGAGGAAGCAGTAAATCTGTAGCTGTATCTTTGAGTGCATAGGACCTGAATTATGAGCAGACTTTTGAGCACATTTCTCTAGAATGTACTATTAGTTGTTCTGACAGATGGAGAGTAGCTGGGGGAATGTTCCAGTGGATATAAATAGAATTAATGGGCCATGATGAAGACAATTGAAATATGGGGAAAGCTTATTATTTATTCAGTACATTAAAGCATCCTAGAGAACTTGAAGCTTACATTGGTACTTGAAGAAACAACAAAGCAGAGAGGTGGGGACTGAAGCAGAATGACAGCAAATCAGTGAGATAATATTATTCAAGTTAGAAAGGCGGGTGCAAATTACATGTAATAAAATAAAAACGTCTTGGTTGACTCACTCTTTTATTGGCTACTAGGAAGAATGGAACTTTAAGGGTGTTCAAAATCATGCTGAGAAGTATTTGAATCCAGTCCTCCAAACACCTCCAGGGTATCAGCTGCCTAACACTTCCCAGATTACCTCAGCCTGCCTCTACATTGGCATCTTATCTGAAATGAGTAATGCTGATTTGGAATCAACAGCAACAACAAAGGAATAGTGTTAAAAATTAAGATGATTCTCAGCCAGATTGCGGTTTGAAGCATCTGAAAAGGAAAATGTTCATCAAGCTTTCCAATGGCTGCCTTTACTACTAACTTGACCACTGTGTTGACTGCTGTGTCTTCTGCCTTGCTTCTCAACAGGAAAAGTGGTTACTATGTACCCTAAGTATGTACATCTTACGGTATTCCTAGAAAGTGTGGTTTGTCTTCCTTACTTTTATTTCCTGCAGGAGTTAAGGGGGAAAAAGTTTCTGGCATCAATGTTTTCCATAAACAGAATTTTTCTTTTGCGTAGACCCTGGTTTCAAAAACCTCTACATCACATTCTCTTGCATCTAATACTTGCAGGAAGGAATCATGTGTCTTGAAGGATGTAACTTCAAAAAGCGTATTGGCTCATTGAGAGCAAGGTATTTTCAGCCATGGCCTGCACTGTATAAGCAGAGCAGTGTACTTCTGGTGTCTACTATTTTTGCTTTGAAATCAGTTTTATTTGTAGGTGTCTAAGTATAAAATACTTTCAAAAGTACGCATCTGGGGTAAGTAGCAGAAGAGAAGAAAGGAATAGGGAGAAGAAGAATTTAAGTGTGTCTCTAATCCCATAAATTGCTTGCCTACAAGTCTCCATTGCTAGGACCTAGTGCTCTCATTTTAGAGGGCAAACATGAGTGCCACCGTGCAAGAACAGTGATACCTAATATCCACTTTGTACAAATGTGACTGTGTGAGACGAAGAAAATCTAGCCTGAGCCTCTGCATGTGCAGGGTTTTTTCTTCCTACCCAACCAAAGAAAATCTGACCTGGGGAGTGAGTAGAGCAGTACTTGTAACATATACCTTTTCTTCTGAAAGTTTATCTGAACTTCTCTTCTGCTTGTGGTCCTCATGCTGATGGATGATGACAGAAGTGTGTAAAATATTGCCAAAAAATTTTAATACATGGTACATCATCTATCATCCAGGGTTTATATGTTCTAAAATCATTGCCGTTCTTTATTTAAACATAATGTGAAATCATAGCTTTTTGCGAGCTATGAAGTACTACCCACACCTTTTTCAATATCGAGGATGTAGTATGAGTCACTGTTTCATTTAATTCAGCCAGTGACAGCTGTGTTCCTGCAGCCTTAACGCAGGCAAAGTAATGTTACACAGTCCTTGAACAAAGCACATTGTGGAAAGCGTCACAGAAAGCCTCTGTAGAGTGACTGGGCAGCCGTCTTGGAGGGCTTTGTTTGGGAAGTGGAAGAAAAGCATCAGTTAAAGGAGAGGGCTTGTTCAGCTTTGTTACTGCAGCTGGTTGATTTGGTTGAGTAAGCAGAGATTAGCGTCTGAAAAGGAATTACAAAAATGAAGTTGTAGGGTGATGCTCTGTTTAAACCCACTTTGCCTTGAAATTGTTTTTGTTGCACAACCCTTTTCCAGAACCATCTGTCTTTCCTTTTAGTCATTGCTACTGGACAAGAGCAGTGCTGTGGAGGTAGTTACATTATAAGGAGAGAGAAGGGAAAGCAGGGACTACTTTCTGTTCCTTTGCATTTAGGGGAGTCAGTGTTGCTCATAAGCAGGTAGTGCTTGGGCATGACAAGTTGTTCAGGCTCACAGTCTTCTCCTGCAGCAAATAAGATGCTTAAAAGCATTAACTTCAGCCTCACAGAAATTCAGTTGTCATGTCTGAGGCCCTTGGGCCTAAGACTGATGATGACTGAGGAGGAAGAGACTAGGTGTATGTCTATACGTGGGACCCTGAGGCACCTGCAGGTATATCCCAAATGCATAGCAGGGGAGAAGTGTGAGGGCACAAGTGTACATGTAACATTAGCAGACAAAAGGGTGATGTTTTTACTGCTTTCTATTAAGGAATTTAGGAGATTCTATGGGATGTTAAGAGGGACAGACAAGACCAAGGTTTCTTAGTCTCTGACTTTGCGTGGTTCTTTTGCTCCCACCTGAGATGTCTTCACTGGCTTGGTAGAGTGACTGTGGCATTAACACGGCTGTCGCTAGCCAAAATCTCTAGATCACTAGAGGAAATTACACATTGACTTAGACTGGCCACTGGGGTGGCCGTGGACACAGAAGATCTCACCTCACTGCTAATGGAAATATTGAGTTCTCAGGTAACATCCCAAACAGGGCACTAGTGGCTCAAGATAGGTGAGAAATCTTTTGATAATGGCTAAATTCCCCTGCAATGTGTATATGTTATTTATAACCAAGACTTTTTAAACCCCACAAATTGACATATTTTGCTGCCTTGAAGATGATTCTGCTGAAAACACAGATTGTGTGATACAAAGATTTGCCTCATCAAATTTATGAATATCAAGTGTAGGAAAATCTGCTTTGCTCAGAATTTGTAATAATTCAACATATGTTATTTTGTCACAGACTTTCATTTGAAAAGAGGAAATTGCTCTTAAACTGTTAGCGTGGAGGGCCCATATATATATAGATATCTGTTTGAGAAAGGATTTCTCCTCTTGTATGAGATTTTTGGCTATCTCTAGGCTTATCTCTTTGGGTTGCCTATTTCTGTTACAGAGAATTCAGACAGGATATAACTCTCTTATAGCTGAACTGTATTATACCTTTTTGTGGACTTTTCCTTGGTGAACAAAATGGCCGAAGTTAAGCTTGTTTCATTTTATTCCCTTTTTAAGGGAAGCTGAATGCTGGCTACCCTTATGCTGAGTAACTGTTCACCTATGGGTTTTAAGGCTGTGCGGCCAATCAACATTAAAAAATATTCCAGATGAACTTTTCTGACTATCCTAACATAGATTAACTCTAATGTCTAAGATTTATTTCCCATCTAGGAAGTTGTGCCATTTGTTTACAACATTTTTGCTGGCTGAATCCGCAGCTGCTAGTTATGTACCTCATAGTTCTGCTGGCTGAGCTCTCCATGTAATCACTTTCTGGTCTCTTTAAAGTCTATGTCAGGTTATCACAGACCTACTAAGTACATTGTTTATTCTAACTAGGCTATCTGACTCAAGAAGTTATATGTGCAAAAAGCCTATGGTACAAATGTTCCAAAGTAAGCATGTTCACAGTTGAATTGTATTGATGGTATGCGATACACAGCTTTGTATGTATAGACTGGCAGACTCTCACAAAAGCTGCATACGGACCAGGCCTGGATTCACTGTCTTCTGTTCTTTTCAGCAGTTTCTGCAGAGCTTTTATATAAATCTTTCCTCCTCTTTTCTCACCCCCAAATAATTCTGAATTTTTCCACTCCACAAATATTCCTTTCCACCTCCACTTTCCTCCCCACCCCAACTTCAAGTGCTATGGATGGAGCTGAAATTATCTTTGCTATTTTTGATAACTTGAGTCTGCAGTACATAGCACCTTATTTGACAAAACATCGCATTTGTGCACAAGCATCCAGAGTGATACCAGCAGAGATCTGAAAATAGTGTGTGCTTGCTAACGTTTCTATTAATTGTTAAAATCTCTTCCCATTACTCTCTCCCACCACCCATGGTATTTATTAAGAAACAATCCTCTGAAGTCTGAAACTCGGAAGTAATCTCTCAATAATTTTACTGCTGGCTTCTTCTGCCAGTTTTGAATGGAGAACAAAGGAAGAAAAAAGCTCTTGGTCTTTTGCAGGTCAAGGTAGCAGCCTCTCTAACTTTAGACCTCAGCCACTTACTTTATTTTCCTCTCCCTAGTTAGATGTAGAAAGCTCTGAGTTCTGGCTCATGTGCAGTTTGGTTCCTTTTTATTGTGCAGCATTGCAATTCAGAAGGTTTTGTATCCCCTTGTCGTGGTTTAAACTCAGCTGGCAACTGAGCACCACACAGCTGCTCGCTCACTCTTCCCCCCCCG
>NW_008794545.1:1369769-1375555 GCF_000699145.1 Aptenodytes forsteri
AGGGCATGAGAAGCTGAAAAGTCCTTGCCTGGTGTAAGCACTACTTAGCAACAACTAAACCACCAGCGTGTTATTGACTTTATTCTCATGCTAAATCCAAAACGCAGCACTGTACCAGCTACTAGGAAGAAAATTAGCTCTATCCCAGCCAAAACCAGGACACCCCTCTTCCTTGCAGCTTTAACTTTGGTACTGCTGAATTAAACCAGCAGCTCAGGAAGAGGTTGCATGGATGCCATAGCTGTTCTGTCCCTTGGTAGGGGAGAGGAGTAAGACAGGGAAATTTTGGAAAGTTGTTCCAAATCTCAAGGCCAGCCCTGGCTCCTGGAGGAGTCAGAGCTGCTTCGAGGCTGTATTAATTCATGCTGTAGAGACATAGTCCCAATTGGTCTTGGTGCTGCCGTAGATGTGAGGAATTCCTCTGCACCCTTAAGCTTGACACAGGCCCCAGTGGGAAGAGCAGAGGGAGGTTCTGACATGGCTTCCCCGTACTTCTAGAGTTTTCCCCTCCAGCTGTTTCTATAATGCTTGCAGACCTCTTCCAAAACTGTATCCTACCTCAGCTCCATACTTTGAATCCAGGATGAAAACTGGAAAATATTTTGCAGTTTGATTGAAGGATAAGAAACCAAGAACTAGGGTCCAAATGGCCCTGCTTTATTTAGGGAGTTGTTTACAGAAGCTGAGCCATTTGCAATGGCTTTAATGGTAACATTCTTTTCTATTTCCAGACTACTCTGTAGCCGGTCGATCAATTCATGGGGAAAGAATTGAAAGTAAAAACACAATAAGCTTTTTTTTTTTAAGTATCCAAATGACAAAGCCACCGCATCCAAAGTCTTGTGCTAGGCATTCCAGCAATCCATTTCCTGATTCACAGTGACAAAACTCAGCCCTAATAAAGTACTGCCATGCAATTAGAGTCATCTCATGAAGATTAAACTGTCCTGCCCTCTGAGAAACACTGCGTTTATCTTATTAAGGATTCTTGCCACTTTACAATTAATAAAAGGCAAAAGCTAAAGTACTCCCTGTCTCCTTTTCACAAATTTTTTGCTTCCTTTGTGATGAAAGGCATTTTAAAAAAAATGTGTAATATGCTAACTAAAATGTTCTGATAGCGTAAAGTGGCGAGCATGGACTTTGATACTAGGTCCCTCCACTGAACAAACTGCTAATTCTCATCCATTTCTTCCTTTGCCATTGTAACCCAAAGCGAGTTTGCACTGATGGTGATTTCACTGCAAGTTTACGCTGCACTTGGGTGCTACGTTGCAGCAAAGGACTGGACTTGATCTATGCTACTGACTACAGATACCTAGAGCAAGTCACTAAATCTTGTCTTCAGCTTGTTCCTTTATGAAAGGAAGTAAATCAAACCAAATACAGTTCAGAGTGGTGAAGAACTCGCACTTTTGTTTTGCTAACACCTATTGCAAAGCATGAGCTTGTTCACGCTAGATGCGGGAAGATGCTGCCTCTGCTTATAACATGCTGTGGTGCAATATGTGATGTGCAGTAACAACTGGGAAGTAAGGAGCAAAATAAGGTCTAGGATTGAAAATCCATGTAGCTTACGTAGGCTGCTCTGATCTAGAACTGCTTAATGGTAATGGACATCTTTCCAGTGATTCGTATGAGATCTAGATGAGAATTCAACTGTCCACCATGAGGCTTTTGAATCACTTAAATGAAAAAGGTAGCCTTAATATTAACGTTAGTGTATCTGTTTCTCATGGTATTGGATTTTTATGAACTTCTTATCCTATTGTTCAAATACTCTTAAAAATTTGGTAGAGTACATGTGTAAGATAGCATATAGTATAGTACTAAGATTCTTGTTAATGGTGATCATTTGATTCTTTGAACCTACACATTGAACAACGGTCAGTCAAGTGTTTGAATATTTGTCCATCTTTCTTTACTGGGAGAAAGGATTAAAAGCATATAGATGGATAAAATTTGTTCATTTTGATATGACTTCAAGTTTCCTCCTTGTTCTGTTTGATCCAGTGAGCTGGGGCTTTGTTGCTGAAACGTGAATTAGACCATAGAGACAATTTCTTAAAGTTTTCAAAATGCAAATGGTTATTGCAAACAGGGCAATGCTGTCCTTAAACATAGCGGTAGATATGCAACATCTTTCTCGGGATGAGAAGTGAAATGTTGCATGAAACCTTGTGTGTATGTGAGCTGGAGGGGAATTATCATTCATGTTCTGTGAGGAAACTGGAGGTGTTTTAATAGGCTTTTGTTACAATGATTGCAACAATAAAAACAAAAAAAATCCCACTAAATTGGTGATTTGCTGTAGTTCTTAATCCTGTTCTATTTCTTTTCATAAATCCAAGGAATTTTGCAGAAAGAGGCTGGAATATCCCCTGCGGAAGATGTTAATTAGGATAATGAACGATATGACAAATACTTGACGCACAAAATGCTTATGTCTACTACCATTCATTCACTGTCTACCAATTCAGATCACATCCTGTCTTTAGATCATTTCATTTGCTGCTGGTACTCAATGTATATAAACAATTAGTACTTTGCAATGCCTTTTAGGCCTTTTGGTTACATACTGAGTTAATTGGTAGTTTGTTTTGATGGCCACCATGATGCTATCTTTAGATGAAGAAACATGGTTATTTTTAAGTCAGAAGTGGAACCTTCAAGGAAACTTGTCCAATGTCTTTTTTACCATATGCATAGCTAGAATATGCTGCAGCCTTTGATTTTGAAGCTGTAGCAACAGTTGTTCTCAAGTTGCAATAGAGTAGAAGAGCTATAGCTGAGAGCTATAGCTGATAATCAAGTTGGTCCTTGCATAGTGTCTAGGGAATACAATACCAGTTTTCTGGAAACTTTCAAAGGCAAATATTACCTTGGGTATTTCTCCCAGCTGAGCTACTCTGAAATCTCTTTCCCTCAATTCCGTTCTAGGTGTAAGAGAGATGGTTCTTTCTCTTATATCTCATCTTCTCTGGCCTTTCTGCATGTTTGGATCCTTCCCACAAGCCACTGCTGCTCCAGCAACCTTCATGAGAGAAATCTTATTGTACCTGTGGTGAAAGCATTAAATCTTTCACTGTTGTTATACTTGTCTGTGAAGATGAATGTCAGTAAAAATCTGCCCTTTAATTGGTCCTATGTTCCCCTTAACTTAAGGAGTAATATAGATGATGAGTAAAGGATTTGGACAGTTTTCTTCTAAATCGGCTCTGCATAGAAGCAGAACTTTTCAAAAGTTCCTATTCATGGGTTCATCATTTCAGTGCGTTCTTACAGCAGCTTTAAGGAGACTTTCCAGCTCATAGAATTAGAGTTTTATCACGTTAGAGATTTTAAAGAAAACTTAGGTTTCTCTGTTTCACTGTGTCTTGTGCTTGATCCCTTAATGATGCTGTAATAATGTTGTAGCATCATTGTGGATAGCAACAAGCATTTAGAAAGAACAGCTTTTATGTCTTGCCTGCGTATTTGGTGATTTTTCACTCTTCTGCTAGTATTATCCTCATTCTATATCCAGAGAAGCATAAGTCTGGGTTAGCTGAAGTAGCACTGTACCAAAGCCTCAGTTTTTGAGAACTTGCCCATGGGCACATCTTAAACAAATACTGTTTTAAAGTGTCCACAGCAAGGTTTTCAAAAGAATAAACCCATATTTTTAGATACATTCCATATCTACCATGATGAGCTCTTCTGAAAAGCTTGCCATTTTTTCTGGCAATTAGATGAATGCTAAACCTTTGAAGAAATTCATCCCCAGTTACGTCTGCTAAAATCTTTCAGATTTAGATGACCAATTTAGCAAAGTATGATAAATAGTTAATCAAATCTACATGTATTTCACTTCAATATTGAAGTCAAAACAGGAAATCTCTAACTGAGAGGAGATGCATGGCTGTCTTTTGTTCACAAACAGCATCTCCAAGACATGTCAACAAATTAGTGTGGGAGTTAGCCAAAAGAGTTGACAGGAAGTTGCTGCCAATAGTTGTCTATTAATATAAACTCATACTTCTCTGTAACTGTTTCTGTGACAGGTGTACTTATTTGGTTTTCTCTTTTACTGTTTCTTCATTATACAGGATGCTGCTGAATAGCTGTGAAATACATGGAAAGCCCAGATTTCAAATGCTTTACGTACTCTGTAAAAGAGGTGGTTGTAGTTGGTGCTATTTTAAGTGTAGGAAGAGTTTTCATGATTGAAGGATATTACTTATAATTCATGTGGCTAGGATCTCAAGGTACGGTTTAGGCTCACCTTATAGCATATGTTATATAAATAGTTAGAAAAATATTTTCCCCAGAGTTTAGGATAGAAATGCAAGACAGATGAAGACAAGTTTGAAGATGCAAAGAAATGCTTGGATGATAATGAATGGAATTAGCACACCCGTGGCCTAATAGTCATGTTTAGTTGTGAATGTGTAGGAGACAGGAGAGGAATGGGCACTAGTCTGTGCTTTTTTTGTAACCTTTGGAGTGAGAGTTTTAGGGAAGTCAGTGGAGGTGGATAAGAATGTAATACTACAGTTATTAATAGGTTGCTCTTTCCAACCTTCAGATGTAGAATAGGGGAAAGCATACGGTAAGATTATTTTCATATTTACCAGGGAGCAGTGAAAGCCAGCAACGTGGGCTGAGAAGTTACATCCCTCCTTGCTTTGTATGAAATCAGAGATGAAAGGTTGGGCAAGTGTTAAGTTGGGAAGGAGCTGACTGAAAACAAGAGGAATAAGTTTTCCAGTTGTTACAAGACCAAACCATAAAGTTACAGAGTATCACAAGGATGGGGAAGGTGACATGCTAAAATAAATAGGCTAGAAAAAGCGTCTTTCTTTTGATATTCTCACTAGGAACACATTAAGACTGTGCTTCTCTGGGCGAGGCATATGGCTATTTGAATTGCAGACTTAAACTGATCATGATTTTGGGGGCTTTGTTCTGGCAGCAGGAGTTTCATTTCCTAGTAGTCTGTTACTCCAGGTATGCTTAATTTGAGGTAGAATAAAGGTGTAGTTGTACCCTATAATAAAACTTAGCTTTCAATTTAATTTGTTAGTTTCTAAAAACAGACTGCTTTGCTTACATACAAAATTTTCAGTTCAGCCTGCTTATAAAAATGGCATGGAAACTAGGTAGCTGCTGGGCCATCTTGATAATAAGTCTCATATCTCAGTAGACTTAGAACTTCAGCAAATTTTTATTAGCATGCACAATGTCATTAATATTCCATATTTCCACAGAAAGCATAATGACTTTCAGTACACAGACACACATTCAGAGCTCATTCGCTGTAATTTCTCCAGTGCATATAATGTGTTTACATGCAAGAACAAACTGCAGTTTTGAAGAGTGGCACTTATTGTGAGCACTAAGAGTTTGAAAGACAATTAGTTACATGAAGCATTATGAGTGACCCTAGGGAACAAGAATATCTCAGGACCAGGTTTGGGGAATGTATCAGCTACATTAGGACGATTACCTTGAAAAATGACTATTTAGAGTATTCTCATTGACTACTATGGCTTAGTCTAGATTGATGGAATGAGCCTGAAATATTTTTGGTTTTCTATTATTGTACGCCATTATTTAAGTAACCTCTGCAGTCTGACTTGTATTTCAGTGTGACAGCTTAAGTATCTGACGCATAATAGATGTTTAAATCTATAGACATGTTTAAATATTAAAACCAGTCTCCAGAGACATTTTTTTCCCTTTCTTTTCAGTTTCTTGCCACCCCCCCTCCCTTTTTTTTTTTTTTTTTTTTTTTTTTTTTTTTT
>NW_008794545.1:1375864-1382084 GCF_000699145.1 Aptenodytes forsteri
TTTTTCCCTTCCTTTCCAGTTTCTTCCCCCCCCCCCCCTTTTTTTTTTTTTTTTAATTATTTGAGCCAGTTTTTCTCTGGCGACCCAAACCTCCTCTGTCAACAAATACAAAAGCAACAGAGGAACTGTTAACAGCTCTGTGATTCTCTGCTTGGCTGGAGACTGACCTTGCTACAGAATAGGCCAACTTCAAGACTTCTCTAAAACTGTTTGTCCAAAATTTGCATTAAAAACATTTGATGGGGATGGGTCCAGTCTTCCCACCGCAGCCGTCTGTTCATGCTCAACATATTCCAAGTCCAGACATACAGTAAATCAATCCCAAAGGACCTATACAATCAAACCAGCAAACTTTGGGAGTAGCAGGGTGACTCTTCTGACAATGCCTTGTTGAGTCACTGCTTTATGAATACTTTATTCCCCCCCCCCCCCCCCCCCTCTTCCCGTTATTAAGAATTTAATTTCTTAAAAATTAAATAATATTATTAATCCTATGTTTGGGTCATGTCTTGGTTTAGTCATTAAGAGAAAAGAGAAATCTTAATAATTAAATAATATTAATTAAAGTATATCTGCTTGCAAGAGCTAGAATCCATGCCCTTAACCCTTTTCAATTAAATATATCAGTTTCTGCTAGCTTTTTAAGTCACTTATTCATTGAGAGACCACAACTTGATGACAAGCATTGCATGCTGTTATTTCATGTATTGAGGCCATCGGAAAGGGCAGTCCCATGGCTGAAGGCATAGTCTAGAAATCAGACACAAACTCCACTTTCCAGAAACTTTGTTTGAGATTTTGGAAAAGTCATCTGATGTCTTCTCACCTTTTTCTCACCCTCAGATTTAAAAAAAAAAAAAAAAAAAAAAAAGTGAGGGATTTAATTGCCTGCTTCTTTCATTTATCTGAAGTGCAATTTTGATGCATGGGTATTTATAAAGAATGAGATTTCTGATGACTTGGGTGCCTAGCTGGAGACTGTTGAGGGGAGTTGGTTTTGGAAAAGCTGAATGATCAAGCTCATTATAAAGTGTTGCAGATTAAGCATGTAAAATGGCTCATTTCTGAATTTTTTTCCAAGGCACATTGAGGTAGTTCTGTGGAGGCTATTAAAGAGTGATTGCAAAGTATCGTTATTTACATCCTTAGGCTGGCTTTGTACAGACTATTTGTATTATATTCATGCTCATGTCTGGCTTATATTACCTTTAATAAAAGGACACGGGTCCTCAGGATGTAGAAATGGAAACCCATATATTATGTTTAATATACATATTTTAGAGTCATTATGTTATATAATGAAATTGCATAGCATATAAGACCACATGCAGGGAAATGATTTCTCAAGAGTATTGTTGCAAAACAGCATTGGTTTAATGTGGGGTATAGAGGAGATATGATACCATACACCAGAAACTTTCTGTTCGGTGTTTTACTTCCAGTCGCTTAGCAATTCTAGCTTTGGGATCCTGTCCCCTAAATGCCCTATCTTAATTAGATTGTACTTTTGGTAATTAGTTTTCCTAATGCAATATAGTCAGTCCTCTCTGAAATTTTCTTTCAATGCCTAGGGACACATTATGTCAAAACCTGATGAGTGCTATAAGCTTATGTATGCAAAAGGTGATTTATAGTCAAGCTCACTCTTCTATACCAACATAGTGAAGGACTAGAACAATAATCTTTTTGACATCCCCAGCAGGAAATCTAACTTGTTCTTCTTCTATTATAAGGTTAATATCTTGCAATACTATGAACCATAGATGTTTACCCACAGCCACTGAGCATGGCAAGCATTTTCCATTTCCATCTTTCATTTATTCTGGTGTATCAACATCTGTGCTCAGAAGTAGATGTATCAGCCATGTGCACTAATCACCAAATAGCAGCTGGAGTAGAAAAGGGCAACAATTTTTTTAGATTTTTTTTTTTTTACACCTAAAAATTGTAGCTTTGACTTGACCAAATTCTTTTTTCAAATTTGTTTATTTTGCTGAACTGCTTAGAAAAGCAAAAGGGGATTAGAATATTTTGTTTGATGCTTCTTTCAATGACATTTTCCAAACTGATAATACCTTATGTTTCTAAGTATATTTCGCTGTGAATAGTGTGTTGAAAACAATCAACCTTGAAACCTGAGGTTTGGGGGTTTTTTTAATTTCTTTGCACACTAGGGAACTTCCTGTACCCCATAAGAGGTTGGAAAAGCCTAATTACCCAAAACAGAACTGAAGTGTTAAGTCCATCCTTTGAATATGTTAAATTGCATTGTTAAATTATTTCAGTTGCAGCTTATTTTATTATACTCCTTGAGTATTTATCTAACTTGAAAGCACTACACAAAGGTTGATAAGATATTTCTATACATGATTTCTAATGACTTTGAAATAAAAATCCAAAGGATTTTTATCTCATAGAAAACTATAGGATATTTTGTCAGTTGGTGAAAGCGGAAAAATTGGAATATCTGTGAGGTAAAAATTCTCAGAAGTCATCCAATTTAGAAATGTTTCAGCAGTTCTCAATGATTGATTCCTTTGAAATTACACAATGCTTTGAGGTAACTTATTATAGTACATTTTCTCATGAGCATGAATTTAAAAAAAAAAAAAAAATTTAGAAAAAATTTAGAAATGCAGGTTCCTTCTGGATCTCCATCCAGAGCATCCATCCCATGGGGCACATGTCCCATAATCCTCCTATCCCCTGGGTATAGTGAATCAATTAGATGGATGGCTGCAGGGAGCGTTACACAGGGACAGTCTGAGGGTGTGCTGCACTTGGGGGGGCTAAAGCCAGATAGAGTTGCTCTGGTCCCCAGCTGCTCTTTCCATTCCCCTGTGCTGATGCAGATTTTGGGGGCTGCAATGTAAACCAGATTAAAAATAGTCTTCCAGTACAGTGGTTGTCATAGTCTGGATCAGTCCAGTGATCCAGGTTAGAGCATGATCTCCTGGCGGATGGCACAGGAGGCAGAGGACAGGAACAGGCAGGTGCTGAAATGTCTTATATCATTTTTGCTATAGAAGGAAGAGTACTGTATAACATTACGCTGAAAGAATTACACTTCTAGGGAATGCAACACATGGGGGGGGGGGACCAGACCCGACCCGACCCTGAACTCATTTTTCTCAAGTCTATGCTGTGATATGAGGGACACTTCAGTATAATGTTTTGTCAAACCAACATGCAGTTAATGCTTTTGGATGAACTGGATAAATTGAAATATTCTGGGTTGCACAGGCACAAACCACAATATTACCTTTTTGTCACGTAAAATCAGTTTTTTCTTATTGAAAAACTTTTGATTCCCCCCCCCCCCAAAAAAAAAAAAAAATCTACACTTTTTGTCAAGAAGTTGTTGCAATAGAAAATTCCCCACTGGTTCTAATTAAGTAATCTAAATATAAAATATAATGGATACATTAAATGAAATTTTTAATGTTTGTGGAGCCTTTGCCAGATCCAGAAAGTCTGCTCCATTTTAAGTGCAGAGATAGTGGTTCAACTCTTAATACCCCTAAAATGGGAGTGAACTAAAATGAACTCATTACATCACTGTTTATAGCAGGCAGAAAAGAACAAACCACAAGTATGTCAGTCAAAATGTTTTATTTTGTTAATTTTTTTGTGTCATGTTAAGGAAAATAAGAACAAAGAAGAAAAGACTAGTAATTGTGTTCTCACTTGTGGACACAATCTAATACTGTGCCTCAAAAACAAAAAGCAAAGCAGCAAATTTCCTGAAACTGAGAAAATAAGACCTCAGCATTTAAAAGAGCCCATGAAAAGAGAATATTAAAGCAGTTTCTCATTTCATTTGCATAGCACATTTCTGCAGCTGTAGCTCAGCTATATCAGGGCAGGGTTTTGTGGTGAAGGTGATACAGAAAAGGAGGGATTAGCGGTTAGCCTGTGGTGTGGATATTTGACTAGTGAGGGGCTGGTGCTCTGCAGTCTGGCTGTGACCCACATGTCCAGCTCCCCTTTCCATGGAAAGCTCACCAAAGGGATGGAAGACAGAAAATGGTCTTCCTCTAACCTGGAGTTAAAATGCTACCAGGTTGAGCTCTCAGCTCTGGGAAGTGTCTCCCACGGTTTACCTGCAAATTTCTAGCCTCAGCTTCTCTCGTACACAAAACCAGGGCAAACATTTCCCTGGGTATCCTCTCTATGCTGGATGTGGATGTGCACTGGGGATTTTAAGGCAGTCTTCCTCATCTTCATAGCATGCAACAGTTGCTCAAGGCAGTAAACACTGTCCATGTGGGTATTTTAAGTGGGCATTTTTATCATGGGTGATGTTCTTCCATGTATTTTTCATTCATTTACTCTCTTGTTTAGGGACATTTTCTCTTACAGATTTCAAAGGCAAGGAAGCCTGGGATGGGACGTCTAGTCCGTGAAGCTGACGAGGGGATTAGTCTAATTTATTGCGTTCAAGTAGCCAAGACCATTATTGAGCACAATTTCACGACGTTTAAAGATTGTTACACAACATGCAAGAAACCCCCTGCTGCGTACTGTTCACCTTCATTCTGCAGGAAAAAAAATATGGGTTAGGCACATCTCCATTGCAACACGGGTCTAGCTGATCCTTTTTGCCCTTTGTACTGTCAAAGAAGGGGTGACCATTTTGCAGTGCAAGAATCTCCTCTCTTTCACCAAGACCAAACTTGAGTTTAGAAGCGCTCTACCTGAGCACAAAAATGGGGAGGTTTCCTTAGGCAACCTTTCAATCCCTTAAGCAGCAAATAAGTTCCGAAATTTTGGACAGTACTCAAAGAACCAAAATCAAGCTCCACATCAAAGATAAAGCACACAGAGGGGTGGGGACTAGCTTCACTTAAAGCCTTGACTAGAAATATTGATGGTTAACAGAACTAATATTGATTATTAACAGAACTAATCAAATCTTTGGCATTTACACCATTTTAGGCTTAGAGGGAAGAAAGAGCCATTCTTTTATTTCCTAGCACTTTCAGATTTGCTCAGAAACTTGGAAAAAATGGTGATCAGTTTAGCCTCTTAAATTAACAGAGGCTCTGAGAGGAACACTGATGTAAACCCATTCAGCCCTCTCTCTACCAACACTGTGATCTCTTTAATTATAGCTATAGTACATTTTAGAAATATTTGTTTACAGCTTCCTACATGAAAGCACAGGGAAAATATGGAAAGAAATTTATATAATTACAGTTTAATGATCTGCATTTTACTTGAGATTTTACCAAATAATTTTGTAGGAAGTCAGGAATGCTCCAATAATGCTGATGTATGGTTAGGCACTTGGGGTTTGAATTCTTTTACTTTGTCATATTAGCACCTATAAGGGCATGAAGACAGGGGCATTGAAATATTTTTAAATGTTAGGATTTTTTTTTCCCCTCACTCTCATTTGCGGTATTCTAGAAAAACATGTTGTCTTTTCTTATGTGTGGCTGCTTCTGATCAAAGTGCATTACACAGTGTTTAGAAGAAGCGCTTTAATTAAAGTTGATAGTGAGGTCTTATACGTACCTGCAAAACACTTAGCTGTGCTGCTGTTACTCTCTGAGATACCCTCTCCCTAATTATTCTTCTCTGAAGACAAAACCACACTTCCTTCATTTTGCATTTGCCTAGTCCTCCAGTTTCTGCCCTATTTTCCCAACTAATGCTTACTTGACAGATATTGTCACTTACCAAATAGTTAAGAATGAGGTAGTAAAGGAAGCTGCCAGAACTGCTCCTAAGATATCTTCTTGCATAATTCATGATAGTGTGACAGTTGCCATCTTGGCTAAGCGAGCAGGAATTGGACCAAGATCCCTAATGGCCTGTGATACTACTATTTCATCCTTATTTGGAGCTGTAACAGACTCTTCTCCCCTGTCACTTTGGTCCAGGGGACAAACATACGCTCAGTAATGTTAAAATTAATGCTCTCCCCATTAAATGGTGTTGGAGACTAATTTTCCAGAAGGTTTTGCTGCATTTCCTAGAACAACACAGTGTTGACGATCACAAAGTCTGGCTACCGATCTCCTCCCCTTCACTTATCCCTGGTAATTTTGATACCATTAGCAAATCTTAACCAAACTTGCCAGAAGTATGGAACTTCTTTTTGTGATGACAAGCTGGGTGGGAGAGGGACACTGTCATGGTTTAATCCTGTCAGCAACTAAGCGCCACACAGCCACCCGCTCACCCCCCCCCCCCGCCACCCCCGCAGTGGGAT
>NW_008794545.1:1382268-1392801 GCF_000699145.1 Aptenodytes forsteri
TGAGCATGATGTCATATGGTATGGAATACCCCTTTGGCCAGTTTGGGTCAGCTGTCCTGGCTGTGCCCCCTCCCAGCTTCTTGTGCACCTCCTCGCTGGCAGAGTATGGGAAGCTGAAATGTCCTTGACTTAGTCTAAACACTGCTTAGCAACAACTGAAAACATCAGTGTATCCCATTATTCTCATGCTAAATCCAAAACACAGCACTATGTCAGCTGCTAGGAAGAAAATTAACTCTATTCCAGCCGAAAACAGGACAGACACCCAAGTTTGTGTCACTCTGGGAGGGGTGGTGACTTTGCTCTGTGTTAGCCACATCTATGCAGGTTCCCACACTTCAGATGCAGATCTGCTGGAAATCAGGTCTTGTTAGGTGAGGTATTGACAAAGCAATTACCAGTCTGTGTTTTGCTGCTTTTATTATAACTCTTTTTTTGTGTGTCCATATTTCAGATCAAACACTGAGAAAAATACCAAATGAATGCAGCTCACTGTTTTCAAAGTGGTCCTCTGTAGTAATTCCTGTTTCCCTATTGCTCTGTTCATGGGGCCAGGGTTATCACCTTAAACATACTTCTTTTCTTTGTGATTTTTCTTTGCTGCTAACTGCTAAGGCCCACTTAACAATTGCTAAAAAGACATGTTTTGTGATTTCTCAATTACTACAGGTTCTGGGATTATTTTTTTTTTTTATAGTTTAATAACAGTAAATCGGAACGTTCCTGGCAGGTGCACCAAATAAAAATGCAGCTCTTCCCACCTTCAAGAATAAAACCATTTGAATACATTCCTTTGGATACGGTTGTTTTCCAGATGTGCAGAGGGATTGCTACCCTTTTGGATTTAAAAGATCACAAGTGGGCACAAGACCCACTGGGAATGGATTGAAAATTGTGTTTGAATTTGTTTTTTTCTTAGAGATAGGGTTGTAATGTTGTAACTTTTTATGTGCCGCTTTTAGTTTTCCCAGAAACCTTTTCCTCTTCAGTATCTTACCTCCACTGTCCATCCTTGCCTTTCCTCTTGTGAGCTCTCATCCATTTAAAATAGTAATCTTAATCTATGGAGCCATAAACAGGAAATTAGCGTATTGCCCCTTCTGGGCATAAAGATTTGCAATTTGTGAATATTCACTGAGCTCTACCATACCTCTCCCAAGTCTTAGAATACTCTTTATTTGAGTGCAGACTTAAGTGGCTAGCATGTACCATTCCCATTAAATATTGGACTTGGAAGAACCACCTGTGTCACATAAAGTATATGATTAGCAGAAAGCTTATGCTTATTTCTCTGCAGGTAATTTTCCAGCTGTGTGCGTGTGTAAAAATAGGTTACGTACTTAAATTATGCATAGAAGTCATCCATAAATAACCTTCTCATTTGGTTAAGAAAGATCCCTTATGCAATACACACCTCTCTCTCTTTTGCATATAGCTTTTGTAATTCACGTCTTGGATATTATCCTATACCTGGTTTTACTGGGTATCTCTCAGGTTAAATATCTTTTTTGCTTTATTACCTTTCTCTGTGCTTTACTTTTTTTGTAAGATAACTTTTCTCCCCCAGGCACAATGTATAGCTATCTCTAGGTAGATTGTAGCTGAGAGTCTCTGGCTTTCACTTCTTGTGATTATTTTTGTTTCCTGCTTTCAGATAACTTATTCTATGCTTTGTCATATGCTAAGCAGCCAGCCCAATGAAAAATATACAATCACCAAACAAACTGGTACTTAAAAATAGGAAAATCAATGTTGCAACTGATTATCTGTACTCTCATTTAACCCTATCTGATATTCTATTAGATTTTGCTCCAAGCTTCCAGCAAGTGTGTATGGACACCAGGAAACAATTAGTAGAGAGTAATACTGCATTCTTTTCCACAATGAAAATACAATCTCATCACTGCAAAATAGCATTGCTTACTATTGGTATTCTATCTAGGCTGATAAAAAGAATGCTCAGTTGCATTAGACAAAATTCAATGTCATGAAGGGTCTAAAGTCTAGTACCTTAGAAAGACATTTTGCAAAGGACAGGCTAGTCCATAATATATTTTTTTTTTGCCTTTCTTTATATCAACCTACTGACCAGTGGTGGAAAAAGGACAGCGGAGTAGAGGGAACATCATTGTGGCATCCTAAAGATAATTCATATCAGATCAAATTTAAATGTAACTAGTTGAACCATTTTTCCTGTACTGAAATCAGCAGCAAAGTTTCCAGTGGGATCAGGGCAAAGCAGCCGAGTTGCTTACTGCAAGCCGTGATTCTTAGGAAAAAAGAGACCTTAGACTATGACATTGTCCCATGACTAAATATAGGGGAAAACTAAGCCTTTCTGTCTCATTTGTACTATTGCAGAGTTGTGAAATCCTCAGAGGATGAAAAGACAGATCTGAGTGCAAAAGTGCATGATATTTTCTGAGCGAAGTATGTTAGTTTTATGAATCTAAATATAGAGGATGGACAGACTGCATAACAGTCACAAACTCCTAAACTCAGTGTGAGAGAATGATAATTACCATGAGTGTACAATTGCTGTTTATGTAATGTCGAAAGAGTCCTGACCCATGCCAGAAAGAAAGAAAGGAGCCAGTGTTTTCAGAAAGTCTTATTCACTGGTGGGACCTCCTAAGGCAGAAGGATGTGTCCTGTCTTATGAGAATGAATTTCCTACGTAGAAGGTAGATATGTATAGAAAATGCGATTATGAGAATATGCAACTTTTTTTGAGGACTCAGGATTCAAATGATTAGCTGCAGAAACTGAATGTAAACCAATACCACTCCACTCCGAAATCATTTTTATACAGAAAACTAGATTGTATTCCAGAGCCTTTTAGACTTTTTCTCTGACTTTTCTCCTTGACACGCGTTTGCTGATACCAGGAAGCATGGAGGAAATTCATCTTACTCTTCTCCTCTTCTTCTTCAGAGCAAGAATTAGTCTGCATGAAGTTTTCTTCTTTCATGCTGCCTCCTTCATCTCCTTGGATGTTATTGGTTTCACATTGAATGTTATCATAAAGCTTGGCTAGGTTGCTTGAGAGAGTTTTGTGGGGAGGCATTGGCCTTTTGATTGCGAAGATTGCACAGCTGACAGTAAAGAAGGTAGATGTACTGTAACTTTGCACAACTTCTTACCCAGGGAAAACGATACAGATGGCCATAAAATGAGAAGTGATGAGTGTGAGAAACTCCCTTTCAGTCTAGGGGGAGGGTGGTTACTTCACACTCTAGCAGTCTTTCCTTTCGTGCTGCCAACAGCTCTTTCTCTTCTATTGACAAGAGAGAGAAACCAGGTCTACCTCTACACTTATTGCTGTCCCCGTCCATTTGTTCATACTGTGGGGAATCAGGCAAGAAGTTTTTATTCCTCCCATTAAATGCATAACTTGTCTGCCTGGGGCTGAGTGGGGTGATGTTGCATTGAACATACCCCACTGCACTGATCCATTGCACTCAGGGGGGGCTGTTGAATCATATGCCTTTGAAATAAAAGGTTTGTTCCCTCTCTACTGTTAAGGATTTTTCCAAAGCTGACAGCACGAATTGCTAGTGGGTTTGGTGGGAGTTGCTAGTTAGGGAACAGTTAGAGAGAATTATTTACCTAGAGGGAAACTTATTTAAAAATCCTTCCAAACCAAAACACTGTCTCTGTTCTCTAGCCCCTTTTTTTTTTCTTTTCCTTTTTTTCTTTTTTTAAAACTTTGGCCATAAAATACAAAAATAATGATGAAAAGCTAAAGGGGAAATGTTGAGATGGTGCAGAAAATAATGTGATGGCCCTAATGAGTCATAGCACTGCTTTGCTTACCGTCTTTTCCAGTTTCTTGTTAGCAGCCAAATGGACAAAACACACAGGAGCATTTCCTCACACTGGCTTACAGCAAAGCTGTAGGTTCAGCTCCTTATGATCCCTCAGCCAGTCATCTCCTCTGCCTTTGTGTAAGTGACTCCTCAGGATGCTATTGTAATGGTTGGATGTTTTGGCCATTTCCAAAAATAATCCGTTGTGAATGTCCCTGAGTTTTTAAATGAATCATTTCAGACTCTGAATCGCTGAGATGTGCTACCAGGGGAAAACAATAGCCCCAATCAGTCGTAGTTAAATTTACGACTAAAAAGCTATAAACCCAAGGCTTGTAGAAACAGGATTCTAATCTGGTGAAATACTCCAAACCCAAGATGGAGAGCGAGGACAACAGCTGCCTCTGAGCGACTTCTTGTCAAGCTGCATAAGCTGTTGTCTGTGGTTTGGGGTGTTGAACTGCAAAGCTGTCCTGTGCTGCTCCTAGGAGATGCAAGTCTTCAGTCTCCTCTTCCACCCACTGTTTAGCAGACCAAAGATGGGACACACACATCTCCTGGGAAGCATTCAGATCTCGTTTAATTCCCAGAGGTTGCAACCAGTAACGACACTGATGGCCATGACTTGGATATGTATTTCAGGCGTGGTCTAACGTGGCATAGCTGCAGCACGTAATTTGCCCTAATTAAGGCAAATGAGAAATTACATTTCCAAAAGATGACTCTTTTGCACTAGCTCCATGAGTTGGTAACATCAGCCACAACCTAGTAGTGTCAGTTTTAATGAGATTGCTGACATCTTCAAACGGACAAATACAATAAAATAGTTCTCTTGGCTACAGAAATTGCTATGATTTATGCCAAAGAAGCTCAGTAGGCCCCAAGGCCATGGCAGACCGTTTGAATCTCTGCTACACACTACTGTTCTTCAGCTTCATCAGTGAATTGCAGGTGAAGGCAGAGAAATGTCATCCTGATTAATTATCAGTTTATATGTGTACATGCTTTTCTCAGGAGGAACACATTACGGTGTACTTGCCATCGAGCACAGAGCCAGGATATAAAGGGTTTTATAATCCTTTTTATCCCCTCTTCTTTAGATCACAAAAAAATATGCTTACACATTAATTGTCCATTTTATCTTCCTAATGCTTTTTTATCTCCTCCCAGCCACAGTGGGACTATCTACCCTGTTCCTAACTCTTTTATTAACCAGTTACGTTTTTGTACATTGTTACATACAGGTTGTTCTGGGGTCTTTTCCAGCATTGTAATTCTGTAGGATTGGATTTTTTTCTGTCCTGGTATTCTGTAGACCTTCTTAAAATGCATGTCAGATGTGCCCCTAAATGGCACCTCCACATTTTTTAAAGTGCACAGAATGTTAAGTGTGGGCATTTGTCTGTAAGCATACTTAATAAATACATTACTGTGAGTGGAGAAATGTTTTTTCTTCCATGATTACACATTTTTCATATATGGTATGATAATCCATTTAGAGGACCTGAGGGCCCAGTGTGTTAATACTTGTTAGTGGGTGCTAGTAAACACTTGGGAATGTGCAATCAGAAAAGACCAAAGCTTTTAATACATTTCATATAAACGTGTGGTTACTGAAATACATATGATTTAGTTGAATGTTCAATTACTACTTGATTGAATGACATATCTGATGGTAGTCTTTAAGTAAATGTTAAGAAATCTGGAAAGTAACCTATGAAATGAGGTTAGGATAGCTGAACTGGTTTTGACAAAATCAGATGTAATGTTAGATTTAGGCAAAAGTTTTCAGCCGCATTGTTTACTAGCTGAAAAATCAATTTCTGCATGACCTAAACAATCTCCCAGTGGGGAACTAAGTTCAGAAGAAAAATTCCTTTGGGAAAATTGAGGACCTTATCATACCATTCCTTTTCATATTTCATGCAGCATTTTCAAAGTGAAAACATTTTCTCTTTTCAAATCCACATTTTAGATTATGATAAACAAGATTAAAATTTAGGAAAGAGATAACCATGCGAATAGAAAAGTGCAGCTTTAAATTCTAAAAATGTTTTTGCTTTTTCTAATCTAGTGAGAAGTTGGAGGAGGAAATATTACAGTTCAGAGCACCTCATCCAAATTAGGTTTTGTTTGTTGCTGGCTGGTTTATAATTTCAGTCACTAACCCCAAATGATCAATTATTTCTGCAGTTCCATCTTTCCAAGTGCTATGCTGAAAAATAGCTTAAAAGTTTTGAGACTTTCATTAATTATTCCTATAGCTATGGACTTTTGCCTTCATACAGAACTTGTAAAATAGCAGAAGGAAAGCTGACTGTCTTGCTTCTATGTCTGGAACTAGAAGGGTGAGTCTGAGAAACTCATGAGAAGACCTATTTTACTAGGCACAGAGAACTTGTCAAAGTTGGCCAAAAAAAAAAAGCTGCAAGACCTTCAGAGAAGTATTCAAATGGCCTCATCCTGCTATAACTGATTCCTGAGCTTCCCACCTTTTGAGATTCTGCCAACCTTTGATGAACTTGTTTCATTTAAGCAAAAATAACCTCCTCCCCTCTACCCCTCCCAAAAGGAATCAACCGTAGAGAAGAATATAAATTGTTAGCATTTATTTTTTTGGCCAGGAGTTCAAATTAATTCTTCCATCTGTTTCACCTCATACCTCATGAAAAGAAATGCCATTTCAGAAAAGTGTTCTTGATTCTGAAGTGATATAAAATTTGCTGTAATAGCAAGTCTGTTTCTTTAATCTTCTTTTTGTGTTTTTGTCCTAGTAACTACACTGTTTTGGCTACCTTAATAAAGAGTGAGAAAAAAAATCAATAACAGGAATTCATCATACAATTTCCTTGTCAATGTAGTTAGAAATTAGCTGTCAATGTAGTTAGAAATTAGCTGTCAGCTTAAAAAAAAAAAAAGTATAAAAAACCCAACATGCATTCATGCTAGCACAAAATAATACAAAAACACTAAAAGAGCTTATCTGGGATCTTGCTGTTTATCCTTCTGGCTGTGAATCTGTAGAAGTGAAAAGCATTTTGACATTTCATGGTAGTGTCTGTGTCTCCATAGTCCTGTAAAGATATCCCCAGCAGCAAGTTCAAGGCCGAATGCCTCAACTGTCTGCCTGCTGTGAAATTCTGGGAATTGTCATGCAAGCACATCACCTGACATGCTGGGAGTCCACAGAGGATATTTTAAGTGCACCTTGCCCCTGTTGTGCTGACAATAGGAGCTGGTATGAACAGCTTGGCTGACACTTGCTCAGAAAGGCCGCTACTCCTCCCTCCCGGGGCTGTGCACCCCTGGAGCACTGTGCTGACCGTGCCCCTTGAGAAACCTTGGGCCTTACCACCCTTTGCCTTACTGGGCAACCCACAGGGCTGTGGCAACACCAGGCTTTCTGCTAGAGCCATGACTTTTGCAGGTGCCTTTGCTACTGCCCTCACCACGGGAGAAACATCTCCCATTCACATGTCACCTGAACTTGCTTTGCAGCTACCTCCCATGGGCGACGAACTACCCTAAAGAACTTGCCACTTGCAAAGGCAACTGGCACTCCTCTGAAGGCCTTTTTTTCCATGCAGGTTGCCTTTGCACAGAGGCCAGGTTTGCTTGGGGATCAAAATCTCAGTGTGTGATCCCAGGGTGGCATTAGCTATCCCCCTGTGCCTTTTTGCAGATGTGCTTGTGTACTTTATATTATCTTGGGCCTATTCAGCTTCTTTGCATGGCCATGACTGCTGCCATTTCAGCCTTGCCTCTCTCTCTTCTCATCCTTATCAGCAGACCCCAATCCAGACAGCCTTACTAGTTTCAAATAGGTACCAGTTTTGCTTCTGGCAAAGAGCTATAGAAAAGCTTAACCATTATGGTCTTCCCTGACACGCATCAGTCCCTCTTTGCCTAAACTGGGCCATGCTTATCTGCTCCACTTCTCTGAGCTGTTACTGGCTTCTGCTGGCAAACTTACAGCTCTATCACCTTCCTCATAAACACAGTTTCAGGAAAATCTCCTTCCGCCTAATGGGCGCTGAAGTCAAGTAAGGGGATTGAGTCATACCTACAGATGCCCTCAAGATCAGTGAAACAGGCATTTGTTAGAAGGCCAGTTTTCTACCCCAACTCTGTTTGTTTTTCCTTTTTTTGGTTTAATTAAATATTAATTAGTTTTAAAAGTGCTTGTAACTCTTGCCTGTTTTAGTCAGTGGTTCTTAGACCATTTGTCTTTGGGAATCTAATCTGAACAAAAGTTAGGTGGTCCTCACATTCTGGGCCAGATTTCCCAAACTAATTTAACTCACAGCAAGCCTTTGGGCACCAGGCTAAAAGGACAGATTTTCAAAAGAGCTCAAGAAGTTGGATTGTGTAGATGCCTAAAATTCCACCACAAATGCTACAGCAGGAAGATGTTCAGAGTTCTCTAGTTTTCAAAACAAACACACAAACAAAAAATAAGTTCTTTGTCGTGGTAAGGGAAGAGATAATTTGAAAAATCCTCTTATATCTGCAGACACTAATTCCTCGAAATGGTACTGCAAATACTCTTGGATTGATTGTCCAATACACTTGGGGAAAACCCAGTTCTTCCTATCACTAATAGAGAATGGGAAGAGTGCTGTGTATTCTGGTAGTAGAGAAAGTTTATATGCCTTTGTTGCCAAGTTTTCTATATTTTATTCTTCAGACTTTAAATCAAACTTGTTTTGCAATCAAAAAAAATGTTCAGGTCAGTGCATTTTCACTTCTGGTTTAATTGGAGGGCAGTGTATCTGGCTGGCTTTGTTTGTTTGATGGGGTTTTCAGTTCCTTGAGGTTACAGTGGCTTGTGATGTCTTTTACTTGTAAGTACTTAAAGGCACAGTCAACATACAGGCTTTTTTTCAGGCCTTGTAATTCTAGTGTAAAGATACCATGTTCATAAAGGAGTCAGTGCCTATTGATAATGAGCAACAATCAATACTGTCGTGTAGCAAAGTCACCCTCTTCTTCTTCCTGTATTTTTATTTTGTCTTCAAAGTCCCCTTCTCTCTCCAAATATTCTGCTTGGGCTGAACAGTTGCTGTTGCTCACTGAACACAAAAATAGTGAGGTTGGCCTACAAGGTAGGATGGTTCTCTAATTCGTCACTGGGAGGGCAAACCTTTAGCATAAGCCATTCCCAAGGTACAGGATTAGATTTCCACTTGGGATGACAGGCCAGAAGGGTGCTAGCAGTGGGCTACAAGGTTAAGGAAAAGCTGTGCAAGTGTTGATGCTGGCTGGAAGTGATGACTCATTTCTTTCCGAGCATGATGCACCACAGTCTAATGGTGTCGTGGAGGATTTCCTGGAAGTCCCCTTGATCTCAGATTTCCTTTATAGGCTCAATTCATCTACTGCTCATGCATCGTTACATGGGTATGATGCCAACCCTAAAATAAAAATTAACAGAGTGGCTCTTCAACTCCAGTTACAGAAAAGGAAGGTTTCAATTTTGTATTGAGGAAATGTATTGTTTCCACAAAGTAGTAGCATTAAGAAAAAGTCTCCATCAAGCCACTAAAATGTCCTGTATGCAGCTGGGAAGGAATGAGGACTGGGGAAAGAGGAAATGGGGAGGAAGTGTAGAAAATTGAATCAGAAGACTATAGACCAGAACTGAGCGCCATTTTAGTCCCTTTTTGATAATTTAAAGAGAGAATTTTGAAATCCCTCACTCCTTTCCCTTTCCCCCTTTCCCCTTAACAAGAATCAGTTCTTCTCACATGCCCTGTTAGAGATTTTGTTCTGTTTCTTGGTAGTCTCTGGTACATTCAGGATCCTTGCCTTCAGTTCTTATAGCTGGTATTAACACCCATTTTTCAGGAAACTTTCTGTAGAGACATCCTCACAGAAACACTCTAAGAAGTCTGCTACGCAGGAGAGAATTATCAAACAGTCAGAACAGCACAGCAGGGAAGCATTTCAAAATGGAGTCAAAGCTGTAGTGAAACATTTGCCTCAAGCTAAAATAAGCCAGGTAGACTAGAACGAAAGCAATCGCATGGTGCAGATGTATGCTGAGTAGTTGTAGCATTGCTATTTTATCATAAAATCTTCCGCACTTCATTGTGTAACGTAAAAAGGCATCAGCTACTCAGCACTATCATTCTCTACTCCCTCATGGTGGATTAGCACCATGTACTGGTCCAGGGCTCCCCAGGTATCATCCAGGTACACATACATATAGTCACTCGGAGTGAACCCAATGCATGCTGGGTATATCAGACATACTGTTCGTGTGGAAGTTGATTCTACAGAGAATGTATATGTGTTTCTATCTGGGACTGTACTTTAGTCTATTAGATGGACATTGAGGTTATATACAGTTGTCCCGGGGCAAGTCTGTCCCACCCAGAGCATCCAGGCTCTGTACATGTGTGACATAGATGTGGCTGATGCCTGTAGAAGGGCTGTCCAGAACTCTGGATTTTGGGTAGTCTACTCAGACTTAGTGCTCCAAGGGGAAGTCTGTGTATGTTGAAATCCCAGGGGAGCAGCTAAATGCCTTATCTCTTCCTGAACAAAATGTATGAGGGACAAGAGGTTATGCCAGGAAAATTCAGACTCATGGTAACTTTATCCTAGGAGAAACAGGTTCATCATTTAATATATCTACATTCTGTATATTCACGATCTTTCTGATTTCAGAAGGATTTTTTTTTTTTTTTTTTTTTTTTTTTTTTCTGGTGTTTTTCCTTCC
>NW_008794545.1:1392958-1470518 GCF_000699145.1 Aptenodytes forsteri
AGGTTTTTTTTTTTTTTTTTTTTTTTTTAATTCTGCTGAGTTCTTTCCCTCCGCTATTTGTTTTTAACCAAATCTATTGCTGTAGGAATTTTGGCCAGAGTGCCCAGCAGGGCAGCGCGGGTGAAACATGCTGAGCTTTGGCTGAAATTAGTAAGAGGGCTTTCAATAGCAACAGGGAGCCTGGCATGCTTGTGCAGCTCCACTTTGGAGCCTGTGAGCTGGATGCTGGCTTTTAAGCCAGAGTCCTGGTGCCTAGTTACTTGCAGGCAGTGGGAGTGCAATCTTTTTCTCTCCAGTAGAAGTGCTTTCCTCGTCCTGTGTGTGGACCTGTTGTGTGGGCGCTGGAAAGGGAAGAAAGCCCTGTCACTTCTCCGGACTTCCTTAAGCATCCTGCTTCCCCCTCATGAGAGTAAGACTGAAGGAATAGTTTCTGAATGACCTAAAATACAGGGATTGCTCTTGTTGGCTGACCCCCTCAACTGGCTGCTTGCAGGGAGGAAAAGTCTGCAACTGAGAGATGTCAGAAGGGTAGCTGAGGTTGTTTTTCTCTTTTTAGCTGGCAGAATAGAGGCATAATAGCACTTGAGCATATACCTTTCTGGACTATCTTTAAAAGCATCATCACCAGTTAGCCCTGGAGGAATACTTGTACTGTTTTACAGTAATGTATACATACATTCTTTCTGCCTGGCAGATGAAAACAATTGTTTGTTTTAATTGTGCAGCAAAGGAGGAAGAAGTATGTATAATTACTTACTTTTACCATCTTTGTCTCTCCTGACCATATATAAGGAGATGCTAGTATTTGAGAGCAACTGGGCTTGTTCTGGTCATACTCTAAATAGATAAGAGTAGTAGTTGTTTCTAAGATTCCCATTCTTAAATGTTACAACAGTACCTGAAATGACTCAAAGTACAGTGTAAATGTTATGTGCTACCTGCTCTATGTTGATATTACTGTGGCATATTTTCCAGTAGCAAAGTAAATAATTAGCACATGGGAAGAGGTTATTTTGTTAATAAACAGCATATGGTGCCAGTTCATCCAATATAAACCTATTGCATCTGTCTGTCTAGACAGCACATATACTCCATAGGGCCATGGCCTCATAAATTCTAATAATCTGGCCAGGGTAAGGGTGGTTGCTAAGTGGCCGGAAACCTGGAACGATGCAGGAAGAGATGATTCAATAGTTGTGCTTCTTCCTCAAATTCACCAATGATCCAAAGTAGCTGTAGGGGATACTCTGCTTCTGGACATGCTGCCAGATTAATAACGTTTAAAACAAAGGCCCTGATGAACAGCAGGCATAACATAGTCTTATATGCCTTGCCATGAGAGTGGAGTTTCCTATCCATCCTAGTGAGGATAATTGTATTAAAGCCCATCTCAAGTTCTCCTTCCAGTCAAACTGAACGTGACGCAGTATAACTGCCTGTGTAAACTGGAGCACACCTACCCATGTCACGCGGGAAAGGGCAGTTTAATTCAGCAGAGGATGCAGTGCAGCACCCTTAGAAAAAGTTTCCTAGCAAACCCTGTAGTATAAGTGGATTTGGCTGAACAGTTGGTCTCTAACCCTCCTCTGACCTCTGTGAGAAATGGTGAGGATCTGGCTTGTCATACAGGTGTCATTGCCCGAGAGGAGGAGCTGGAGACTGGAGCCCACCTGCCTGGAGGGCCACCAGGCGAGTTCACTCTGTGAGTGCAATGAGGGAGACCTGATTATCAAGAGTAGGGTGATGAGCTCTTTTAAATCAATTCACAGTGATCCAGACAACATTAACAGAGATGTTTCCGCCCCTGAACTTCTCGCTACTTAATGATGAAAGGAACAAAAGCGCCAGCAAATTTGGAAAGCATCCAGAGCCCAGAGAGACACATGTTTTGAGTTGGCATTTTCCCAAATGTGAGACATGGGGGGGGGGTTTGTAATGGGATGGCAGTGAAGTTCAAAAGAAACACGTAAATTAAGATGGCTCCTTTCCTAATAGGACCAATGGGAATGAGTTTCATTTTTCTTGAAGACACAGGTTTCTGAAATCTGTGACACTCTCTTAGGCTGTGGCTTCTTAGGGCTGTTTCTTTTTCCTTCCATCTGTCATGCAGTCATCAGAGGAAAGCGTAGTTGCCGAGAGCTTGAAAGTGAAGCTTCCTGTACCTGAAAAGTACTATTTCTCACTCCCCTTTGTCATGCTTTGAATCACTGTGACTTAACTCTCCTCCTCCTAATTAGGCAACAGCATTAAAACTCCTTATTAATGCCACCCCTCCCAGGTGGTTGCAGATATATATACTTTCACAGAGTAATTGCTTTCTGGCCCTCATTTTAATTGGAGTCAGTGGGGGGCCTGTGGAATTCCACTGCCTTCATCTCCCACCGGCTCGTTGTGCCTGTGACACAAATTTAGAAACAGGGAACTACTTTCCAGATCTGCATCTGAAAGAATGTGTAAGTGAGGGGAAAAAGCCCAACAACATCGCTGAGATGTAAGAGGAATTAGACTGGGAGAAAACAAAGTCTTTCACTTTAGTTCCTTTTTTCACTGGGAGAAAGAAAAAAAAAAAGGAACAAATTGGTGAAAAAGCTTTCCAGCATTTCTGTCTTCTGGCTTTTGTCTAATGTGATGCAGCTTGTAACTAGGTTAACCAGATCCTGAAGGAGCTTAAAGGCCATTTGAGGCTAAGCTTAAATGTTAGTTAAGGTTACACCTATTTTGCAGAAATCACCCTCAGTTTTCTGGGTCCTTGGAGTCTCAGACAAAGTGTGTAAGGAGAGGTAACATCATGGCACAAGGGAAATGGAATACCCAATGTTACAAACCCAAATATGAAAGGAACTGCTTCTCCCAATTCAGATTTTGTCAACTTCAGCCTTGGAAAAATGTTTTGGTTTTACTGAATGTTCATATTTCATTGGAAATGGATGCTTTTTGAGGAGCGGAAAGAAACCATTTGCCAGAAGAAAATATTTCTGTCAATGAAACTCCAACAAAGCAACAGGTTGGAAGGAGAATACCTGTTCATACTTGATTACACAAAATATAGTCGGGGTGTGTGTGTTATGCTTAGAGAGAATATAAGTTTTTGAGATATGTGCTTTAGCTAGATATTTCAAATGAAAGGAACAGTAGTGAAATGGTAATCGTATTGTTATTATTAGTCTTCAGAGGGAATATATGCTAAGGTGGATGAAGTAATTCATATTCATCCAAGCTATTGTTTCAGTGACTGCAGACACTTCTACTCTGTATAGTGTTCCAATTAATGTTTTCTAAATTATGGTCATAATCATAAGGATTAGAAACTATAATTATTCAAAAAAGTGTGCAGATACGACAGCATGAAAAGAAATTCTGTCTCTTATTTTCAACATTTTAAAATAAGAAGTTTTGTTCAATTTGTTTTGTATTAAAGCAGAAATAACTTCATAAAACTGCAGGAATATAATTGCCTTTTTTGGAGCTTTTTTTTTTTTTGTCAACATCTCACAGTTTTGACAGTATTCAATTAATTCCACTAGAACTTACATCCTTCATTCTTCTTTTTCTCCTTTCTCGGTAAGCCTAGCTACTGGAGCACAGTTTCACAACAACCTAAAAATTCCCCAATGCCACACACACAGATGCACAAGGCTCTGCACCTGAGTGTCATTCGGTGGTAATTGCATGCTAAAGTTTTGCTTCTTGTCTCTGATAAAAGGCTGATCACTGTTGCCAGCTCTAAGCACAGTTGGGTATTTCTAGAGGGGACAGTAGCTCCTCATCACGTCTGTCTAATTAGGCTGATTGGTTCACAGCACTGAGCCAACCTGATTGAGAGGTGTGCTTGGCTCAGTGTCCTTATTTCTAACTGCTTTCACCTTGCATTAAATGAACCTTTGCTGAGGCTCTTCATGAGCCACTCTTCCAGCTAGAAGCAATGATGCATGACCAATGTAATCCTGAAGAAGTAAAACCTGTCCTGCTGACATGCTGTGGGTAAGCTATGCCACCGATACACTGAGGTCTTAGTTTTAAGATGTG
This sequence comes from Aptenodytes forsteri, assembly GCF_000699145.1. Lineage (NCBI taxonomy): Eukaryota > Metazoa > Chordata > Aves > Sphenisciformes > Spheniscidae > Aptenodytes > Aptenodytes forsteri. The sequence goes on from NW_008794545.1 coordinate 1,396,985, forward strand.
GCTGTGTCAAGAGAAAAAAATGGCTGGGGGGGTTGCAGACTAAGGACTTGGAAGGACCTTCACGTAACAGTGATCTGTACAAGGAGATTAGTGCGGGTTGATTAATCCAGTTTTCCATTTAAAGGTAGTTTGGCCATCCCAGATTGCTTTAAATCTGCACTGTAGAAGGTACAAGCAAAAGACCTGAGAGGACTATGCTTGTTTCAGAGGCTGTGAGGCTACAGCAGATATAGTTTTGGGCCTCGGTTCTTGCAGCCCTTTCATAATTCAGTGATTCCATTCAGTTCTCCTCCAGGGACTGAGACATTTGCTTAGGACCATTGAGCTCAGAAATGCAGCTTCCAGTGTTGCATAAGAAATAGGGTTTTTTAGCAGCAGCAGCATGAAAACACATGAGGAGGGTACGCTTGGTAAGTTATACTAGAGCAACTAGAAGGATGGGATAGGGTTGTGCCTGGAACGAGTTGTCTGACTTCTGGGCTGCAAAATCAAGAGGGAAGCGGGGGAGAGGAGGAGGAGGCTGCACGGTGTGAAGCAGAATTCAGATGTTGGTTTGTCTTTTAAATCCCAAACCTTGAGATGTTTAGATTCGTGAGGTTTTTTCACTCCACAGTGGTGGCCCAGGAGCTCGTTCTCTGTTGGCTGTAATTCTTGTAGTGAAAACAATTAGTACAGCACACCGTGCCCAGAAAAGCATTTTCAGCATTCATATAGATATATAAAAAATTGGGTTTTGAACTCTCTCCTAAACGTGGGATTGCCCTACTCACAAAGAAAATGTAGCTCTTACATTGCAGCCTTTAAATTATCCATTGCCTTTGACAAGCAGTCACAGGAATGCTGTGATAACATTAAATTTAATATGGGCAAATGTTCTTTTTTGTTGACACTCGTAAGGAAAGTGGCTCTAAGTGTCTGGAAACTTAAAACTATCAGGTGCTCTGCTGGGTTCAAGTTCTGTTACGGTTAAGTCGCAGTCAATGTCAAGTGCATCAAAATTTGCAGAAATCACGTTCCTCTAACATAGATGAACCACCTGACAGATTTACGTCAAAATCACAGACACATTTTGCAGTTTCATTTGATTGCATGTGAGAGTGTTTCATAATCCAATATTCTGCTGTGCAAATTTAGAGTGCTGCCATTAGCTTTGAAAGCACTGCAGTGAATTCCACCATCCGTGTATCTGGCCCAGCAAAACTAAACCCAAACTCCACATTCCTTGTCAAGGTCTGATTTCTTAATATTCTGGTCTTTTACCTTTATTTATTCTTAAGGGATTAAAAAAATATCAAATTGTTTAATTTTGGAAGACAAGGAAGCTGATACAGCTGCATCACTGTGCAACATTTGCTCCATTTTCCATTTCAAATACGCATTGGTATGTACAGCTGACATCCAGGAAGAATTTTACATTCAGAATTAAAAGCTCATTTGAACACAGTATACCCAGTACATTCCCTCCTTTTATAAAACGACCATTGCTCATGAGCAGTTGCCTAGAAAAAAGGCTTACTTATTTCAGACACACAAGAGATAAGAAAGCAAAGCATTTCCACAAGCACACTCCTCCTTCCTTTCCTGAGCTCACATGGCTTGATCAAGCTCTAATGACTCACAGGTTTGAAAGGCTTTGTCCACGTCATAAATGATAAACACTGGAGAGATTTGTCTGAGGAGATGAGAGAAATTATGCATAACTATGCCAATCAAAGGCCAAGGTAGAGCGTGGGTGGGAGAGAGTAGTTTGCACTGGTCTAAGAGTGAGGGAATTAGGAAATATGTTTGGTGGTTCAAGAAGTAGATATAGGTATTAGCCTTCAGAGTGTATTGCTTAATGTCTTCATGTCAACATGACTAAGGCATTACAACTGAAAAGATGGGCTTAGAAAAGGCTCTACAGTCATTGATAGTATACTTTACATTGCTGATTTAGAATTTCAAGGAGTAAAAAAACACCTATTCCTCTTCAGTTTGAATGATCGACCTTCATGCTAGCATCAAGCCAAAATGGCCAATGAGTCTATGGTGGATAGGCGTTCATTTCTAATAAATAGGAAGCAATTATTCTTCTCACCTCCACCTAAGGAGGCAGCTAATCATTGAGCAAACCCTAGCTTTCTCCTAAACATGTTCTGAAATCTGCCTGCAGTCCATTCCTGAGTCCACATGATGTGAACACAGTCACACAGGTTTTGTGTAGGCAAATCACTCTACAACTCCATGCTCTTTCCTTCCCCACCTGGGGAAAAGGAAAGATCCTCTGGCCACAGCTCAAAGGGGTATGCTTACATACATTCAGAACCTGTCCCCCAAGAAGCCTTACTGTTGATGGCTCTCTACCAGGTCTGTGATGAGTCTTTAATAAAGGACAAGACACCAGCAGTGCTCTCACTGAGCAGCAATTCACCTCCTCCACGCTGGGAAAACCTATCCAGCTAGTTACAACACTGCCTAAGCTAACAACCATGCTTCTCTACATCTCCCAGTAAATCCCAATAGATATTATAGTGTAGTGGTATTCTCTGAGTGAAAAAAATAGTAGGTTAAATTTGTTGGAGAGCCCTGACAAACTGTTTGTTAGATAAGGCCCCCAATATCAAAGCTAGTCTTATGGTGAATGTATAAATTGTTTACATGTCCAGGACTGATAGTGGAATATGAGTCGATAACAAGGGTGACTAATTAAAGCAGAAACTCCTTGTTTCCTGAACTAACATGTAACATTTGAAGGGAATTAGTAGGAATGCCTGAGGCTGAAATAGGGACATGGCTTTTAAACTATACTGAGATGCGTTGGAATAGTTACACTTCTTTGTGAGACAGACTCTACAGAAAAATACAGAAAATAGGAAAGTGTGTGCTAAAAGCAGGGACTGTCCTTTCTGAATAGGAATGTCTGACAGCTAAGACGAATTGGTTTGGCTTTGTCGTTTAAAATAGCAACTGATATTTTGTCAAGTTGCTCCCTCATGGGTAGTCTCTTACAAAATGAGAGCAATGATTCCATTAATTTGTGTCTCTTCTGTGGTCCCAGGTGATGTAGTTAATATAGTTTCTGTAATATCAAGTTAATACTTATTCCTCCTTTTGGTGCATTCTTCTATAAATTTGCCCTCAGCTCATATTATACCCTCTGGTAGTAGAGAAGTTGAAAGTTGAGAACAGAGACTTTAGGCTTGATCTAAAAAAATTGTAAGAGCTATGAAAATGAAACTTCCACATGTGTCTTCAGATGCAACTTAGGTTCTGGCTCACCTGCTTTCCAATGATACTTCATGCTACTAAACCCATCTGTGTAAATTAACACAGCTCCCTAAATTCAGTTGAGCTATGGCTGCTTAACCCAGCTGAATACCAACCAATATTGGGCCAACCCAACACCTGGACATTTCACAGAATTTTCCCTCTTCTTCCATTCATCTTTGTCTCCGCTTTCCTTTTTTTTTTTTTTTGAGTGCTAAATTTTTAAAGGAAAAAAGTGCGAAGAGCACAATCCCATAGCATCTTGACTCATGAGATTGACAAGGTATTTCAGCAGGAAACCTTGGAACAAAGTTGACAAATGCAAACCTGCTCTTGACTTGGATAATGCTTCCCAAAAAGCTTGGAGAAGTATCTGGTCCTCAGTCCAGGGAACCTCTAGGAGGAAGATGGAAAGGCGCCTAGTAATGCTGGTCATCAGAAGATCTCCTAACTCAGCCGTTTCATTTCTTGAATTAGGTGAAACAAGCCAAACATGTATGCAGAGAAAATTTACGTTTTCAGGAAGGAATTTCACCTAAACTCTAATTTCTGTTTTATATATCAATCACAGTTGATGAGATTAAATAGTTAACAAAGCAGTTATTGATATTGTTCATGGCTCTAGGAATTTGTGAGTGGTCTTCTTGGAGGTGAAATGAATACTGGTATAAAACTTTATTTCACAAAGTAATTTTATATGTTTCCAGGGATAATTGTCTCACAGTGACTGAAAGAAAAAAATAACCAGGGTAATTTGGTACAGTCAGATGGTACAAGAAGCGCTGGAAAGAGGTAAGCATTGGAAAGTAATATACCCCAGGACTATTTTTTCCTTTTTTTCATGCCACTTGAAAAAAAAACCCCATAGTTAAAACATAGTCAAAATTGATGCTGATCTCTCAGGCTAACATTGTCATGAGTGAAAACTTCAGGGAAGTTTGGCTGTATTCCATTTTTTCAGTTCTGTGCTCTTTTAGGAATTTTAATTTTTTCTTGGATAATTAGATCTCTGACATTAGACGCATATAATTAACAGGGAAAATGGTTTGCATGCTGACTATAATAGCACTGTCTGATCTGTTTGCCAGATAACTGTTACGGCCTGGTTTTTCAGAACCATTTTATTCCCACAGATAGCAGCAGACATGCCTAACTGGAACCACCTGGATTTGTTTGCAGGGATGAAATCCTGGGACATTTTACTGATTTCAGTGGTCCCAGGATTTTGCACACATCCTCAAAATTTCCCTTTAAGATAATCCTCTTTCAAAATATTTGTTCTTTTGATAGTTGAATGTGAATGAGTCCCCCTTGTCAATAGAAAAAAAGGACTGAAACATCATGTGCAAAGCTGTATTGCTCAAGGAAGATGTTCATTAGAATTGGCACAGAAGATTTTACTGTAATTTTCAAAATGTGCCTCTCTGGGTGGGAGGGAGATGTGTTCTCTTTAAACTAAAAAATAGCTTTATCTGTCTTTTGTTAACCAAAGTTCAGGACTCTGGTGTCATTCATGTCTTTTGGAAAATTATACCCAAGTGTTTTTTAACAGCCTATTTACCAGCTGCTAAGCAAACAACACCTAACAATAAAGGACTGGAAAAAAATTGGTTGAAGCTACTTGTTACCATGTATTTTATGCTACTTACAACTTACTTTTTGCATTTAGATCAGATAAAATTTTGATTCAGTAGAATAAAGCTTTCAATCCTGACTTTTTAAGGAGTAACAATATGGACATGAGGTGAGTGAAGCCAACACCAGATTACTTTTAGTTTTGTTTCTGAGCATGGGGTCCAGGAGTAATTTTTAGGTGCCTAATAATAAAAAAGTAATAATAACAAGGAAAATAGCCCTAAACTGTTTTGGACCAAAGTGATGTTAGGATTTTCAGCTAAGTGCTCGATTATGGTCCAACTTTGCTGTCCAGGTCAAAGGAAGGCAGGTTTCACATCTGTGGAAGAAGAGAAAGGTCCATGAAGCATTTTTGAAAAATCCCATGAAGATTTGAGCACAGTATACTTCAGTTCATGGAGAAATGGCTTTTAAGACATATTGCAAGCATCCTTATAACTCCACTGGCTGCAATGGGATTAAAAAAAATATCCTAAAGAAGTCAAAACCTTTACCAACTATCTGCAGTTAAAGCATATCATTCACAGCTCTGCACAATCTTTGCTTTTCTATGTGGAAGATAAAAATAGATTTCCTACACAAAGCTCTCGTTAGGGGGTCACACAAATACACAGCAGACATTTTTTCTAAATCAGGTCATTCTCTACACAACTTCTTTTGATGCATGGAGTCCTTACTGCAGCAATCTTTCCCCTATCTTTCCTGGGCATTACTGCCTATTACTGTCTATCATTCAACATGGCTACAATATATGAAGCCATTACTGTGCTAAGTATGCAGCATATGAACATATATATATATATATAAAACTACTGCTTAACTTCTACTTTTTTTACTTCAATGTCTTTGTTTAAGCTTTCAGTCTTGAAAATACCATTGTGGCTTCTTTTTTCATTTTTAAAATTGTTTTTATACTTCTTCCTCCAGTTTCTAATAATCAGTGCAGAAAAGCAGAACTTTGTTTGTCATAACAGAATGGAGGGGGGGAGCAGAGGGGAAAGCAAAGGGAAAATTTTGGTGATAAAATCTTTGAACAGAGCCAAATATTGCACAAGTTAGAATTACAGTGCCACTGGGATTGAGTAGACACACATCCACTTTTTAAAATGATTATTTGTTTGTTTTACTGTAATACCTAAGACTAGACAGCAGGCAAAACTAGCTGCTAGATGCTGTACAAACTCAAAATAGAAGGACAATACCTAGCCTGAAGAGCTCACAATTTAGATATAAACTTTCTGTGTTTGCGGGAGTTCATATCTGAGGGTTGGTCACATCCCCTTGAAAAGACAATCTCATCTGTTGTATTCCAGTTTGATTACTAATACTCTCCTTTTCATATCTTCTCGTGAATCAAAGTTTTTTTCTGACTGAAGTTATATCTTCTTAATGTCTGCATCTCTTGAATGTTCTGATCATGCAGACTACCAAGTCTGCTGGATTTCCTTGTATCTGGGATCCCAGAAGAATGCCCCAGTTTGAAACAGTCCCTGACATTATGAGATGATGGCTATCCCTTCTGCCATAAACTGCTGCTTTCTTTAATTGTTGGTCCCCGAATTTATATATGTCCAACAACCTGTGCTCAGTTCTGTTAGTTCTGCTTTTGGCTAAATTAAAGCATCCCAAATATTAGTCCTCCCTAGGCTTTTGTAGTACTTGCTTTTCCTCCAGATTTCAGCCATCCTGATGCTCATTGCTCAGTAGTCTTTTCTTTCCTCATTGTCCAGTAAAAGAGACTAATAAGACACAGCAGTATTGTGGACTACAAAATGAAAATAGAATTTTAAAATCATACAGAGATATATTAGCTAAATCATCATTCATGTAACTTTGCCTCAGTTATCTTAACAAAATCAATTTGACCAATTATATGGATAAATCTACAACATACTTCAGTACCCTGCTTACTCAAAGTCTGAAACCATACAGCTCAGTTATTAGGCATTTGATTTTGAGATAGCCCATTCCACGGAAACAACAGGAGAGGTCCAGCTCTTACTGGGTTCGGTGCGCAATCCCTTTCTGTCTGAATACTTCAGACACTCTGAGGCATCAGAATGACAATTATAGAATGGTATTACTGCAGGTGGTATGACTAACAAACATAAGGAAACCTTAAGTGATTTTTTTTTCTTAAATCCAATGAAGAATAGAAATAGTTATGAATGTGGAAGGTAAAGGCACTCACACTTTGGACAGTTTTCCCCCTCATTTTTCTTTTATTTATCTTCTTTTCTGATGTTTGTACTTCTAAAAATCTTGACTATCTTTGCTAGTGAAATCATTTGCTCTTGCAGCTGAGCTTGACCCCTTTGAATAATAAGAGGCAGCAATATGTACTTATCAAAAGAAGCAGTCACTCCAGAACGCTCTGTGTTGAGATTTCAAATGGAAGTAAGTGATCATATTCTTTCCTATTGCTTTAAGCAACAAAATATATCAATTGTATGCACTGGAGCACTTTAAAAAATGGATGTTATTTCTGTGAAGAAATCTGGTTGGAAAGGTTCTCAACTACAATGCTTAGTGGTTTTATCACTGCTTGTAGACTTAATAGTGAGATCTGATTTTTTCTATGTAAATTGACATGAATCCTTTTAAAAAGGTATTGATTATATTTGATAGGCTTATAGTGATAGTCTTGTCTTTACCAAGAAGACAAACTTATCTTCCTATTATCATTTTGCCCTGGACTCTAAGACTTTCTATTGCTTTAAATAAAATAATATAAATCATTGTAGATAACCTCTTGCAATGTTTTTAAGGTTTACCTTTATTTTTTTCTCAATTCAAATTTTACTTCGCATTTTTATTTTGAACTGGTAACTATGTAGAGAGATAACAACCCAGCTACCATCAATATCTTTCAAATTTTGCATCTTATCAAGATTCAAGAAACAAAGCCAATATATTTGGGCTGTAAGATATTCACTTTCCCATCAGATTTATAACAGGCTGAACATTTATTTTCTTTATTGTTGTTTGAGAGCTGTAATGGATCATTATAATAAGTTACATAGTTGTGGGCAAGCCTCATCATACACACTTCTATTCCAGTTGACACATGCACTAATCTGATAGAGTGAAATGTTGATCTAGATAATGAAAATTTCTGATATTTCTACAAAGCTTTTCATCCTATAGGGTCCGAAGGCATTTAAAAGATGTGCTGTGCGTAACTGAGTTCTACCACACCCTGTAGAAAAGCCCCACTTTCCTGATAAAGGTCAGTGGCACACTGAGAAACCCTTTTTTCTTCTAAAGCAAAATATGATAGCACAACTGTTGCAGGTTTGCAGTTCACAGTGAGGTTCATTTTGCATTCAGCATGCATGTTTGTGCCTAAATATTACAGTGACGGGCACGCTGTAACTACCTAAGACAGGAAATACTGTGCATGCACAGCCTTTTAAAAATTGGTGCATAGCCATAAGATATCTGTATGAAAAAAAATGCATATACATATCCTTGTGTTCACCGCCAGCTATGCTGGGAATGTTTGCCAGATCTTATTTGGGATTCTATTTACAGTCTAAGCAAAACGTTGCTCTCAATGCATTTTCACTGACATTAGTTAAGAAATAGCTCACGATGACGGTATTCAATACGAGAGTGAATGGAGAAAACAAGAACCTGATACAAATACAGTGAAGCCCTGTGAGCTGTCATATTCAGCTCACACCTGGAAAGGCTAACAACCGGACAAAGGGATTTAAGGGACAATTCAGGTCGAGGAAGGTCTAAGAAAGAAAGAGGTGATTGAAAGCTCCCTTCTATCAAAAACCTTTCAGAAAAAAAAATAGGCCCAAGATCCAGCGTGGTGACCCTGTGGGGGATTCCTCCCACCCCACCCTGGAAAAGGCTGAGGAAGAGAGGTAGATAGAGCTGACTGAGATGGTATGATTATATGAGACCCTTCTGAGTGGTACTGAGAGCAATCAGGCAATCAGGAAGAGTCTTAATGACTATCCAAGGAAACAGAAGTGAGGTTAAAACAGAGTCCAGAAAGAGTGGAGGAGATGATGTTAATTATCATAGCTTTGTTATCTCTTTAAATATTTAGAGCATGGATACCCTGAAAGGATTTAGTACATGGCTAAATCACCACTGCAGCAACCCGTTGAACTGGTTCAGGGCATTTCTGCTACAGTCATATTGGACCAAGTCAGTAGATGGTTATTAAATGGCAGGAATTTCTAGGAGCATCTGTGAGTTGCAGGAAATGGTGCTACTGATTTCACGGGCCTGTTCTTTTTATATCGCATTCCTATAAAAAGTGAGAAGGAATCATATTGCCAGCAGAGATGTAAAATCAGGTCGGGACTGTCGCTGGTTATTTAAAGGTATTGCAATGCTTTTTGTAAGACTGAACATATTACATGCTGTATCTTGGCTAAATTCCATCCTTTATAATTATATCCTCTTCTCCCCTTCTCAAACATTTCTTGCTGTCACAAGAGGATGCAGCATTCTTCTTTCTCCTGGTCTAGATGTCTGGGTAGCGGTGTTTCAGTCTCATCGTGATCCCTCTGAAAGACAGATTCAAGTTGCCCAAGACGCAGCGTGATCTCTGCATCACTCCCTGTAGCATTGCTGTGGATGGAGAGAAAGAGGGTTTTGAAATTAATACTCAGGCAGAGTTTCCATTTTTCTCCCTGCTTAAGTACAAGCACAAATCTGTTGGTTTGGCTTCCTCCACCGTTACTCGTTTGCTACAGTATAATCACTCCCTGGAGCAGTGGGAGGCTTAATACTTTAACTCTAAAAAGTACTTTGAGATCATTTTAGTCAAAATGCAAACCCCCAGTATCCCATTAGTACTGGGAATGCTTTCAGAGCATTGACCAGCTTGTGATTCCAGCTTGATGAGCTGGTGATTGTAGCCCTTAGATGGCATTTTGATAAGCAGAATCCGGTGTGTGTGTGTGTTACTATGTTAGCTGCTCAATGAACTGCCAAGATTGTACCGAAAGCAAACAAGAGGTGTGTGACTATAAACAAAAAATCCCAGCCACCTGATACTATTTTAATATCGTTTTCTCTGTGGGTACAATGTTTGCTGGTGAGAAGTGCCCACGAGCCTGTTACTTGGAAACACAGGCAGATACTCCACTAGAGCGATGGTCTCGTCTTTGCAGTCTAGTAGCCAGCTGTGGGCAATAGTGGATATTTGAGAGCAGAGCCTAGTGAAGACATCCACCAGTACATCTGGCCAAATGCACCATGCCAAAAGTAAAATTCCCATCACAAATGGCACTAGACAGGTATCTTGTTGCCAGTTTCCACAAAGACAAAATTGAATTGACTAAGAAATGAAGCTACTGTTTCTCACCTGGAACACTCACAAATTGGACTGAGGGACTTGGGGAGAGGCTGATCAAGTTTCATTGCAAGTGCCAGAACTACAACTTTTTTTCTGTGTCTAATAGTTTTCTGTGGCACTCAGTCTGCATCCTCTTGGAAGTTGGACTCTCAGTAGGCTTAATCCCTCTTTCCTTTGAGGGCTCTGCTTTGGTGGCAACCAGCCTGATTTCTCACTGCTTTGTACATTTATAGAGAGAGGTACATAGTGGTTTAAACTAGTGCATTTATCAGTAGTATCGTCTCTATATGCTCCCTTATACCCTCTTTGCTCAAGAGTATGAGATGGTTTATGCACCAGACAGTGAATACTTACACCTATAGCTCCCTCTCTCCTTTTTACTTCTTATTTTTCTCTAGTAAATACATGGGGGTCTAAAAGACAATAACATCTTTTGAGAAGTACTGATTTCCTATCTTTCCTTTGGTGAAATCCAGCTCTGCTCACATACTTCTTTTGCAGAAAAGTGCTCAAATGTTTCAGAGGAATGTCTGTACCAGAAAAAGAAGGCAAAAGAACATGGCAAGGGCCAAGACCTCTACATCAGCTTAACCTTGCCACTGTGGAGCTCTACAGCAGGTAGGAATTGGCAGTACAGCAGTGTGTATACATTCCTGGTGTCAGGAGCCTCTGGGATGCTCTTATCGTGCCGGCTGCAGCCAGAGCTTAGGAAGAACTGGTGGAGCCCCAGCGCAGAGGAGTGCTCTGCATCACACCCTGTCACCTTTGTGTGGGAGGCCAGAGAGTGGGAGGGAGGGAGGACGGACATGGCATAGCACCCATGCAGTCAGCCTCGGACCACCCAGCATGGGAATGCTTGGTGGTGACGCCAGGCAACATTCAAGCGCCTTTACACGGTGCAACAACTTCAGCTGGGGGCTGAGAATCGGCTCTCATGTTTTATTCATCCAAATTGCCTTTCCCCACTCTAGAAATCTACACTCATCTCTTCACTAGAGAATCTGTTCAATTTCCTCTTGTTTAGCACTGTGCTGCAGTGTTCACATTTCCGCCGAGTACCTTCACTTAGAGACTGATCGGCAGTAATCACAAGTCCAACTTCTCAGGAGTGAAGCGTGGGAGAGAGAGGGAGATGTAGGTTCACCTAATTTGATCAGTCTGTTTTGTTATACAGAATATTTGATTTTCAATAGCCAGCTCCTGTGGAAGGAAGTAAAAATATAAGAAATCCAGCTTCCTTTCCTTTTTGCTTTTTTGGTAAGATTTTAGGTTTGACTCATCTTTCCCAGGCTAATTGTCAAGAAACTGACAGATCAGTCATGGTTGACAAGTGAGTAATTGGGAGAAGAGAGGGAGTGCAGCAGGTGTCAGTACTAATTTGGTAAAACAACAACAACAAAAAAAAAGAGTGGAGAGTGGTATGGTAGTCACTTACACAGTCATGACGTTACAAGCTTTTCATACAAAATGTGTGCAGGATTTTACAACACTTAGAGCATTAACTATTAACCAGCCACTCCAGGTCCATTTTAAAGGCGACCTGCAAGTTCACCAGAAGATTTTTTTTCATCCTCTTAACAGGAAAGACTGGTTCACAACGCTGCTGGGGAACTGGACAAAAATTAGGTTCATGATTCTCACCTGTCACATTGCTGGGCACACAGAACAGTCCTTGCAGGGGGCAGACCCCATGCCCTGGCCCTGACTTGGTTATGCTAGGCTGAACCATCAGGGAAGGATACCACTGCCAGAGCTGGAGCATTCAATCGCCGTCGCCCTGCCAAGACCTCCATTGCCCACTGCTGCCCTAATTCTCCCAAACTGTGACTCTGCCCAGTCCCCGCTCATTGCTAAGAGGCCGATTTTACAGCAAAGCCCAAATCTCACTTGCTGAGTGGAAGAAATAAGTTTTGCACCTGGAGAATTCCTCCGGCTCTGAAGAGAACAGTCTAAGACGCTGCTGTATCTTAGAAATCAAACCTTTGGAAATAAATTCTTTTACTTACTTGCCAAATCTGCCCCTCTGAGCTCTGTATTTCCTTACTTCAATCTCAGTTGTCACTGACACTGCCTCAACAGCAACCAGTGTTCTCTTTTTGATCTCTGTAATGGTGTTAGCAACTACAGGCCAGATAATAGGTTCTACTGGCAGACTCCTAAGACGCACTTTTGCTCTGAAGTAGCTGTACAAATAGCATTGCAGCACTTCATGTTTATTGTCTGCTAAAGATTTCAGTATCTTATATGCTCTATTTCAGAGAAATAAAGCTTTTTTCCCCATCTAACTGCCAGCCATGGAAATTCACCGTGGATTCAAAGCAAAGCTGATTTTTTTCCTGGCTTCTGCATAGTTATTGAGAATACAGAGGCTTCAGGGCAATTTCTGCTCTGGCTTTCATCCATATAACCCCTACTATCTTGAAAACTTGCCTTCACTTTCACACATGAATTATTTGAGGTGGAGAGGCCCTGCAAGGCAGATCCAGGTAGCAGTTGTGTTTCTAAGGAATGGGGCTGGAGAGGAATCTGGTACCGTGTCCCAGAGCTACAAGGTACTGAAGCTCCTCTCTGACTCAGACCTCAGCAAATCACCTCCAAACACCTGTACCTCCAGTGTAGATCAACTAAGCGACAATTATTTTCTTCTCACTTTCCAGGATGTAAGTATTGCTTATTGAAAACATGTTTGGGTTGTTTTTTTCTGTTTTCTTTAAATGAAAGAAGCATCTCCACCAGACATATGGAGTGGCTCCCGCTCTGCAAAGCATCTATCTGGTGGGGAGCGCATCCATTCAACCTTTCACAACACGGACTTTAATTCAGCAGTGAAGAGAGCTGACAGGCACCTTTGCAGCAGATTTAAATCAGAGGCAAAGACTCGAGCAGTATAAAGCAATCTGAGCCAGCCAGCAAAGTCGTGCTGACCTTCTACCGGTATTACTGCAGCCCCAAGCGTGACTTCAGGTGCTGCGTCCTCGGGAATGACAGCACCGGGGGAAGCCAGCAGGCCCTTCCCGATGGCTGTCTCTGCTCCGTTGCTGCCCGATGGAGTGTTATCACTATGACAACCTACAGGTATAGGATGTGCACGGTAGTGGGAGCTCCAGCTGACCCTGATTGCGTGTGCATTGCTCAGAGCTGGGCTTCCCTGCCCGGGAGGGGAGCAAAGAACACATGGATCTACAGGTGACTCTCCCCTGACTCTGCCCTGTCACTTGCTAGCAAGTTTGAGATGTAAGGCAAGGTGGGAGCTTTAGAGACACTGGGTAGCTAGGATATTGAATAATCTTCTCTGGGACAAGGTAAGGGAAGACTCATTTTTCTCCTCTATTTCTGGAGTCCTTCAGGAAAAGCCTTGTAAGAATATGAAGTTGCCCTTCAAACTCTGCCTTCTCCAGCCTGTTAAAAGGTAAAATGCTTCCAAACCTCTCATACACTGCCTGCCTCTCTGTGTGCGTGTGTGTGTGTATGTGCATGCGCTCATTACTTTCTTTCACTACTATGACAGCACATGCTTCTCCGAAGCTATTCACAGCATTAGAAATACAACTCCTCCCTCCAGTGCCCCGTGTGTGTGTGTGTGGCTCGGGCTTTCTGCTTCGGCTCACTCCCCTCTGATCGCGGGGCTGACGGTCACGAATCTGCTCCACACCTCCAGGCTTCACACGGAGGGGAGGAGGATCAGGGAAAACACAGAAGCAGGCACACAACTGACCTACAGAGCCATCAATAACTTACTCCCCTCGCAGCAGAATTGCACAGGGGAGGGGAGGGAGGAAGGAGGGAGAGGAGAAAGAGGGGGAGGAGGAGGAGAAGGAAAAAAAGAAAATCCAGAGAATTCTAGTCTTGCAAATGTAGTGAAACCGAGCGGTCGGAGTTCATTTGCTCTAGAAGAGCAGAGAAGAAAGAGGGCATTAAATGAAAATAAACGAGAAGGGTCTGTAGCTTTTTTCCTGATAGCAGCAGTGTTTTAGAGGTAAAATGATTCCTCCGAGCAGCACGACTGAAGTCAGCGTGGATAGTGTGGAGAAAGAGAATGAAGTGGAGAGCACGGAGCAGCCCCCCTCTCCAGCATCAACTACCAGCCAGGAATCAAAGGTACTTGGAGAATGAGTTTTTTTTTTTTTTTCCTTTTTCTTTGTTTTGAAAAGAGATGTGTTGCTTTGATTTTTATTTGGAGCCCTGTGCCAGGATCAGCGGTAGAGTGCTATGAGCCACCTCTGATTGCGGTGCCTGCTCTGACACTCCTACTTCTGAATTCTCCGTGTCACCTGGGCAGCTCAGGAGTCTGAACTGGGAAAATACCTGCCTTTTGAGATGTTTGGGTTTGGGGATTTTTTCTTGTGTTTTCTTCTCCTTATTACAGTAAGGGCCTGGGGGAGTGGTGGGGCTCAGGGAGGGAATCAATGCCAATAGATGTTAGCTATTTTCACACCAAGCATCAGATCACTTAAAGGGTTTTGTTCATGGTTGGAAAGATTGATTTTTCTCACAGGTTCAGAGAAGAGAATTTTACCTGGGGGCTCGGGGTGTTTCACCTGCCCCACCTTCTCTGGCAGACCCATCAGTGAACTTTACTGTTTAACAAGCCAACAGTTGAAACAGGATGTAAGTGACAGTTTTGACACAGTAATCCTTATGTACACTACCCAGAAAAGGATTTTTTTCACAGCCTTTTATTTATTTATTAATTTTTAAATGTAGTTCAATTTACCTTACTGAAAACCAACCTCCAGCTCAAATGGCATGGCCTCTGAATTTTTAATTGACTTGCATATGAAAAGTTTTTCTGCCTGCCAGTGTGTTACTTGGAAGATAGAGAGGTAAAGGGAGAAAAGTAGTAACCTTATATAATGAATGTTCCTTGCAGCTTACCTGGATAATGTGCTTTTACTGATCCTCTATTACTTACTTATGATTGATATCATGATAGCACCTGACAAATCTTCCTGTGAACTTCATAGTGATGCTATATGCTGTGTAAACATGTAAAAACAGGGAGGTCCTTGTCACTAGGAGCTTACAGCTGGGTAGAGCCTTAGGAGGTACTGTGTGAGCAAAACAGCTACTTGACAGGGAAGGTTTGTGCTGGCCCGAGTTTAAAGGCAGTGGCTGCCTGGGTCTAACTGCTACATTATTCCGCAGTTATAGCTAGGTTTCTGGAGAGTGAGTCGAAATTATCTGTCTGTGTGGGTAGAGTTCTGATGTGGGCTTTGGGTTTGTTGGTTTTTTTTTTTTATTAGATGTTATACTCCAAGGAGGAGAGCTAAGGTATTCCCTATGTAAAACAGCCTCTTTTAAAGAAAAGAGCTCTCCCAGCAGCAATAGCATACACTATTCACTATACACATTCAGCACTACTGGGACACTGCTGCAGTCTTCCTGGTTAATGGGAAATGAAAAGTAAATGGGTTATTGGTTTAACCCCAGGCTCTAGAAGGATCTGGTTGATCGGTACCTAAATCTGCCCCCCGAGACCACTTCTCTGGAATTGCTGAATTATTATTTAGCCAGTGGGAAGCTCAGCCCCCCAGTGAGGTCCCAAAAGTAACTGGAGCCTTCACTGCACTGCCAGCACCAGCTCCTCATGTGTGCTGGGCTGTGCACAGGGCCTGGTGGGCTGTGTACTCCCTGTGCTCCCAGCTGTGGTCCTCACTCAGTGCCAGGCAAGTGGTTATGGAGCTCGAGGTGCTGCTCACATGGTCAGGCACTTCAGTACAATGGTGCTGGAGGGGCTTTCCCACTGGGTGTCAGAGCACTGTGCCCAAGACGAACTGACCAGCATGAATCCTAAACTGAGAGAAAGTGAAGTGCTGCACGTAGGGTTCCTTCTTGCTGTTTGTGCATCCATGAGCTTGCAAGGATGACAACAGGAATTAGGCATATCTGGCCAGAGAACAAATAGGCTACAAACTGGTTTATAATCAAACGTTGTCATCATCAGTTTTTGCAGTCTTGTGAGCATTTGAAGCGATGCACTGGAATAGGCAAAAGCTATGACTGTGCAGTTGATGCCGTTACTTGCATACAGATATTTTTAGTAAACATATAATCTGCATATTTATATTTTAGAACTGCAAATATGATCAGAAAGCATGCTGTATTGTCATTTCAGCAGGTGAAGTCAAAAGAACCTTCTGATCACTGGGGTAATGAGATAAGCTTTCTTTTTTTGGTCCTAGTAAACAGCAGGATGGAAAAATTCTCAGTGATTTCATAAAGATGTTGTTTGTGCTTGTTTTTTTTTCTAAGAGAATTGATGTGTTTCAAAAGCTAAAGACTTTGACAAATGCATAAATCAGTGCGTGCCAAGGGCCTGTGTGCAAGCTTTTACCCCGCAGTGTCCCCTGCTGAGGGAGCTATCCTGTCATTCACAGAGGGCTAAGCTTTCTTCAGGTACTCTGTTGCATAGGTTAACGAGTTCATGTCTGCTGCAGTTACTGCAGAACAGTTTGTGCAGTATCTAATTACCCCACAATGACTTGTTTCTGTGGCAAAACTTTATTATGACTCCAAATATAGGAACAGAATCAACATGGATAATAGTAACCTTCAAAACGCATTTGAAAACATTTCAGCAGAAAAAAATTTTGAAAAACTAATGTAGATCTAATGTAGCAAGCTTGCTTCCAGTCCTGTGTAATCATAGACAACTGTGGCACATAGTCCCTTGTAGTACCAAAGTCCAGAAAACGAGTTTTACCTAGCACACTCCAGACTGTACTCAGATGACGACATGGAGGAGATATTGCAATTCCCGACTAGTGTGAGTTTGAGAGACAGAACTTCAGGCTGCTACCAAGTAGCTGAAATTTGGAAGAATGACTCTCATGTGTTAGTCACACACCTCTGTCACAGGAAAGCAGCTCACTCTTTGATAAATGCTAAAGCCTCCCAACACCTTTTCCTATGGATTAGGAGCGTATTTACAGGTGAGCACACCTGGATGCTGAAAGACTAGACTCTCATGCATGTCCTCCTCATCATGATTGCCTTAACACCTGGACTTCAATACAACTGCTCAGAATGAGGAAATTCAAATACACTTTCAATTCACCACATTTCCCGGGCCCTAAGAGCAAACCCATTTACATGTTCTAAGTACATGTTTGCCTTATGGCGTGGTATCTATATTGCTATATAATGTGGCTGTGTCTTTTGGTTTATGTGTCCTCAAGTACCTTACACATAGTACCTCCAGTGTACTGTCTCATCAATATAACTTCACATAGGTGTCCGAAGGGTAGCAAACATGCTGTAACTGAGCCATCCTGTAGCGCTATATATACTGCTACTGTGCTAAAAACTCTAGAGCTCGAATGGTTAAGAATGTTGCAAAACTAATAATTAATTTATTAAATTAATTTGTTGGCTCTTGAAAACATTTACTTTACACCTAAGTATGACTTGAGTGGATACTTAAAGTTTACTAGGAGAATAACTTTATGAGGGTACCATACAAATACATGCAATTGCTAATTTTATTACATGCATATGTTTGTAGTTATGGCTCCCACCTGCTTGGGTCCTTCACATCTGGCTTACGAGAAGGCAAATTATCAGTTTGCCAAAGACTTTTGTAGATTTACAACTCAGCAAGGGAGGAAGTCATTAGCTAATGAATCCTAAGGGAAAATTTCCTCCTGGTGGTAGCAATTAAAGACACACTGCACACTTGTACAATCACTAACTTAGCAATATAAGCAGAAATCTAGTGGCAGCAATCAGACATATTTCTGATGTCTATTATGTAAAGGTACCTTGCAACTTAGTAAAGAAAACTACAGTTTGAAGGAATATATGTCTAAAGAAAAGATTCCTACACCTGGCAATATTTCTTTATGTTTTGGCATAGTTGGCACATAACTCTGTTAGCTTTATCCTTCTTATATTTAACTGACGTTTCTATATGAAGATATGAAAAGGAAAGAGCCCATCTGCTGATTTCTTTAGGTGTGAGTCAAGTCATTATTGCTGTATTGTGAATAATGGCTGGGTGTATTCATAGACAATAGAATATATCTTAGAAAATTCCCTTACCGTTTTTAAGGTTTAGGGGGGCCCTGAGCATCTGTGATGTTTGAGCTAGCACCAGCAGGGTCGGTCAGCCCTGCTGATCTTCAAGCTATTAGTGTTTCATTGCAAGTATGTTAAACATCTTTCAGGCTCTCTCGTATACCCCAGAAGGGGTATCAAGCCCTGTCCTTGCCATTGCAGGCAATCTGTCATGTAAAAGTTACTTATTTGTAGATATCAGTGGATATCTGTGAAGACCAAATGTTTTTTTCACAGCTTTGCCCATTTCCATCTACTTTTTATCAAGTCCAGCTATAACTGTGATGTACTGCAGTCATGCATCTTTGGTGTGATAGCTTCAAAATCTTCCTCTGAACCACATATCCATAGGCCTAACAAATTGCTTACGCTCAGGTCAGTCAGGTAAGTTGAATAGCTGAAAAATGAAAAAAAAAAAAAAAAAAAAGATAAACTAGACCTCCAAATAAATATGGCATCTGGATTATGTATTTCACAAAATAAATGAGTCAGTCTCAGTCTGACACTTCCATACACTGACTATCCAGTGACCAGTATTCGGGGAAATGCAGACCATTATCTTCAAATTCAGGTATGGCAATTCAGGAGAGGTAGCACAATAGTTCAAACACTAGCTAACCTGATATGTAGTACATAAAATGGAAGTTGCTGAAAAGTAGCAAGCCAAGAAAAGGATTAAGCATTGAAGTTCAACATGTAGGCTTCATTTATGTATATCCTCACATTCATCAAGAAGATTGAACTTACTTTCCCCTGTCTTGCTGGTCCAATAGAGCAATATTGCTTACATGAGGTTTCAAAATCAGGTGTTAATATTAGATACTCAACTAACATAAACAGCTTGAAACTCTGGATTTTGACAGGTTTGTGTGGGATTTAAGTCATGTAGGATTTGTGCTATGCTGTTAAGCAGAGATCTTCCCCACTTAAAGAGTTAATACTTTATGAGGCTCCATAGATGGTTACTCATCAATTAATATTTTAAAAGGGCAGGGAGTATCGTGCACAGTTAGTGTTTCACCCTCCACACCAGCGATAAATATCCAGTATGTAAACTACTGCTGTAGTCTTCAAAGGAATACCAAACAGCTTAAAAAAAAATCCTGTGAAAGGGGCAAGAAAAAAACGGTTCTCCTTCTTAATCTTACCTCCATGCCTCTGCGTAAAATGGTGAGTACATACTGTGAAGGTAAGACTGAGGGAAAGAAAGGAGCTTAAGTATTTTTATGTGTTTTGATGAAGTGTTAGAACAAGTTATGTACAGGAAGATTTCATTAAGAACAGGAAAGTAATACTCTATCAATAATTTCTTGAGCAGACTTGTTCTTGTATTTACATTTATTTTGACTTTTCTCTCTTTCTTACTCCTTTTCTGACTAAAACACTCTGGTATTTTTTTCGCTTTGATATCTATGTCAGATCAGTTCCTAGGCACATTGAGATACCTAAGGCAAAATAGAAATGTGATCAGTTCATTCTCTTCTATCCACACTTTCAACGTTGCCAAGATGAAGAAAATGTCTATTACCTTTCAACAACTACAGGTGACTTGACTGAAATCTGGTGTGGTAAAAAAATGGATTTACTAAAAAGTGCAAATTTTCACTGAAACAAAACAGGTTGTTTTCAAAGCCGGAAGACAGTCCAGTCCTACAATCTCAGTCTCTTATGCTGTGTTCTTTTTCATAAAGTAATCCTGTTGAATTCAGGTATTACCACTACTCTTAAAAGGCTCTCCCAACACCTGGATGTTTTAATGGCTGAGGGATGCCCTCTGCCACTCACCCCCTTCTAGTTCCAGTCTGTTTATTTCTGGCCAGCTTGCATGGCATTGTAATTTTGATAATGTTGCTTTAGCTTAAAAATCTCTTTTCCATTCCTGGTGCAGGTTTCCATCTTGTGAGAATAGACTTTTATATCTCTTCCCAACCTTTTATTTTCTATACTATACAAGCCAGGCTGACATAAGATAAACTCTCCGTTCTTCATCTCATTCTAGTAGCAGATCCATGCACCCGTTTCAGTTTTGAAACTTTCTTGAAAAAGGGTGACCAAATTTGTGCATGGTATTCTACATGAGATCTTGTACAGTATCACTAATGCTTCACTAACTTTCCCAGAAACCATGCTTCTGATGTTTGTGTCTCCTAGTCACCCTTTGGTCAACCAGAGGTTGCCATTCTATTTCTCTGTAATTTCCAGTGGATCCAGGATACATTTGTCTGTCCTCAGCTAGAGTGGTTTGAATCAGGTCTCAGGTGCACAAGCTTGCATTTCCACAGCTGAACTTCATCGCATTTCCATGACTCCATCCCTTAAGCCCCAGGCCTCCTCAGTTTTGACAATGCCTCCAACCTCATGTCAGAGGGAAATGGCCTTATGACATTCCTAATCTTTGCATCACATTCAGTAATAAAAATAGAGAGTAAGGTTGACCCTAAGACTAGGCCAGAGTTGTTCTTTGAAGAACTCCACCAACGGCCTTCCTTCAACCTAGTACTTCTCCTTTCACCAGTAACCATCTCCCATTGAACTTTCCTTAAAATTTCTTCACTACTTCCCTTCTTTTCAATCTTGGCTAATAGATTCCCCTTTGGTAGCGTACTCAATAATTTTAATGAAATCCAAATAGACAGAATCTACCTTTGACCTAAAACATTTTCTTTGTTGAGAAAATTGTTCATCTTATCCAAGACAACTGGTCTAGGAGGATCTACCTTTTTTTTTTGTTTTTGTCAAGCGCTGTTGAGGTCAGATCTACAAATCTGTATTTGCTGGGGTCACTTTCCCTGCTTCTTGAAACAGACTTCTATTTTGTATCATCTCTGGCTTGATAAAGCTTGTTAAGAAAACTTGTTCTTAGACTTCCACAGTAAAATTTTGTAATGGAGATTAACTGGTTTCTTTTCTCCATTTCACCTCAGCAGACACATTGAACTGCTTTTTTAATGTCATACCATCCATTTCTGCAACCTCTTTCCTATTATTCCTATTATTTTGCCCCAGGATCATTGTTCTGGAAAGAAAGTAAGATGAAGTGTTTGTTGAAGTTCTGAGCCAGCCTTTTATCCCGTCCTTACTGTACCACAGCCTGTTTCTTCCTTTTCTTTCCCCAGCCTGAATCAATCCATTGACATTTCCTTAAATACCTTTTGCAAAGACTCACTCAGCTTTTCTTGACAATTAACATGCTTAGACCTAAGGAACTCTGCATGAAAGCTCCAGTTTTATTTGCACACCATTTTTTTCCTCTTTTCTTTCTCTTGTTCCCCTCCCCACCATTCTTTGTGGACTCTTTGCTTATTCCAAATTTCCTTTTTGAGCTAACTATTTTCATGCAGTTTGCCAGGAGCACATATTCACAAAATCTTTTTATTTCTTTTTGTTTCATATTCCAGGTAGTATCACCAGATTTGCTTTGAAGAAATTCTATGCCTCTTACACATCCAAGCACATCCAAGTAACTGACTGTTTCTGATCAGTCGTCTTTATCAATGAAGCATGTGTCTAACCTGATACCTCAAGGCTAGCAAAGGCCAAGACTGTTCCACAACTTGTGGTCATCTGGATACATCAGCACTCAGTACTTGCTGAATACTTATTTATTTAAAAAAATGAGTCTCATGTCTGTAGTCTTGCATAAATGTGCTAGACGTTCATAGAAGTTTTCCCATTGACAGGTCAGCATTTCTTAGCTGACCTGTTTTTAACTGATGAGAGTAGTTGGCTAAGCACTGTCAAATGGAAGTGTTACAGTTTAGGGGCCGCAGTGGTGAACCTTAAAAATACTATATCATGAATAATTGTGGGAGAGAGGTGTTTCCAGCCACATGAGGCTGCAAGTTCAATATGGAATTGCAGACAGAGTCCTTTAGGCGAGTAACAGTGACAACTTGAATGTTTTTCTTTTCTGTAGACATAATATGCTCCATTTCTGAGTGCTATTTAAAAGCTTTATTAAAGTGCCACACATTCACTGTTTTATTGATAAAGATCATTTTAGCAGTCTAGTGTTCTGAATAGAAAAGCAAAATGCAGCCGACCTATAGTAACTGATGATTAGGTTTAATTCAGAAAGGAGCAAAATACTATAAACTGGTATTCACAAAGCTATTAAAATCAGCATTTAGAATATTTTTTTTCTTAGCTTATTCATCAGAGTAAGACAAAGAAATGTACACTATGGAGGCACAGCTCAGGTGAGAGAGCAAAGTCAGCCTGACAGGGTTATAGCAAATACTGTTGAATATGATCTTAGAGACAGACTTGCATCTCCATTACCCCAATATTTAACTTCATTTCATTTTTACAAAAAATTTTACAAAATTTTGTTGGCCAAGAGTCAGATTTTTGGCATGATGCATACAAGTCACCTCCTCAAACTTCACATGTATAGGTGTACTATTCATTATTGATTTGCCAGCTTTTTCCCTGACAGTTTAAATGCTGTGGTAGCAATTCTCAAAACCAAAATGTCTTGGGATTGAACTGAGAGGCTGAAAACCTTGACACAACCTCACTTGCCTTTGTGCATACACAGGGTGAGAAATGGCCTTGGACTGGGCATCTCTGTCCTCACAAGAAAACAAAATATACTGGGCAAAATTCAACATGGTCCACTTGGCAGAGTGCCACTGACTTCTGTGCAGTTAAATTGAGGATCCAGTTGTTAAGATGTTCAGGTCCATATGCATTTTTAAAAAGCACCTACTGTTAAGTCATCAACCAGTATCAATCAGCTCAAGGATCCAGCACATACAATTTTTCTTGTACCTCTTAGTGTACTTATTTATATTATTTATAAGTGCATGTAGCTCATTTCTCACTTATGTTCACACATCCTCTTTTAATTCAAATTATATAATTAAGGAATTATATAGAAATAAACATAAGGTGACTTGTAATGGTTTGCCAGACATTTCTGGTAATGAATATTCCAGTGAAATGTGTGCTTGTCGAGTGCTTTTTATTTTTTCTGGGGTTTTTATGTCAAAACTTCTGTTTTTGAGGAAATGTTCAGTTTTCTTGATTGTGTAAACTTTTGCTGGTTACAGGTGAAATTTCCAGTCAGAAGAGGAGAAAAACGCATCCTAGGTTAAATCGTACAGCCTCACCTTTAATTAGAGACCAACTTTAGGTGGTTAAGTTAGTAGTTCAGTCTCCCTATGTTATAAATGGAGCACAGACCAAAATTGCTTTATCAAAGGTGATTTAGAGGAAAAGCCTACCTTATGTGCTCTAAATTAGCCTCTCTGAGGGGAAATCTTTTTTCATTGACCATAGTAGGCAGCTACAGCTGAGCTGAAAGCTTGAATTTAAGTAGGGTGAACACCACTGTGAATCTGTCAGAGCGAGGTCTTGAACCTTGCCTCCAAAAACTGGTCAGTCGTCTGTTCCCCTGGCAGGTTGGTCTGTCTGACTTTCCCCTCTTCTGCCCACAGTGCTCTCAAAGACATTTTGAAAGGCTGCAGTTGTTTTTTATGTCAACGTGGAACAAAATCATTCAAACTTTGAAAATTTTTTGCTAAGTGGAACTGCTGTTTTCCAGCCAGCCCTATAATGGAAAGTTATGCACCTATGACAAAAAGAGAAAAATGTGAGCCTGTCCAGGCTTCAAAATGTGAAGTGCTGCTATTAAACTGTAGCCACAAGATTAATCATGTACCAGTTTCATGAAGTATGGGCACACAAAAATCTTTGGCAGGTTCACAGCAGTTAGGTCTATCTCCTGTAGTTAGTCGTAATGACAAATGGACTTCATCCTCCTGGCTGTTAAAGATCCAGGTGAACAGTTAACTTTTTTGCTAGCTCATCCACTCGCTCTCTGCCTTTCAATGTTTCTCTCTTTCTTTCCTCTCTGTTCCTATTCTCACCCCAATGCTTTAACCCAGGACCAGGCTCTCTGATACAATGAGCCAATGCAAGGTCTGTCTTTACAGGAAAAACTTCCAAGTTTCCAAGCTTAAGTTTAAAGATTCCTGTTAAGAAAATGGATGGTGGATCTTCTGTTAGGGGGAGGGACCTTTTATAAACACTGTGTGGATGCTGGCAATAAGTACACTTGGAAAAAAGCAAAACCTACAGTTTGCACTTTCTCTTTCACCTGTACCCAAGCTGTGCTTACTTTATTCACAAAGAAATGCCTTAAGTTGCACTTTAATTTCCTTATGTTGTCTGGTATTACGTGGTCTGTTCCTTGCGTGTGGATGCCTATTTATCTCTTGATGTAACCTCATGTTTTCTTTATATGTATATGCAGGAAATTATACATAAATTTAAATCCCAGGCAACGAGGTAATAGAAAACATTCCTTATGCAGAAAAAATGAAGCCGCCTTCTTAGTCTCCCCTGTCGTCTTAGTCTCCTCTTTTCTGGGTAGGTAGTTGAAGACCAGTGCAACTCAGGAGACCCGTTTTCAACTGCACTGCCAGTGGAGGGCTTTTGAGCTCCTGCCTCCCCAGCAGCTTAGGCCCCCACAGACTTCCCTGGGCTGCAATTCTGCACTTCGACAGCACTGGCTTTTTTAGCCGTTCCTGCCTGGTGTCCAAGAAAAATGCTCTGGACAAATGATTTCTTAGAGATTATCAAAGCTAAAATGAATGCCAACAGCTGTAATAGACCTACTTGAATTCTGCTAGCATGTAGATAAATTAAAAGCATTTTGCAAAGGTTCAAAAAATGACAGCAAAGCCTTAAAACAAAAATCTTAACAGCGTGATTTGCCTCTGAGGAGAACTCAGCTATGACTAGATGCTGGCCATGAGAAGTAGCCACTCAGTCTGGTCAAAAAAAGTCAGACCTTTTTTAAACAAGATGAGAAAGCTAACCTATTTTTTCTGGCACTGTAGGGAACACACTGCAATAAATACAATATTCCTGAAGTAGCAATAGAAGTAACGTCCTTTGGTCTTTACAACCAGCTGCTGAGTTCCAGAAAAAAAAAAAAAAAAAAAACCCAGGCAACGAGGTAATAGAAAACATTCCTTATGCAGAAAAAATGAAGCCGCCTTCTTAGTCTCCCCTGTCGTCTTAGTCTCCTCTTTTCTGGGTAGGTAGTTGAAGACCAGTGCAACTCAGGAGACCCGTTTTCAACTGCACTGCCAGTGGAGGGCTTTTGAGCTCCTGCCTCCCCAGCAGCTTAGGCCCCCACAGACTTCCCTGGGCTGCAATTCTGCACTTCGACAGCACTGGCTTTTTTAGCCGTTCCTGCCTGGTGTCCAAGAAAAATGCTCTGGACAAATGATTTCTTAGAGATTATCAAAGCTAAAATGAATGCCAACAGCTGTAATAGACCTACTTGAATTCTGCTAGCATGTAGATAAATTAAAAGCATTTTGCAAAGGTTCAAAAAATGACAGCAAAGCCTTAAAACAAAAATCTTAACAGCGTGATTTGCCTCTGAGGAGAACTCAGCTATGACTAGATGCTGGCCATGAGAAGTAGCCACTCAGTCTGGTCAAAAAAAGTCAGACCTTTTTTAAACAAGATGAGAAAGCTAACCTATTTTTTCTGGCACTGTAGGGAACACACTGCAATAAATACAATATTCCTGAAGTAGCAATAGAAGTAACGTCCTTTGGTCTTTACAACCAGCTGCTGAGTTCCAGAAAAAAAAAAAATCTTCTTTCCATGAGTTATCATCCCTCCAATACAGTCATACTCGTAGCCACTACCGCATATTAAAAAAAAACCAAACCAACAAACAAACAACTGACAGGAGAAAATGGATAAATCTCAAAAGTTAGCACTGCGCTTGCTCTTCAGTTCAGCAGTGGTCAGTAGCTCTGATTTCTGCTGTAATATGTCACACTCTTTATAAGTCAGTGTTACTCTGCTGATACGAAGAATTGTACCTACTCTGACAGTAGAATAGACTAGAAAAAGTGAGGCATTTCATGGAAATTCCCCCTCTTACACAGGATTCATATTCATATTCTTTAAAACTCTCTCTGTCCTGACTTGACTTTCCTCTTCCATCTTCCATTCCCCTGCTCTCCTGCATGCGTGAATCCCTCATGCAGCCCCGTGCAATATGCTGTTCCTGTTGAAGTCACTGATGTTCTCTTGTCAGACGAGGTTTCACAGTTTTCCTCTTTCAAGATCCCTCACTTTTTCCTATCAAATAAGTAACTCCTATTAAATCTGTTGGTATCTCATGTCAATACCAACAGCTCTTTTCTCTCTCAACACCAAAAATATGAAGTTTGGGTATGCTTCTTTTATTAGGTGAGCACAACCTCATGACAGTGTTACAAGCTCTTTTTTTTTTGCCTTTTTTTTAATTATTAGCTGTTTGTGTGCATGCTTTCATTAGCAACAGTTTAATTTTAGAGGATTCTGAGGGACTTAAAAATAATCTCAACATTCAGAAAAAAATCTGTAGTTCTTCAGAAAGAGTTATAGTCTTAAATTCTCTACCTTTCTGTTTGTGGAATTCTGTATGTAACTATCTTTTTACATGAAGCTAGCTATCTCAGTATAAAAACACATTTTTGCAGTTCAGACAGTCATTTTAATCTTGAAACTTTGATAGAGGTAATTTGAGGAGGAAAGCTGTGCAGCTGGTGAGGATAAAAATAAAATGTTTTTGTTTTGCAGGGTTGATCTTGAAACAATAGCTGGCTAAAGATGTTCAGCAGCTTGGAGGTTTAGGAAAAAATACAAAAGAAATGGATTAGCCTGAGGCAAAAGGAGTAAAAGATGTATGATAAATCTCATACATAACAACTCTTGCCAATTAACATCTCCAAATATATGTATTTACATTGCCAACTTCTTGAAGCAGTGTTTAGGCCTTCAAACATCTCCATAAAGTGCCCAGTAACTGTATGTCATATGTATGACAATATCACCATTAAGTTAAACCTATTCTTCACGTGGAGAAGTGGCCTGTTCTTTATGTAGAAGACTGAATGCAGTTTTTGCTGGGCATGACTAACGTGTAATAACAAGAAGACAAAAAACAGACTGAGATGGAAACTTTCTGTACTAGTAACAGGTTCCTTGGAAACTGGTACTACAGGCGTAATTTTCCCCAAAATGATTTGGAAGTACTTTTTGAAAATTAGAAAATTACTAGAGTAGATGTGTTGAAAGGGATAAATGCATGCCATAAGTTGCACTTTGAGAAGAGCTTTAATGAAAAATGTGCCAGACCTGGACTGGATCTGGAAATAAACAGATCTCTGCCATGGTGGACAGTAAGCTAACTGGATGCAGAACAAATAACAAGGAAGATGTTATTGAGGTAGGAAAAAATTGTAATTGGCATAGCGTTTGTTATGTCTCTGGTAGCTGCTGTAGGAGTTTAGAACTGGAAATACAAGATGAAGGAAACTTGGTGGGTACCCAGGTGAAGCATGGAGAAGCCCAGAGGAATTAACTAGCTTTGCTCAACCTGTGCTGTCAGCTCTTCCCCCAGATCCAGGGCTTCAGGCCAGAGTGGTGCCAGGGCAGCGACGTGGCTCTGCACCAGGACCATATGGGTCCTGTTGGACTTGTGGTGTCAGAACAGGCAGTGCCAGGGTGGCCGCATGCCCTGGTCTCCAGAGTGGCTGGCAAGAAGCAGCGTTCACAGGATGGGACAGTGTCAGTCTTCAGGAGGGATAAAAAGAAGATGGAAGGCAGCAAATTTGCTGTCAGATTGCAAAAATATGCACAAGAAGGGGAAGGGAACTGTGCAAAAGAAAAATTGGAAGTGAACCAACAAACACTGATAATATTCTGTAAGGCATAAGTTCCTACCCCATCTCCCACTGAGAAGAGTTTGAAATGGAAAGATGGAAACAAGTTGTAAAATTTGGATCTGTATCTCTGTTTGTGAACAGGCAGCAAAGAAGGGAGTGCAGAAACCTGTGGGATCAAATAAGGCAAAATCTATGTTTGGGGGCTTTTTTTAAGCCAATAAGCCATATAGCACCCAAATTCTGGCACTGTGTTTCTGATTCTTTCTTTGATCGGAAAATGAGGTAACATCATCTCAGAGTTAAAGCACAGTAGCTAAGTGAGAAGTTTGGGCAGAATTAATTCATACAAAGTATGAATTTGAAACAAGTGTCTAGGAAGGACAAAAGAAGAAAGAAGCATAGGTGTCCTCCTGGATCTATCTATATTTGGTTGTGGAGGAGCAGAGATTGACAGAGATGGTTTTAAAAAAGAGGAGGGAATTGAGAAATGTTGAATAAAGTCAGCCAGATAATGGGATGCCAAATGTGGCCAGGTGTTCTTTCATGCTGCATGCAGAAAGCCTTTGTTTTTAATGCACAGTGTAAAACAGTAAAAAAAAAAGTTTCATTTCAAAACAAAAAAACCCAACAACCCAGCCAAACCCCAAGCCTTTACTCAGGAAACATGCTCGCTGAAGTCAGCGGGAGTTAGCAGTAAGCAAAGACCTTAGGATTTGGCCCAGTGACAATAACTTTGTTGTAGAGCTGAGCACTTAGATGTTTTCATTGCGAAGCAATTTTAACAGCGTAATTTTGGAACCCCAGAAGTAGGAGTGGAAACACTGACAGAATATTAACTATAACAACTCCCAGTAGATCTCAGTCTTCCTTTTTGTTTTAAGATGGTACAAATGTGATTATACAGTATGCGGGACCTGGTGCTGATGTTAATTTGCCCTTGGTTAGTATCAGCCTCCCTGCCAGATGTATTTCCATATTTGCTTCAAGAGACATACTACCATTTAAAGTATTATAAAACAGCTTTGTTAAAAAAAAAAAAAAGAGGAAAAACAAATGGGTAAAATAAATCAGTGGAAACTATTGCTATAGGTAGACCAGCACTTTTTAGCAGAACACTATTGGGTTTTTTTAAAGGTCCAAGGGGGTCGTATTGAGCTTTAATTTCTCACAAGATCAATAGTGGAAAATAATGATGCACACTTCATAGATGGACAGGCACAAGATACAATCAAGGATGATTAATCTTACATTCACAATCACATTCAATGCAGATTATTCATGAGAAGGAAAAGAAACAAAACTCAGGCCCTATTATTATTACTCTTGAAGACTCTCAGCAGGTAGATACCAGTGTAGCTTCCTTCACCTCAGCAGGGCTGCCTGGATTTACGTTACTCTGAAATCTAGCCTTTTAGTTTCCAAATTTCATTGTGCTGCTTCCACTACAGCAAAGATTAGTAAACGACTAAATTGGGAGTTACCACAGGGAAACGACGGTTCCATTTAGAAGCTGAAATGGAAAAGAGATATCCAAACAGGGCAGCAAAATGCGGGATTCCCAGAAGGGAATTCAGAGATAACAGTCGAAATTCCTTCTATGTCAAGAGGCAAGAGATAACCACATGTGCACGCCTCATCCTAATGGGGACAAAGTATGGAGATGACCAGCTGCTTAGCAACCAGGTGCCTGAGGTGAAACCCAAAGTACAAACAAGATGTTGTAAACACATACCAGTCTTGAACCTGAAAGTACAGGGGGATTTAAAAAAAATGGAAGGACTATTCCATCTCTTGCTTTCTTCTTGATCTTTCCTGTTGGTTTCAGGAGGAAAGACCAGAGACAATTCAGTTGCCAGACCATGGAAGAAAGACAGGAGCCACACAGAGGGTTGCACCTGGTTATTCCACCAGCCACTTTTCACAACCTAAATTATAAAAGATCTCCCACAGCTGGTGCCACCCATGTTGGAACAGCTGTTTAGCAGCAGCAGGCAGAATATAATCCTGGGTGTAAATACGGGATTTGTAGACTTTCCCTCTGCTCCTGAGAGGAGCAGCTCTTCTTTTGCTAGGTGAGGCAGGAAACAAGATCAAAGGGACAAAACGTTTTCCAACCCCGATATAAAACAAGCAACAGGCTTTGGTCATTGCTGAAGTGTTTCCTAGTTTGATTTGTAACATATTTTGATTTACGCACATGTTCACAAAGGAGGAAGAATTGACTACCATTGAGCTCAACACAATGAACCCAGCAGATCTTACTTCGAGACTGTTAATCTGATTTTCATGAATCGGATGATAAACTTTGGAAACCTACAGTAAGCTTCTCTGAAAGATCTTGTGAGTTGTTAGCTTGAAATGCTGCAAATTTGAGAAAGATTCACTGTTTTTCCTCTCTGCTAGAAGCAGGCTGAACACAAACCATGGTTGAGTGATATTGCAAGCATTTTCCCCAAACTAAACTTGAATCAAACCTGTTAGGAAGTTTGAAGAAATACTAATAAAGACTAGATCTTTCAGGAAGAGAAATGTAATATGCAGTCTTTTCTTTCTAGATTACTCTTTCTAATCTAGCTTGATTAAAAGAACACAGAGGAATACACCAAAATAGGGCTGTTCAAAACACAACAGCAAAAATGCTGTTAGAAACAAAATTAGAGAGTTTTGGCAAAATAAATAAATTTATTAAATGTATCGGGGGGGGACTTTACTTAGTTTTTGATAAAATACCTTAAAATTTTCTGGATTTGACAATATATACAAGTATCATTATATTTATTTTGCATATGTTTCCTCCTTTTTACAAGCTGTTTTAAACTGTTTAAATGACTGTGAGTCTTTTGAAGTTAATATGAAAATATATTTGGCAGGGAAGGTAATATGAGCTCAGGGTAAGTCACAATTGCAGAATATCTAACATAGTTCAGTCTTTTTATGCCTTAAGACTAAGTAGACAGTTCTGAACATAATGGAGACAAAAAAGGATTTCCCTGAGATTTGATGGCAATTGTTATAGTTAATAAATTGTGTTTCCTCAAATCTATCACTCCCTGGACTGTATTACTTTGTCCTGTTGCATCTTATGCTGAATTTTGAAGATACAGAAAGGAATTTGGAGCACAAGGGAGACTTCTTCATATTTTTCAGCCTTAAAACTTTCAGCACTTTATTTCACGTTTGTCTCACATATTTGCTAATCCTTGTTCCTTGCAATATTAGAAGAAGACGTACCCAAAACTGTAGGATAATTTCAAACCAACTGCAGGAGCAATTGTTGAGAACTAGATTGATTTTTCAGCTTGGTTTAAACCAAACCAGAGAATTGTACAAAATGAACAGGTCTGCTAAGCAAACACACTGTTTGGCTACACATGCAGACTGTACCTCTTGATAATTTAGAGGTCTGCCAATTAGAGATGCAAATGCACAGCTGCCAAGGATGTAGTACATCGGGAGAGGGCTGAGAACATGTGATTCGCAGTGACATTTGTGAGAGCAGTGACAACTGAGCATCCCTTCAGATTTCATGCTTTCAAACCCTGAGGCTCTTTCAGGGATTTTTGCTCTTACACTCTGGCATGCCAATCAAGAGTATTTCATTGTAGTTAGGACTCCACGTGTGAAACAAAATCACAGAAAGAGCCCTGCATGAAAAGGTTTATATCCTAAATAGGTCTGAGGATCAGTGAGTGGGTTTCAAAAATGGTATAGGGCAGGGAGGAGAATCTGAGGATGACGATCAGAGCAGCAAGAGCCAACCAGAGTAGTTGGAGGTACCCAATAAATCACTAACAATGTTATTGTTAGGTATTATGGAAAATGTCTCCCCTTTGACTAGTCCAATACAGTATTCAAGTAGACAGTTTGATTTATTTATTTTTTACAACAACAGCAAACATATTTGTTCTAATGCCAGCTATGCAATCTGTTTGGGAAAATACACAAATATAATACATAGCAGATTCTGCAATAATGAACACTCCCTCTTTGTCTGTAGTGGATTAAAAGGATACAGCTTCCAAGAAAGCTGGCTAGGGCAGACACAAATACATGATAGGGCCAGATTCTCAGACTGTATAAATCAGCTACAGTTGAAGTCAGTTTAGCTAATTCAGTTTGTACTAGTAGATTATTTGTACTATTTATTACTTAGAATGAAGAAGGTAGAAGAGGAATCAACTTTGCTCACAAATTTTATCACAGATGCTTTGCCAATAAACAATACTAACCCCTTAAGTGTTTGAAATATCCTTTTATCTTGTTAATGCTATAAGACATGGTACTTCTTTCATCAGCAGGCAAACACACATATTATTTATGAAATTGCATACTGGCTTTGGGCATGTCATAATCTTATTTTTGCTCCTTAAAATGCCAAAGCAGTGCATTTTCAAATCAAATCCAGAAAAAATCCACCCTTGTCTGTGCTCAGAAATCACTTACTTTTGTATCCCTCGATTTTAAGAAGAAAATCATTAGCTTTCACACTCATAAAAAGTAAACGCACTGTTCGAGCTGGTTCCTTGTTTGCCCTTAATCAGCATAGCTAGCTGAAGCCCAATAATGCCACCAGGCTAGCTTACACCCCAGTAACATCCAGTCCTTCGACAAATCTAGTTAACATCTGAAGTATGTTCTGAGGGTTGCTAATACAAACTGAATGCTCCTTGACCCAGAAAATGGACTGTACTCAGTAGAATAGATGCCATTCATCAAGACTCTTGTTCCTTCCCTTATTTGAAAGGCTTTTGGTCTGAGTCCCTTTTGGTAATATCCCATGTACCTGACATGCTCTCTAGTGAATCTACACAACATCATCTGGGTCCTATTCATTGAAGTCCTTCTTTTATAACATTGTGAGAGTCAAATAATTTGGAAACTTGCTCTAAGAAGCTGAAAGGAAGAAGAAATGATTCCTTACAGAAGGTGGATGTTTATCTCACAGCAGAGTGAAATCTGCTGACAGAGCATTTTTAGTCTGCATAGCTAAACAAAACAGCTACGTTTTACAAGAAATGCAGGAATCAAACTGGCTTGATGGCTCATTCCAGCTCTGTTAATACCCTGTATTACTTGTAATCCATCTAGTGATACTGTTAACACTAGTGTAAAGAAAGGGATAGAGAAGAGCAAGCAGTATCTTTTTTTTATTGCTAGCACAGTAGCAGTACAGCAGACAGCTGATGTCTGAAAATGAGGGCTTGGTTATATGGTCTGTCAGTAAAGTACAGTTGATAAGCCTGGTTCATTTGTTCATTTCTCCTGAAAGATAGTTAAGACTGGAAATGTATAAAAATAATCTCCCTGTTGGCCCCACGCTGCACAGGAGCCTCTGCTGCTGGCAAGGATGGTTAGCAGTGACTGAGAATGGAACAAGACCAAGCATGTTGGGAAATAAGCTGATGTGGGCAGACTCCATGAGGGTTGCTCTGAACGCCAAAGCTGATGGCCCAAGCAAACTAATATAATATAATATAATGTAATATAATATAATATACAGTTTGTCCTCCTAGTAACCGCCATTCGCCCTGAGATCACTAAGGAGGGAGCTTCAGGAAGGGGAATGAAACATTTGTGTGTTTGAAATATCCTTTTATCTTGTTAATGCTATAAGACATGGTACTTCTTTCATCAGCAGGCAAACACACATATTATTTATGAAATTGCATACTGGCTTTGGGCATGTCATAATCTTATTTTTGCTCCTTAAAATGCCAAAGCAGTGCATTTTCAAATCAAATCCAGAAAAAATCCACCCTTGTCTGTGCTCAGAAATCACTTACTTTTGTATCCCTCGATTTTAAGAAGAAAATCATTAGCTTTCACACTCATAAAAAGTAAACGCACTGTTCGAGCTGGTTCCTTGTTTGCCCTTAATCAGCATAGCTAGCTGAAGCCCAATAATGCCACCAGGCTAGCTTACACCCCAGTAACATCCAGTCCTTCGACAAATCTAGTTAACATCTGAAGTATGTTCTGAGGGTTGCTAATACAAACTGAATGCTCCTTGACCCAGAAAATGGACTGTACTCAGTAGAATAGATGCCATTCATCAAGACTCTTGTTCCTTCCCTTATTTGAAAGGCTTTTGGTCTGAGTCCCTTTTGGTAATATCCCATGTACCTGACATGCTCTCTAGTGAATCTACACAACATCATCTGGGTCCTATTCATTGAAGTCCTTCTTTTATAACATTGTGAGAGTCAAATAATTTGGAAACTTGCTCTAAGAAGCTGAAAGGAAGAAGAAATGATTCCTTACAGAAGGTGGATGTTTATCTCACAGCAGAGTGAAATCTGCTGACAGAGCATTTTTAGTCTGCATAGCTAAACAAAACAGCTACGTTTTACAAGAAATGCAGGAATCAAACTGGCTTGATGGCTCATTCCAGCTCTGTTAATACCCTGTATTACTTGTAATCCATCTAGTGATACTGTTAACACTAGTGTAAAGAAAGGGATAGAGAAGAGCAAGCAGTATCTTTTTTTTATTGCTAGCACAGTAGCAGTACAGCAGACAGCTGATGTCTGAAAATGAGGGCTTGGTTATATGGTCTGTCAGTAAAGTACAGTTGATAAGCCTGGTTCATTTGTTCATTTCTCCTGAAAGATAGTTAAGACTGGAAATGTATAAAAATAATCTCCCTGTTGGCCCCACGCTGCACAGGAGCCTCTGCTGCTGGCAAGGATGGTTAGCAGTGACTGAGAATGGAACAAGATCAAGCATGTTGGGAAATAAGCTGATGTGGGCAGACTCCATGAGGGTTGCTCTGAACGCCAAAGCTGATGGCCCAAGCAAACTAATATAATCTCCCTGTTGGCCCCACACTGCACAGGAGCCTCTGCTGCTGGCAAGGATGGTTAGCAGTGACTGAGAATGGAACAAGATCAAGCATGTTGGGAAATAAGCTGATGTGGGCAGACTCCATGAGGGTTGCTCTGAACGCCAAAGCTGATGGCCCAAGCAAACTAATATAATATAATATAATGTAATATAATATAATATACAGTTTGTCCTCCTAGTAACCGCCATTCGCCCTGAGATCACTAAGGAGGGAGCTTCAGGAAGGGGAATGAAACATTTGTGTGTAGGATGTGGAGGGAGTGAGGCTTTCCCTGAGCTTTGAATGGTGAGAAGGTGTGATGAAGAAGTTGTGCAAGAGAAATGGTGATGGCATAGGGGATACCTATCTTAGCATTTTAGTTTGGTTTGGGAGTGTGGTTTCAAAACAAATCTCCCAGTTGTTGCTGCTCACCCCACTTTGGTCCCTGTTGTGGTGCATAGAGCACAGGCTGCACCACTTGGGGGTTTGCTTGTGCTCCAGGTATGCCTCTAATGCACGCCAGGACTAACAGGCTGGTCTGGTTCAGAGTACTCTGTGCCCTGAAATGCATACGGTGTGCATGCTGGGTCCTCAACAGCCTCTGTTTCATTCTCCAGATCCGCTCCTACTGAGCCACGCTGACTGCTAATGTAGACAAGCTGGAGAGGCAAGGGAAAAAGTTTCTCGATATCAGGGAGCAGTTAGGAGTCTGAATAAATTACTCTTTGCAGGGTGGATGATTATCTTTTGTAATTGCAAAGCTAGGGATTATAAAACAGCTCAAATCACTGATATCTTCCTAACTTCCACGGGAAGTTCTTAAACCAAAACTGTAGAAAAAAGTTGTGTGCTTCCAATGCTTTAGTCAAGTAAAGTCTTAGTGAGGACAGGTGCAATTCCCATTCTCAGTGACACCTAGTTAACACTAGGAATGAATTTCAATAGCTGTCCCTTTGCTGCCTCCTTGTTCTCTGGTTACAGCACCTAAAGAGTTGTAGTATAGGGGAATTAGGAACAGAGGAGCTGCTGATAAGCTGTGGTTCGTCAGAGCTTCCTGATCCCTTGAAGCTTGAACATTCAATAACTGAGGAAAATGGAGATTGTGCTGGAAGATACTCAAAAAAAAAAAAAAGATTAATCAAGCTCTGAGGTTTAGCTATTGCACTTATCTCTACCTTGCCTGTGGGGTTAGTATGTGCAGTCACTGAGAGTCTGTATGACTGATAAAAAGCTTTTAACTAGAGACAAACTTTTTTCCCCAACTCTAATTTCAAACCACAGGAACATTCTGGATTTGATATCAAGGGTTCATGTTTCTGAACTGTCAATG
The DNA here is from genome assembly GCF_000699145.1 of Aptenodytes forsteri. Classification (NCBI taxonomy): domain Eukaryota; kingdom Metazoa; phylum Chordata; class Aves; order Sphenisciformes; family Spheniscidae; genus Aptenodytes; species Aptenodytes forsteri. Next base: position 1,433,086 of record NW_008794545.1, read on the forward strand.
TTGTGAAGTCTAGTGATGCTATCAAGAGTCTAGAAAAGCTTTTGTGCTTGTGGGAATCTAATTTTTATTTTTATTTAAATGAAAGCTGATTTGTAGCCTTCCTTGCAGAGGAGAAAATGTGAAAGGCTTAGGAGATTTATCTCAAATATGTTTCTTAAAGCCTTTTTGTGCTTGGTTTAGAGGGTTTTTTCACTCCCAGTACATGATTTTTCACTGAGGTGTTGAAGGAAGTACCGAGTGCAGAACAACCCTAGTCACAGGTTTTTCCAAAGTTTGGTAGTGTTTCTTCCTAAGTTTTAACTTTGGACTTATTAACCCTGCAGAAATAAATTATGAATAGTAGAATTTGCGTACTTTCCTCTCTATTGATAGAGTTGATTCCTGCCTCATGTGAATGTTATAGCAGCTCTATTAGGAGCCAGTGGTATCACAAGTGCATTAAATCAGTTTACAGCAGATCAAAATCAGGCATATATTAGATGCCTGTATTTAATTACATTTGAAATCTTCCAATAAAAGAACAGGGCTGGGCCATAGCAAACTTCAAAATGAGGAGGTGGTGATATTTAAGTAAGGGAAGTGATGCTCACTTGACTGCAGCATAATAATCACTTAAGCTTTTATGTTTTTACAACTTATACTATTTGTACAACAGCCTGTCCCTGCTTGGGCCAACCTTTCCTGAGTAAACAATCACATACCAGTACCCTATTTCAAATTCTCTCATGGGCCTAGTATGAAAAAGGAAAGTTGAATCAAATTTTAAAACCTGATGCCAATCTTCTATTGCCCTGTATACTCTCAATTCTGCAAGGTGGGTGTAAAATGCTCTGATGTGAGAGGTACTTTTTAACAGTACTGAGCGAAGTGTGTAATTAGCTGTGCAAATAGCTAAATATTGCCTATGTTCTGCATTTTTGTATAGTCACTTCTGTATACATATAACCTGTTTGGGGTATAATAGCTGCAGACTTTCATTGGTGTGTTAGGTATGCAATGCAAGCCAAACATGTAGGTGTCTTCCAGCCTGAATGCAAATGGGTATAAAATCTGCATTTGGGTAAGAACAAGGATGCCCACCTTGTCTGGAAATCATTTAACCACAATAGCATAGGACAGTGCTCAGGGAATCTCAGCGAGGACTATTAGATTGTGAATGTAACTTGGTCAACTCACTCTTGAATATGTGTCCTGCTATGAACATTGTGGTTGGAGATGCACGGAGTATGCACAGTTGCGTGCTTACCTTAGTGTGTATGCATATGTTTGGACATGCTTAGCCTGAATGCTGGACCACTCCTTTTTGGAAAACTATTGACTTCTCTGCCTGAGGGAGGAAAGGCTGCTGGTACATCCCTTGACTGGCAAATAACTCTGCACAGGAGAACGGGGTAAGGATAGTAAATGCAGAGCTCCTTAAAATATACTGCATGCTTTGTCCAAACTAGCAGGACAGTTTTTTCATGGTAAAACAAATACTGTATTGCTCAGCTTAGTCTTCTTTCTGTGGCAGAAGCAGCATCTTGAAATTTAATTAACTTCATGTGGCACTGTAGAAATGGATGGCAAGTCAATAATGAATGCCATTTCAGTCACCTTGTGGTGTTGTAATTCTCTGTGTTTTGCTACACTTATTAGGTCTGACTTCAGTGAGAAGCATTTCAGGCACAAGGGGTGAATTATTGCCGAGTTCCTGGCTGTCACTGGGGAGATGAAGTAATCTCAGTACTGAGTAACCTCAGTGATTTCAAGAGCCGGTGACTTAACATCCAAGCAGAAAAGGGAAGATCTCACATTTTGTTGGTGCTGTTGTACAGTGACTTTTGGGCTCAGCTAGTCCATGACTTAGGCTTCAGCTGAAAGAGCTTCAGAAACTAGAAACTGCTCTTACCTCGTAGTTGGCATTTAATGACTTAATTGCTCTTATTTACACATTCCCCCAGAGACTGAGAGTTTCTAGCAAACAGGTGAGTATTTCCTTCATTTGGATCCAGGGCTCCTCCCATAAACTCAGAAGAGAGTCGTGGGTGAGAGTGGTGCATGTGGGATGGGCCCCTGGCTCTGATCCCTCCCTACTCCTAAAGTCACTCTGGAGAAACAGCTCAGGGAGCAGAATGCAGTTTGTTTCCATGTAGCAAACCCAAACAGTTAACCGGAGGTAATGGCAGCTTTTTGCCTGTTTATTGGACTCGGGGAGTTTGTTGTGAAACGTGGGGAAGAGAGCTGGAGTGTCTCCCTTCTCCAAGAACAAGCTGTCTGTGTCTGAAGGTAGAAGAGAGGCTTCCCCCTGGGACGCCTTGAGACTCCTCTCTGACAGCGTGCTTTCGGATGGATCAAGAATAGAAGCTGGGGAGAGCAAGTGCTCTGAGGCCACTAAGTCAGTGTGACAGACCAGTGCCGTGCTTTTTTGGGAAAGTATGTGAACTCCTTTCCTTTATATTAGCGTGAATTATGATTCCTGATCATCACTGCTTGTAACATAAACAGTTTCTAATATAAACCATTCCTGCTGGTTACCACAGACAGCCTAAGTGGCATGGAAAATTTCAGTTGTTACATCACATTCGCCCAGAGAATTGCAGTAGTGATTGAAACGATTTTGCAGTGATTGGAATAATGCTGAGTGAAAGGTGATACGGAGGTATTGCACTTCAGAGATAGCAAACGTGAAGTGGACGCAGAGCTGGCTTTCCTTTTACCCAGGCTCTACTTGTGGGCCATCGAAGTTGACAAACCTGCAGATTTGTGTAGCTGACATCCTGATAGCTTCTGTGCCTCACCTAGCACCCTTCTCAGCCTTATATAAAATTTGGGGGGGGAGGATGAGAGGAGCCCTGATAAGGTACGAGATAGTTTACAGGTAAAGAGTTTGAGTTAATAAATGTAAGTTAATAATGCCTTATTGTGGTGCTTAATAGCCTGACAATCAATACACAATACAATATACAAGAATATATATGAACGTGTGTTAAGTAGTATTAATTAATGCATTAACTATCAATTGGCTAGTTAATTATACTGTTACTGCGCCTTAGCCTTCTTTCCTTTAAAAAAATAAAAGAAAACAAAAATTTCTCGGTCAAAACCACATATAATTTCTTTTTCTGCCAAATTCTAGAAATTTCACTGTATCAAATATATTTACTGAATTCACTCCTCTTGTAATGCTATTTAACACCTGTTCCTGAAATGGCTTTACAGGCTGCTTAAGGACCGTGCGAGGATGAATAATACTCTAAGTTCTCTCATGCTTGAATACAAAGGATATATTCTCCAATGTGTACAACTCTCTGCAGTACCTCTTTGCTGTCATACCTGAAAGAAAAGACCAATAGCAGCATTCGTTAGGGCTATCAAGTTTATGGTCTATCAGAAAGCATATGTAGAGTAGTTTATTTTGTGATTGGGATCTGTTTTCTTTGCTCTGAAATAGCTGGTTGAATTCTAAAGTCAATTTTATTGTTCAGGTGGTTCAAGGTCTGCCAGTGGCTCCCAGGTTCACTTGTCAACAGCACACCCCAAAGCCAGGAGCCTTGCCTTGCTGTTGAAGAGGAAAAGGCAGTAATTGTAACTGGCTTATTTGTTGCAGCTGCAGAAACTGAAACGATCACTCTCCTTCAAGACCAAAAGCTTGCGGAGTAAAAGTGCAGACAATTTCTTCCAGAGGACTAATAGCGATGTGAAACTGCAAGTAGACTTGATGCCTGAGGTGAGCACAAGCACCGGGCAGCTCCCCAGCTCAGAGAGCCAGACGTCCTCCCCCACCAGAGCCCAGCAGCTGCCAGAAAACAACAAAGCTCACATCTTCCAGGAGCACATCTTCAAAAAACCCACCTTCTGCGATGTCTGCAACCACATGATTGTTGGTAAGAAACGATTTTTTAAATCTGTGTAGGTGTCCGCGCTAGAACGTGCAGGATGACCTGTCCATAACTTATGTGAGCGCAGATGCCCAGAATATTCATACAAAAAGGATCTGGACTTATGTCACGTCTGCCACAGGCTAATACAAGTTCTGTATTTGTTGACAGATCTCTTGCCTTGTAGACACATACTGTTATCACAAATCAGAGGTGAGGGTTTCAGCTAGAGTGAAATTCCTCTCTCGTTCAGGTTATGCTGAGCACCAAGCACAAACTCTGTTGTATGTTACACTAGAAACAGAAGAAATCCGTCTTGCAAATTTGTGTCCGCTATCTTTACCCTTTCCCACATCAGTAACTCTAACTCTCTTGCTCCTTGTGTCTGCCCCCACACCCTGTAGTGCCCCCAGTTCCCATTCACTGTGGCGACCATGCCTACCTCCTCCAGCTACCTCATGTTTCTCCTAAGTGGCAATTGGGCAAGAAGTAGCATCTGCTGGGTGGTAGGCTCTGAGCTGCTTGTGTGCGCATGTTGGCTGTCTAGGACACATGTTTTGGGAAACTGGGTCAACAGAATAACAGCTGAATTCACACTGCAGACTTTCTTGGGATTCTTCTACCCGATTCCTGCTACTCACAAAACCTCACATAAAATTTATACCTTTGAAAGATTGCCCTATCTTCTCTCTGAAACTGTCCATGGGTATGTAAGTTACTGACAGACAGACATAGAGGACAGAGCTAATCATTTATTATTCTCTTCAGTGTGCAGAGAACAACTCCATACTGAGCCCTGCTTGTAAGGTAATTTTCAGTGCAGTGTGGAAGGCCTAAAAAGCCAGCCTTCATGCTGCAGATTATCTACGGGGCTCTGCAAGGAGAGGTCAGGAAAGAAGTGGTGGCAGGCAGCTGGAGCTGTATAACACGCATGGTCACCACTGTGGGAAGATGCAGGAGTTGCTATTCAGAAGTCTGGTCCTAGAAATTCACGTCCTTGTGGCTAGCTTGTTATGCACATGATTTGGTCTTCTTGCTACTTACCATCTAGTTGTCCCAGCACAGTAGATCAGGAATAAATTCAGTGGTAGTGTACCAGTGTGAAAGTGAGTGACACAATTTCCAGGTTTTTAGGCAGGACAAGGAGTGAAACACTGGTGTAGCTTCACATGGAAGTAGTGGAGGTCTTTGAGTGCAAACTATTGTCTGTAATTTGTCTAGCTTACTGTAAGAAACTCATGTCCCTTGGCATGGAAGTCACTGCCTTTCAGATAACAGTATGGTAAGTTCTTGAAAGATGCTGATGGGATTGCTCAACCTTTTTCAGAGAATGGTACCTCCTCTTCAACATGAGGGTGCTCAGTGTCCCCTACTTGTGTGGGGAACTTGTGTTCTTTGGAAAAGGCAGCTGTCTGCAGAACATTAAATCTGATGCAAGACAATCCTGCTTCCATAAATTAAAGAATTAAACACACGAGGCCTGATTTCATGCTCTCTGCACCACAGCTCTACTGAATCCAGGGAAACAGAGGAGTTTTGATCCCAGATTTTTGGTGTTATTTTCCAGTCTTTTAAGGCTTTTTCTACTTTAAGTGAAAGACAAAGTCAAAAGGAGAAGGAGTAGAGCATCAATATCAGGGAAGTTTATAGTCCAGAGATTGAAAGAAAGTCTGGAAGATAGGCAGTTAGTTGAAATAACTTTATGTATGGAAGCAGGCCCAGAACTTGTCTCCTTCTGTAATGTGGATGGATGTTCTATCAAAGCTTAGTTTCACAAATATATACTGCAAATGTAAGTCCTTCACATTTCTGGCAGCTTCTTATGAAGTTGCATGGAGATTAGTATCATCACAAATCTGCACGACTCAGCAACACTGTTTCAAAACACTGCTGCTCAAGAGGGATTACTGGCAGCAAACTTTGCAGGGAGTAACTCCAGTTCATAAACACTCATGCCCTTCTCCTTTGCTGGGCAATCTGTGTCCCGCCTGGGATAGGAAAGTTCTGAAGCATAGCTATAAGCTTCAAAACATCAGCTTTAACCCCACCTGCCTTCTGAACTTTTTCTGTTCTTTTCTATCCTCTGAGGGCTTCCCTTTTCTGTTCTTATCTTAGCCACTTCATTAGAGAAAGAAGCCTTTCGTAATTGCTGAAGAAGCTGATGTGACCTATTTTGTCTGGCGGCAGGCTGAGTCAGGTGAATTGCTCTGACCTCCTCCAGCACATCTTTGCTTGGAGGTATGGCAGAAAAGATGTTAAGAGTTTTACCTTATAATGCCTTAGAGTCTAGATGCCCTGATTCTCATAGACAGACGTCTACTCTATTCCTGTTATCCTCTCTCTTTGATCCTTACTGCAGTCATGCCTGGTTTCGCTGTATTGTGTTTTAAGCAGCGTGGGAGATCTGGATGTTACTGTTTGCAGCTCAATTAATCCATATAAGTTGTGCAACTGGTGGTTATGGGGATGGTGAAGCAAAACAGGCAGCTTTTCAGGAAATCATGTCAAGCCTGCTCCCAAAGGCAGACTGAAAAAAATTCACTTCTCTGCAGGGACTCTGAGTTTACACTTGCAACATGGAGCCTATTTCTTCTCTCTGTTTGCATTTTTCATACGCAGCAACATTTGAGAGTAATGAATCTATGGCTTTAAATTCCTTATTGATGAGAAGAAAGGCAAAGAAAGATACATGTTTTGAAGACTGGGGGAAAGAGTCCAGGAAAATCCCGGCTTGACTTTAGATGGTTTCAATTTTACCACCAAGAACGATTCCAGGTTCACCTTAAATGGCTCTCTGATCTATGAACTAAGCAGCTCTCTTTGGTACACGGCAGCATGATGAACTGTGCATAGCATGAGTGTGCAGTACGCACTTCAGTCTCACTAGCGTGGCAGAATCTGCCTGTGGCTTCAGAGCGAACAGGACACTCGAAGCAGAGGCAGCAGGCTCCCTGTGCTGCTCTTTTCACAGCAAAATTAAAGCAATGGAACATGAAACATTATCTTCCTACAAAAAATATGTGCATCATCTCTCCTTGATTGTTAGGCACTATGAGCCAAATGTTGCCTTTGGGATGCAGCACGTGTGCCTGTTTGTTCATTTGACAGAAGTACAGTCATAAGATAAAGGCCAAACACATGTAATTGGTTTCAGCATTCAGAGGAAGATGTTTATTAGGATCAGTATAATGCAAACTTACTCATTCAAATGCTTTTCATGCATCTCAGAGTGCAATGCAACATATTCAAAAGAAACTCTGTTTATTGGTTCGATTTCAAAAAAGAAAAAACAGTATTAATAGTGTGCTTCTTACCTCACATTAAAGACAGGAGTCGCAGTGTCCCTACTAACTGTACTAGACTGGGGCTAAAGTTCCACCTCGGTAAACAGAAGGAAAATTCGATATAGAAGCAGTAGTTTTCTCCCAAATGAAATAAGGGAGAAAATTTCAGATTCAAGGGATCTCTGAGGAGTGCATGGAGGATCCATTTTGCATTAATGGGGCCTTCTTGCAACATCAAATACTCCAATACAATCATTGGTTCTAATACTGAAGTCAACAGTAATAATTCACGTAATTTCAGAGCAAATCAATAGTATGTTGGAGCAGATTCTGTACTCCTTTTTGCTGCTCACTGCCACTGTGAGCTCCAAGTGTTGGTTAGTTTAGGATTGAGGATTCAGCTACATGGTGGGTTACATATTTTCCTAAAAATATCCACCCATTAACATCCTCTCACAGTATGACTCTTAGAAACCCGTTCATTTGCTGTTCTTACTAGTAGAATTTATTACTATTTTAATATCTAACCCTGGCAAGGGAAAATTTTGAACATCAAAGTGTCTTGCGGAATGTATCACTAGATCATTATTTAGAAGATGCTGGTTTGTTTCTTTTACATCACTGTGAAAAGAAAATCAAGTCAGAACACCTCTGCGTTTGCTTTGTGTTATCTACCATTTTCTGTGTTTAACAAGAATGTGGTAAGCTTTGGCAATGTCCAATAAGGGGAGGCAAAACTGCCTGGCACCAGCAAAGATAGAAACTATTAAATTAATGTTGCCTCAAATTAGAGTCTTAAACTATGCTGATCAGAAGCAAGTTCTTGCTCTTCTTCAGTTTCTGGTGTGTCATCTGTCATCTCCGTGATACTTTACTCTTGAAGAAAACATGATGTTAGTACTCTACTCTTGAAAAACATTGTGTATTTAAAAAAAACCTCCAACTGTAGACTTCTCAACATTTTACTCATTTGTAGTTCATTTCCTGTGCTGACTCACATGGAAAAAATGTTATTTTCCACACATTCCAAGCATATTACATGCAATTAATTTATTCCCATCTAAGTCAAATATAAGTAGTGTAGCAAAAAAGTAAGCCACTTTGTTTTTAAAAATAGCTGACTTCAAAGTCAATCCTTTAAAACTGTGTTTTAAAGAAATAGCTGCTCATTTATAACAACATTGTTGTACGTTTCTTTGTGTTTCAAAAGTGTACTTAGCAGTTTCATTCCATGCTTAACCTTAACTCTGACACAGAATTTTGACCAACCACCTGTTTTATTGACATACCTGTTGGGGTATCTTTGCCCGGAAAGACATGCTAGAGGGCCACAAACTTTCAGAAAGACCAAATAAAACTGTGGTCTGCAATGTCCAATAATAGTCAAAACCAGGACCCTCTGGATCGTGCCATCACTGGCTTAGGTACCTGAGATATATGAATTTATAGTTGGTCTCAGGGCAATCGAGTTTCTGGTTTGGATGCAGATTCTCCAGATCTGTGCAGCTCTGGAGGTAAATAACTCAGTACCTGCCCTCTCAGGGAACTAACTAGGTTCCAGCCAGAGAAACCTGTATAAAACAAACAAGCAAGCAAAGAGATAAAACCGATAATAAACCCCTAGCACAGTTTACTTCCAGTCTACTAATCAACAGTGCTTAAGCAGTGAAATTGTGCTATCCCTTCAGTATTGACTCACTCCTACCACCGTCTGTTCTGGTTTAGCCAGCCATTCTGGAGTTTCAAACAACCAACAAAGTGCCATGAATAATTCTTTTTGGCCACATCTTTTAAAAGTGGCCTGTATTTCTTTATTTCACTGTGCTGCTGTGGCTACTAGAACTTTCAACCACTTTTATCGCCAAAGCAACATCTTCCATAAAGCTAGGCTCAACGTTGATAAATTGGCCCAGCTTTTCAAATGCAGGAATGATGGAAAGAAAGAGATCTGGATTGGAGCTATGGTCCCCCATTTTTGTTAGTCACTACATCTGAACCTCTTCTCTTAGGCTATCAGTAACTGCGATTAATAAGTAATGGAAAAACTCCATAGTTTGAGGAAGTGTTTATATAACTAATTTACGTGGATGTTTATTAAGTATAGCAAAATTTCACAGGAACTATGACAGAGTGCTTTCTGCCTCCAGTCTGATCAGCTCCATCATAAAGAATATTCTTGACTTTTTTCAAGCTTTCTGCCTCACTCCATTAAGTAGGCGTTCTGGTTTTGATCCAAGACTGCCTTTATTCAGCATTATCCATGTAGACAGGGATGCGATAAACAGTCACAGGTTGATCACCACTGCTTGGCATCTAGACAAAGTAGAAGTACTCCTGGGAACCACGACTGTAACTGAAGCTGTGTTTCCAAGGTTATGGTAGTTTGGAGGACTCCCCCAGAGCTCTAAATAAAAAAAAAAAAAAAAAAAAAAAAAAAAAAAAAAAAAAAAAAAAAAAAAAAAAAAAAAAAAAAAAAAGGCATTTTTATTTACTGAGGCTTTTCTTGCAGGATAAAGGAAAAAATAATGTTATTCATTCAGTGTTCACCCTGCCCTCCACTCTTCCCAGTCTCTCTAGCATCTCCCAACCCAGATGACCTTGGGGGAAGAGATTTGTGTTGCGACTGCATCAGCATGGGAGTTGTCCCCTGTAGAGAAGGGTAAAGAGCTGCCAGTGGGGAGGAGATGCCCCTGGAGCAGCTTGTGGAGGCGGCTTTGTGTCCACCTCCCCAATGGGCTTGTGCAGTCACAGCTGAGTCTTCCCAGGTCTATTTTCCAGATGACAGACTATTACAGTATGAAATAGAGAGTGTGTGTGTGTGTGAATGTTGTTTATTATTAATGCAAGAGGGCAAAGAGTTTCCCTATGGAAAAAGGTTTTCAAAAGTAGTTCAATTCAGCCTCCTTTGATTTTGATTGTGAGGAAACGGGGCAGTTGTGTAACCTTGTCAGTGACTGGTATCAGGTGCCGTCCCATATGTTATTAAACGGCCTAAAGTCCCTGTCTCTCCCTCCTCCTTCCCTCCAGTAAATTGACTCCTGGATTTAGGAGACTTAGGTTCTCGCTCCAATTGATGCTGAATGGCTCTGGGCACCTAAATCTTCTAGCACTTTTGAGAATTGGTGTGAGTGAGAATTACTTCAGTCCTCTCTGACCTACTGTGCTAGGGTTTAGGGCAAACAAAAACACTGTGTTTTTTAACACAGATCTGCAAAAAATTGATGCAAAATAATAATTTTCACATATCTATTAGCTTGAAATTGAACCTGGCTTCTCCTATGATTTCTTTCCTGAGTTAATAACTCTCCATAAGCATAGACCTTCCCACTTTTGAGAGGAGCCCTGCAAGAAGAGCTAAACAAAAGCCTTCTGGCAATATGACGTTAAGTACTACATTAATCAAACTGTACAGTATGCAGTTAACTGTTAGTTATAGACTAGTTAGGTATAGATAATGTCATCTATACATACATAAATACATACATACATCTATACGTACATAAATACATAAAGTGGGGGTGAGCAGATGGAAAGAGGTAGAAACACATATGGTATACGCAGTATAGGTGTGCTCCATCAGTACGTCTCCTATTTTTAATAAGCATGACAAAAAGTATCTAATTCATACAGCTCCACATTTGTAAAGTAGCTACAGAGGGCCACACATTACCCCTGCATTAAATTAATATTATTCTTTGGTAATAAAGAGTTAAACATACTTTAAAGGAAACATGGAAAAGCAAATATTTAGTCTGTTTATCCTCTGGGAGGGCTTCCTCCTCTGAGATGAGGCAAGAATGTTATCAGTAAACTGGATAATCAGGAACTGCTTAGCTGAGAAAAGAGGGTGGAAATATATTTTAAATTCTAATTTGTCCTTGAACAGCATTAAGCATGTTTCACATTTGTTACTAGATAATTTTCAAGCTCACTGTAATTTTGGGGAAATTGCTATTAATATGAAACTGCAGTTAATCCTCAGTGAAAAGAGACTTTAAAGATGTTGACCAACATTTGCTGCCTAATTAGATGGAAAACAATAAAAATTTCCATCACATCTACAATCAGTATTTTAACATGATGTTAGCCAAGATGATTTTCGACCAAAAACTACATTGAAAAACACCGAACACCCTACTCAGTAGCGGCCATTCCTCCTGAGATCAGCCCTAGTGAAGAACATAGTGGTAAGCTTAAGGTTTGTTAAAGACCTAGGGATGAAGCAGAATACAAGATTTCTTTTTTTATGTCCTGCTATGTACTTTTCCTGAGCTCATATGGGACATGGGGTGTTTTCAAATAAGCAAATTAAATGCATCTTCTTTGAAGCTGACCTTCTAGTAAAAACATTATTTTTCTACTTAGAGTCTTTGTCTACCAGAGTAGCACTGTTATGTGGATAAGTACATTGCCACATCGCTGACAAAAGTATCATCTAGAAGGGAAATTATTAGGCGCTTCACCTTACTATGAGTTGCAGAAGCCATAAAATGAGGCAATTAGCAGAAATGCTTTTGCAAGAAATAGAGCATTGCCATCATGTAGAGTAAAATGCCTACCCACAGTTGTTTGTTGCTGTCCTTAATATAGAAGGATGTCTCAGAGAGCAATGATCCTTGTGGCTCACATGGAGCATTGCATGCTCTTTCTTCTTTGGTAATATGAATGCAAGTAAATGCAACTTCAGCAATTATCTTCTCTAAACTGCCTGAATTTTAATTTTCCAGGTATACACAATCCATAACTTTTTTCCTCATTGACATAAGTTCATCTTGCATGCTGAAGGATGCTGCACACACATGGATCCCCTCCCTGACTTCTAATTCTGAAGACACACTCTGCAGTTGAAAATTGTGATTACATTGTAGTTTCCTTTATAACATGCAGGCAGTGATCTTGAAAATCTTGAAATATTTTGTTTTGACCACTAGATTATTTCCTGCTTAATAGAAGGGTTGGAAGCAAGAAAGAAAGGGGAAAAAAAAAAAAGAAAAGGTGGCTATGTCTTCCCCCGCTCCCTACAACAATTCCACTTTCCCAGCCAAGAGAGGAAATGGCATACAGCTGGTATAATCCCTGAGCCAGTGTGAACTACAACGTCATAGTCAGTATGTTCCTGATTGGCTTCCTTGGCAATCACAAAAGGCTATAGATTTAATGCACAGGAAGATCCCTCCAAATGAAGATCGGGTGTATTGATGAGGGAACTTGTATTTGCAGTGCTAATATTGCCTGTTTTTCTAGCTGCACTTCTCAGAAGTGTAGCAATCTTTCATATCCCAAGATCTGTGGCATTTGAAACTCTCCAGACAGACTTTGTGCTGCCCCAGGTCTTTTTTTGTAAAGCATGGGGATGAATTTTTAACATTGCTGGCTGCTTACAGAGCTCCATCGTCAATGGGCTTTGAATGAGAGGCTGCTATGTGCAGGCTCATTTTGTTCCACCACTTCGCGTTCCTCTGTAAACCCAGGCACAGCATATTGGCATCATCAGGGGTTCATCTGAACATCTGTTTACAGCTGCAAGGTGAGATGTTATCTGTCTTGCAGTGTTTGTTACAGCTAGCAAATATGGAGAGGTTACACCAAGGTGCTTGGTCTGTTTTGCTAGATCTAGTCCCTCAACACAGCTGAGCATGGAAGTCCATTTTCCGTTAACAAACTCTGGACGGGTGTCGTGGTTTAACCCCAGCCGGCAACTAAGCTCCACACAGCCGCTCACTCACTCCCCCCCGGCAGGATGGGGGAGAGAATCGGAAGGGTAAAAGTGAGAAAACTCGTGGGCAGAGATGAAAACAATTTACTAATTGAAATAAAATAGTAATAATAATAATAATAATGAAAAAGAAAATAACAAAGAGAGAGAAATAAAACCCAAGAAAGACAAATTATGCAAATGAAAACTATTGCTCACCACCAACCGACTGAAGCCTAGCCAGTCCTCGAGCAGCAGCCCCCCTGCCAACCTTCCCCCTAGATTTATTGCTGAGCATGACATCACATGGTATGGGATATCCCTTTGGTCAGTTGGGGTCAGCTGTCCCAGCTGTGTCCCCTCCCAACTTCTTGTGCACCTCCAGCCTACTTGCTGGCGGAGCAGTGTGAGGAGCAGAAAAGGCCTTGACTCTGTGTAAGCACTGCTCAGCAGTAATTAAAACATCCCTGTGTTATCAACACTGTTTTCAGCACAAATCCAAAACACAGCCCCATCCTAGCTACTATGAAGAAAATGAACTCTATCCCAGCCAAAAGCAGCACAATGGGATAAACAGCCACTGAGTATGATGGGTCTCAAATGTCACCAGAAGGGAGGACACAGGATGGTTTCTCCTGGAGAGCAGCAGATGAGCAATAGCCTCTGATGAGCAGTTGTTTTCCGTAACAAGCTGATGACACACTCTGACAGACCTAACTGCTTAGTGGTGTTCTCCAAGAGCAACAAACTCTTTGTTAGCTGAAACAGAGATGTTTCTGAAGAGCAACAGAAAATTCAACACTTAAGATGTTGACGGGGTTTGGGTGCCTCTCTCACGGATGCACTTTCAAAATGTCCCATCTGGAAATTTAGGCTGTTTCTTAACCAAAGAATCAAAAATAATGCTGAACTCCTGTCAAGGGTGAGACAGCATAAATACCAATGTGGAGAGGATCTGGATACCAGGTTTTACTGAAGAATCAGTGACATTACAACTTCTACTCTACTTATTCTTTCTCACACTTCCTCCCTCCCTCCCTCCCTGCAGGGAGGTCACTGCTGGGCTGGGAAGGGTGGGCAGAAAGTCGTGTCGGTTCCTGCTGTGATGCTGCTTGCAGTTACCTGTCTCAGGCGCCACTGGCCAAGGTCCCTGGGCATCCCCTGGCATTGATGTCCATGGCTTCCTCATCTCCAGGGTCTTCCCCTATTTCCCACACCTCTGCCCAGGCCAGGATCTTCACCACCTTCTTTCTGGGCCCCCTTCTTCTTTCCAAGACCACTTCTTCCTTACAGGAACCCACCTCTTGGCACCAGATCTTCTTTCTGGAAACCAAGCTCACAGTTCCTCCAGTCTAAATAGTGTATGTGCATAAGAACAGCACATGATCAGCCTCATAACTAGTGGGTCAGTCTCCTGTCTTTATTAATTGGAGGGTTTGGGATGCATCACTTTTGTTTAGTCAAAGTGTTATCAAAATTTGCAAGTATCCCATACTGGTTGCAGCTTGCAAGTAGCAGGCTCCTGTCTGAGACTTCAGGAGTTCAATTTCAGACATTCACCCATGCACATACACACAGTTATCTGCTGCCTGTTCATGTTCACAATTTCAGCTATTTTTTGCCTATGACAGCTCCTAAATCTGAATATGTGTATTGACCCATCTCTCTGTTAGTGAGATCCAGCTACGTGCCAGTGCCTTCTGACACACTGATCTGCTTTTTCTTTTTCCCCTCCCCTCCCCTCCAAATCATGACTTCAGTGGCTTCCCACCAACAGCTCCTGTTGCACTGGAAATCATTTTGCTAAAAGCAAGGTTATCTGATGGATTTTGCTAGACTTTTGTTATAGGTTATATCATTGTACAGGCCAGACAGTTGTAGCTACCAAGCCTATTGCTACCCTTATGGGTTTCCTTATCTCTAATAGTGGTAACACAATTGTGGTCAACGTTAATTAAGGCTTTTGGACAACAAACCACCTAGTCATGCTGGTGCAAACCACACGTGTCAATGAGAAAAGCTATGGCCTGAGTTGGCTTGGCTTGTTCCTACTTGAATCCAGGGTGAATTCAGATAATGCAAATACTTTCTAACCATGTACAGTTTATGAGTGATGCATTGAATTATTCCTGTTGATAGACAAAATCTCAGAAACAGATTTTTGGTATTTTTGGTCTTATGATTAACATATTTAGAAATAAAGTAAAATTTCAGCTTAATGTCCATATTTTTTCGCTCCCCAGGCCGACCCCCAGGCAGGTAATACTCTTTTTGCATTGCTGAGCTGCAGAAACTTCTGTACAATCATTTGACAGTAGTTTTTCTTATTCATTTAAACAACAATTGATGCCACGTGGAAGTGTACTTGTAGGTGTGCTTTAGGCCAGCACTGCTATGCATCAAGTACTAAATTCTCTCAGGTTGTAACAGTGAAGGCTGAGATTGCCTCTTTGAGCAGATGATAGTAGTAAACAAAAGTGTTTTTCTGCTCAACTTGTGTGATTTCATTGAAATCAGTAACTATTTCCAGAAAAAAGAAATTTGAAAAACCTTGCACTTGGGTTGAAAGGTTTCATTTGAATGTTTTTCCACATTTACCATTTCATTTTTTGTTTTCAAAACTGCTGTGGAAAAGAAACTGAAACACTTTGTTATAAAATGTGGTTGTAAAATTCTGTAAAGAAGCAACACATTGTGACTAACTGTAGAAATAACTTCCCTGAAAACTGATCCCACCAAACTGGTATAACTGCCCAGTTACTTACAGTGGTGCCCTGAATCATCTCTAGTCTGAGCAAATCGTGCTGTCACTTACACCTGTAGCTTCTGATGAAGCTACCGCAGCTACCTGTGATCCAAGGGAAGAAATGGCTTTGGAGCAGAAGCCTGTGTGTGGCCAGATCCTGACCATGCACTAGATTTTAGGTGGAGACACATGTAGTTATCTTCTGTTGCTCCACTTTCCAGCTTCATCACTAGCTACTGTGAAATGGGCAGAAGAGGGAGGGAAAGGAATCGTGGCCATGGTAAGTCACACGTCAGCATTTCACGTGCGAGGCCCATGGCTGCAGGCACTGCCAGTCAGTCTGTGCTAACAAAGACCAGGAACAACGCCGAGAGGTTGCGCTGATGAGGGAGCGTTTTTGCTACAGGAGGAAAGAGTCAAAAACCTCAGTAATTTTGAAACAGCAGAAGGCCAGACAGAAACTGGCTATTTACATATCGGGGGGTTTTTTTAACTAAACCTTTTATAGTCCTAATTGATTGTCCTAAACTTCTGGCACATAGCAGCCTCTCATTTCAAGTCCATTGATGAGGGAGCTCTGTAAGCAACAGGCAATGTTAAAAATCCATTAGCAGACCAGAGAGGATATTAAATCCCTTTGATGAGGGCAGACTGTTCTTTTGTTCTGTAACTCTTTTCCCACATTTTCAGCAAGCCTAGAGCCCTGCTCTTCATTTCACAACATAGCTTCTGTTCAGGTATTGTTTTTCTGTTTTCCAACTCCTCTATAATGGTACAAGGCCCTTGAAAGATCAAGGTTTCGGCACATATAAGTGGCCCTACAAAATTCAACTGTGTTTTCAAGGGGTATCAAAACACCAAAAAAAGGCTGTAATTGGATGGCTTTTCATTTCAACACATATAAGAACACAGGTACAAATAACCTGGAGATCCTGTTTGAAATCTGACTTTCATCATCTTCATCTCAAGAAGAGTTACTGAACACGCTATGTTTACTAATATTACTGAGACCAAGATTAGCCATTGATCTCTGCTTGTCCTCCTTTGGGACACCACACCAGGTTTGATTTCTCCATGTTCTTTTGTCCTGTTCAGCTCTGGTACCATCATCATCTCTGGAGCAGTTCAGCATCACCTCCCATAGGCAAGTCTATGCCTATCTTCTTTGAGATATTTTCCTTCTCAGCAAAGCAACCCAGTGCAAAAATCTACAAGCATAGGCTCAGCAGTCTAGAAAATTGTCTAGAAAATTGTCTAGAAAAGTAGGTATTGAGATATCAGTGTCAGTTTGTTTAGAGCAAAGAACATTAGATATGATATATGGTGTTTGGGTTTTAGAGGACAGGGACTTTTTCTTTCAATAATAGTTAGCTGTTAGTTTATTTATCATGGCATTCCAGCATCTTAATTAACATTTAGATGATCAAAAACCTGACATGATATTTTAAGAAGTACGGAGGTGGATATTTCCTTTCAGGGACAGACATTTATAGCAAAGCTGCTGAATATGTGAAAAGTGCATTGCAAAAAAACCTCTTGTGGCTAAATTTTTCAGCATAGGGCAGTGAGTTTCATCCTCTTCTGATCACCAGACATCAAGAATGAGAATCTCTTTTGCACCAAAAGACAGGAAAGGCCTATGTACATTTTAAGTAAGTCTCATTGTTCCTGAACCGCAGAAAAAAAGGTCTGGCAGCATTGAAAGTTCTTTGTTAAGGTGTTACAGAGTTGATTTGCAAGAGGAATAAAGGCATTTACTCTTGCTGATATGTATGATTTAAAACCATGAAGTTAGAAAGGCCTTTATTTTAGCAGGGATATTTTTCTTCTCTGTAACAGCCTTGAAGAAAAACCTGCCTATTACTGCCTCAGTTTTTTCTCAGCATGTCGTTTCTAAAGAAAACTATGTCACTAGGAAGTCAGTTCTAATTTTATGCACTGTTTTGTAGCCTGCCTACATGCAAGGCATTTTTTCTTGTTATTTAAACATTGGATATTGTTATGGGGAAACTGGGTGGGGTAGAAGCTCAAACAGACCTGCACCGTTCAGTGACATATAATCTAAAATTTATTAATTTGGGAGGACAAGTACCATGGTTGGATATCAAGTCCTATTCTACAGACCATAAATATACAAGTCCCAGCTTCTCCCCTCTGGTTTAGACTGACACAAGGTGGACTTAGGGGAATGGGAGACTCCAACCAGTCAAGATCTCAGGTCCAGACCTGGCAGCTTGGTCCCAAATGGAGGGGTCCCTCCTTTAGCACCCACATGTTGTTGGACGTCCCTGTACAGTGTACCCCCATCCCAAGGAGCTACGGATTTAACCTACCAACAACTCTCCACATTTTGAACTGGCAAATTTAACTGTAAAAAAAAAAAACCCTAACACAAAAAAAAACCCCTTACTAATGAGTAAAACCTTTGAAGTCAACCCCATGCTGCTGTTATTAATGAAAAATTGCCTAAATAAGATTTTTGCCTGCTTTTCTCTGTGCGTTTTGAACTTTTTCATCCTACACCTCTGTTATTCATGCATAGAGTGCCTTTGCCACAGTGTTCAAATACATGTAGACTATCTAGTCAGGTCAAAAGAGAAGGGTATCCGTAAAGTGCAATTTCATCTCCTTAAAAAAGGAAAATTGATCCTTTTGAATCATGAAAATGACAATGCCAAGAGCTGCCATAATACATTTATCTGTGGGTCAGTTAGGAACAATACACAACAGACCACAAAATTATTATGTCCTCTTTTTATTACTTTTTTGAACAGTCCATTCAGTCCTGTATTTAGCAGTGGAAAGCGCAATGGGAGGTTTGCTAATAGTACTGGTAATTTTATGTGTGGTGAATATTTGTGTATCAGTCAACGCACCTGGCAACTGTGCATCCATCAACTTGAATTATCAGTCAGGCATCAGACAGCAATGACTTCCAGCGATCAGCCCATCTAGGGTGACTGGGGAAATCTGGGTTCAGGCTTTGATCTGTAGCTCGCCTGATGACCAGCTGAGCATCTGCACCTCTGTCCTCTCCACGATGTCAGCTGGGACAGGCTATGGGGTCTCAGCATCAGTTAAGAAAAAGAAGCAGGAGGGTGCCAGGTATTAGGGCAGAGAAAGGGGGCGATTCCCCAGGTGGCGGGAGGCAGCCAAGGAGGCTGAAGACTAAGGAAGGGCAAGCAAAGGGATGCCCAGCTCATCCTTACAAACCTAATGATTTGGGGGAATTAGGCTCAAGATTTTTAACTTTAAAGGTGTGGATGTCCTGCGTAGAAAATGCCGTTCTCTGATCTACCCACAGCTCTCGACTGAGGCAGAGCAGGGGAAGGAGGAGGGCAAGCGCTTGTCCAGCAGCAGCCAGCCGCAGGGACAGGAAGTAGCCCTAGAGGAATTTTTAAAAATAGTCTCCCTTTCAGCATCAGAGATTTTACGCAAAAACAATTAATTAAAAATGAAGAAGGGGGGGCAGGAGGAGGTTGCGCAAAGGCTTAGAGATGACTGCAGGGGCACCAATGCCATTTCAGGGACTTTTCTTTCTCCTTCTAAGGTGACAACCTAAACCCTTCGCTGCTGCAATACTGGCCCAGCTTGCTTAAAATTCTCCATTTCCCATAAATTCTGGCATGGAGACAGCTTTCTGGTGACAATTGCAAATGTGCTTGGGGAGAAAGGGGCAAGGCACTCATTATTTTTATCAGCCTCCCACAGCAGAAGTTAAAGTTCTATGGAAAATATGTAATTTTAAATTTATTTATTTATGAAAGTTTTAAATCAAAACAATTTCTGACTGGCACATTCCTCTCAGCTGGAATGATAAAAAATAGTGGTTGGGTCACAGCTGGATTAGGTGGAGGTGACAGTCTCCCTGTGTCTCTTTCCCTTCTTTCTCTCTCTTACAGACCTGAATCTTTTTATCCTCTCCTTTTTTTTTTTTTCACTTTAGCATAAGTGCCTAATATAGTTATCTTTATACAGTCAGTGTAACGTCATGTTGTTACCAACATTTGCAGTTTTCTTTCAGATTTCTTCAGGCTGTAGGGCTCATTCTCCCTCTAGCTATTAATCTTATGTGGAATCTTGAAACCACAGGCAAAAAGCATCAGCCAACAGTGCTGCAGCCATAGCTGTGCTGGCCAAGAGGATGATAAAGGTTACCTTCGCATGTGCATGACAAACATAATTCTCATTTGCATCCCTTAGGAAAAATGTCACTTTCCTGAAATGCTTAGTAGTTACTAAATTACTTTTATAGGAGAGATGGACATAAAGACTTGGAATCAAATTCTGCCCTGTCTTGTCTGTCTCTCTCTGCCTCCAAATATTTCCGTTCACCTATATTGAGGTGTTCTGTTTCCATTTAGGCTTCCTCCAAAAAAGGCTTAAATTTACAAAAGTGATGCAGTGTGTCCTTCCGGTAGTATTTAAGGTCAGATTATCAGAACAGTTTAAGATTCATTTTTCCATGGCTGTTCTGGAAAACCTAGCCACTGGTTTAGATATTCAACTGGGAGCTGACCCAGTCATAGAGTATTTCTAGTAAGGTGTTATTAAACATGACCTGCTTCTCAAAACAATGCGTCCTTCCAGTGCCGGGTGTCTGGATGCATTCGCTGGTATCTGAAGAAAATGACTGTGGCAGAACATCATTTGTAAGTTTATTTAAGAGCTACTCAGGTATCCTGATGTGAAATTTCCTCATTTGCTTCCAATGAAACACTGTTTCTTTGGTCAGTTTTGGCTTTTTCATTTGCAAAAGGAATACCAGCCTTTACAGACTGAGATAATTAATAGATACATTAATACATAGGACATAGAGGACATATGTGCAAACATATGTGTGTTTTTTTCCTATATGAATTTCATGACCACATTGACAGTTATGTTTACGGGCACTACGAGTCAGCTAAACATGGCCAGTTCTTTCCATTTTAAACCCCCAGTTTTAGCAGCTTGCAATTTTTACAACTTAAATGCCAGCATCTGGGCCAAATAGTGCTGTATTAATGACACCTCTGACAGTTTTACCCATTAGTCCCTCAAATGGGAGCCGTCCTATTCAAATTTTGGCAAACGTGCTCATATTGCAAGGCATAAAGAGACGAAGACAGTGAGCCCACAGGAAAGCCCATGAGGCTATTAATCACCTTGTATTTGGAATTAGGCTAATATGGTACTCAAGAGATGATGCTTAAGGACACACACTGGCTGATGAAAGTAAAAAAGAAGTACTGAATAGAGCTACCCATTCATGGAACACTGTCCACCCTGTTCAATGAATGAAGTAGTGTGCCTTATTAAAAATAAAAATAAAAAACATCCCTAGATTGCAATCAAAAAGTGACTGAGCAGAACCTTTGTTCTGGCATGCTCAGCATTTAACAATTTGATTAAGTAACCTTAGTAAGGGTCTTTGGAGAAAGGAGGTGGGAGGGATGATTACTTTTTGAAAGTAATGACAGAGTCCATCAAAGCTGTTATTCTACTCCCCCTTTGAATGAAAACCAGAGAAAAAAGTAGTTAGGGTACTCCAAGTTTAGCTTAATTGCTAAGCCTTTAGTTTCTCTATTTCTGATCCACCACAAATTGAAATGATTCCAGGTGGGCTAAGACATTTCAGTGAGTACTTTATACCAGTAGTTTCCAGCTGTGCTTTAAGGTTGGCATAGGGGAATATCTGCTAATGGGAATAAATGGTAGGCTGCAATCAGGCTGTCAGCTATTTAGGGGAGCAGGAAGCAAACAATAGAGTGGTGGTCAGGCTTGCAGGTCATCAGAGTATGTTCAGCAGAAGTCCCTGAGGAGAGTGTTTGAGTATCCCAGACTTCACTACTTCTGCAGGAACACTGCCCTTTCCAGACACTGCTGTGGCCATCTCAAATGTGAACTCTCTCTTTACTCTTCCCCTTCCCCATGCTTCAATCTACAGAAAGATTAACCCAGTGGGAAAAAGCACACCACAGAGAGGCTTTCAACTTCAAACAAGCCCTGGTACCCTATGGCAGATAAGTTAAATGATACAAATTGCCCTCAAATAGTCTGCCCCATTGTGGTGGTGGTATTATTATATTTTTATCATTATTATTATTAATGTTGTTGTTGTTATCATCATTTTTTACTGTTAGTCATTAATACCACTTATTTTCTACTATTTAATGTATGTTCAGACCAAATTCCTAGCTGTCACATGATCTCAGGGGGAATTTATTGGCAAATAATGTTTCAAAACATTGCTATATCCTGTGCCACTACTTCAGGCATAATGAAATACCTCTCTTATACCAACATGAGTGTAGGACTCTCACCATACTCACTCAACTTTACATAACTTGTTTGCAAGATCCATGTTCTGCCTGCTTTTTCTCTGTTTCAAACTACCAGGATGCCTTCCAAAACCAGCCCCATTCAGGCAACTGCAAAGTCAACAAGCTTGCTTACATGGGAGGCCAAAAACTGATGAAACGAGTCAAACCCTGGTCTCGTTTACACCTGTACCAAATGTGGATCTGTTCTCCTCCGTAACATGAGCTGTGGCCGTGCCTCAGTTCTGAATCTCAGGAACTTTTGGGTCAGATACATTGCCAATATGTAGTTGTCTAATCTCTGGCACACAGTTTTGAAATAGCTTAGCCACGATTCTCTGAGGAGGTTTGATTTAGTGTGATGGAGATCAGAAACAGAAGACAGAATTATCCTGGGGACAAAAGAAAATGTGTCTTGTAGAAATGCCATTTTCAGAGCTTGAGATATGGTAGTTAAGTGTAAATACAGAATAAATGCTTCTTCTTTAAGCCCTTTAGTTATTCCTCAGTGGGAGGCAGGGAGATACAGGCAAATTATTTCCAAGCTGCCTAGTCCCACAGTAAACCAAGTAGTTAGAAATGGCAATGAATTAAAGATTGAAGTTTTTGGTATTTATAGGGAATTTCATTTTGATTTACAAAGACTTCTTGTAGACTCAAGTGTGTGACTGAAATACTTTTCCTCTCTTTGAAGCCACTACTTACCTACCCACAGGTAACAAATGGCATTCAGCAATAGAAATATAGTGCTATTCTTTTGTAATTTATTGTCTTACTCATTTTCACATGACCACAGATTTCTGTTCTGAAGAAGTTGTGTTTTGATTTTTGAAAGTAGCACAGATACTTTGCATTCATTTTGCACATCATTTGGATGCGCAGTTATATTGACAAATGTGTATCTTCTGTGGTCACATGATTATAACACGTAAGGAGCAATATCCACCTTGTAACGTTAACACTAAAATGGCTGGAAGAGCATAACACAGCCAGCAGAAAGGACTGTGAGACTGACTGCCTTTTCAGCTGAATCTCAAGAGTAACTGGTAAAGCAGGTAAGAGTTATGCCAGTACAGACCAGCGTGAGAGGAGAATTAGACCCAGTGTAAACACTGATGCTAAATACTTGTTTTATAGGCAAAGTATGATGTCATTTTCCTTTTTTTTCATTCCACCCTATAAATATAATAAAAAAAAGTGGAGGAAGTCCTGTTTTCTCACTGTGTCAGTTGTTGACCATCAGGAAGGGTGATTCAGCATTTCATCATCAGTAATAAAAGCACAAAGACACAGAAGTCAATATTGGTTTGAGTATGTGTTATTGAAAAGAAACTTTAACTAAAAAAATCCTCACAGCACAGCAATCCAAGTGCAACCACACAGAGAAAAAAAAAAAAAAGAAACCAGGGATGTGTTGCAGAGAAAAAAAAAAAAAGAAACCAGGGATGTGTTCTTCTAGTAAAACCTGTGTTTAGCAGGAAAAAAGACGCCAGGAATGAGGTTAGATGCCTGCACATACCCAAGCAGTGAGGCACCGTGCATCAGCTCAGCAGAGAAGGGCCGGGCAGGAAGCAAGCAGGGAGCAGGCACTGCCCCCGCTCCACGGGAGTCCCTGGGGTGCACCCCACACAGCCCCATTCATTCCTCATCTCTCCAGCAGTCTCAGTAGGAAGGTGGGGAGGATGTTGGTTCCCTGGCCTACAAGAAGGGCACAAGTGAAACATCTGAGCCTGG
Source organism: Aptenodytes forsteri (assembly GCF_000699145.1). Classification (NCBI taxonomy): domain Eukaryota; kingdom Metazoa; phylum Chordata; class Aves; order Sphenisciformes; family Spheniscidae; genus Aptenodytes; species Aptenodytes forsteri. The sequence goes on from NW_008794545.1 coordinate 1,456,707, forward strand.
CTCACTGCAACCGTCCCCAGCTCCTCCAGCCTGCCTCTGTCCGGCTTGAAAGTGGCCACTTCAGGGACTTCTTCCCCTGAAAGCGGTCCTGTCAAGGCTCGGGTTTTGTCACCAACTTGATGAGCCCTTCCCTGAAGAGCTTCTGTCAGACATAGCATTTCACTGAATTAAGTCAGCAGCATGTACATGGCATGAACTACTCAGATAACCAAGAGCTACATGAGTAGCTTCAGATGCAGGATCCTTCTGACTAATATTCCTATCATGTCTGACTAATGAGGGCCGGTTAAAATGTCAAGAGTTTTTTGGGGTTTTTTTACTACCTTGTTTCTTACTCACTCTCACAGTAGATGATAATGAACTGACATGTTGTTTACTCATTCCATTTATACAGTCCCTTGGGGATAAAAGAGTTGCTGCAGCATAACTGTTTCTGCGTAGTTTAGGAAGTCTTACAGGTGTATGAATAAGAATGACTGTTCCTGCCTGAAGTGAACAGACTAGGCTCTGTCATTTAAGAGTAGGTCCACATTGAAGATAATGCAGAACTACTGTTGCCCAAGCAGGAGAAGTCTGCTTCTGTAAGGCAAAATCTCTCCCAGAGCTCCCCTACCTATGGCACTGAACTTTTCCACTGCCAGTGAAGGAGAGCAAGGTCAGACCCATGGCACCCTCACTGCCCTGCTCAGGGGTGTGCAAGGAGCCCTTCCTGCACCCTCTGAGCACTGGCCCAGGGAGATGAGAGCAGCAGTCCCTAGATGTATGGGTGGGCAGCGGTAAGGGAGCTGGCTTAGCCCTCTCACACACCCCTAGAGCTACCTCTCACCCACAAAACCTGGCCCTCCGCTGATGGCCTGGCTCCCCAGGGCAGCTCCAGAGCCTGAGTGCTCCTTCAGTGGCTCCCTCAGCCATGCATGGCTCTTGTGCCAAGCCCTTTCAAAATAGCAAAGGGATTTTGCTTGATGTTCATGAGGCAGAGACATCACTGATAAGACTATCATACAACAGAGCATAATCCAATGTATATCTAAAGGCAGCAATAGCCTAGGAAAGAGCCTGGGGGAGAAAAGCCTAAAATGGAGAGGTTGTAAAGAAAACGCATGTATAAATGTACATTAAAAAAAAGTAGGCAAGGTAAAGAATGCTGTCAATATTTACTCTACTGCAACTGACCTCCCCATCAGTTCTTTCAGGACATTTGTTAAATGCATGGAAACTATTGATTTCATCTAATTAAACCATTTCCATGCATTTCACAGGGACAAACGCTAAGCACGGACTGCGCTGTAAGGCTTGTAAGATGAGCATCCACCACAAGTGTGTAGACAGTATTGGACAACAGCGTTGCATGGGCAAGCTGGTAAGTGAGCAGCTCAGGGCAGCAAGTGCGGTGGGAGGCACCAGCTTGTGCTGGAGCCACTTGCTTTGTGTGCCTGACCCCCTGGCTGGCATCGAGATGGTGCATTAATAGAACTGACACCAGGTCATTTTACTGAGGTGGGAAAAGTAAAGTCAGGTGCTGTCCTATTATCAATTTGGGCAATTGATACTACTCAAAAACCTGAACAAAAATGAAACACAAATCTAGTCTGCATTGTGGATGTGAAAATACAGTTATATAATCCAAATTTAGCTGAATTACAGAATTAATTCCCTTGATTTAAACTGTTCTTGTTGTCGTGTAAATCTCTCAAGGAATGCTTTAAATTAGTCAAAATATTTCAATGGATTGTAACAAATGAAAAATCCTTCAAATTATGTTTTATTGTTTTTTCCACTGTTAGGGCTTGAAGAAAAACCATAATTCATCTTAAAAAGAAAACCAAAGGATACTTCACAGTGAGACACTACAGAGTTTGAAGCAATCTCTCAGTAGGAGAGGCTGGGAGGAGACCTGCCCCTGTATGGACACAGCACCTTAGTACCCCGGTCACCTTCTGAGTAGCAAATTCTCATTATTGGCAAAGGCAGGACACCGTGTTTGAGATGATTCTAACCCAACTTGATGACTTTTATGGGAATATGGTTCTTTTGGTTACTCCTAGAAAAAGAAATTGAAAAAATGACCATTTGGAATATGAAAACTGAACATATATATTCATGTTTCAGATGTTCTCAGGTTTGTTGCAACCTGAAGGCACCTGAGACAAATACAAGCTAAACCCAGACAGTTTCACTGTGTTAAATGATGAAAAAATGCAAGCATTGAAAAGGGCTAGAAAACCCACCTTTCACTGGAAAGATCTTTTCTCTCCAAGAGTATTCAGTGAATGCTATTGTTGTTTATACACCTGAGGCAAATCTTTGTGCATTTAAACCATAATCCTAGCCCTAGTGTGAGGCATTCTGGTATAGGAAGTTGGTCTGTGACGAGCTGAATGACCTCACTGCAAGCCTTGGACAAGCCAAATATTAAATCACATGATTGTTTCACGCATTTCTTGGTTCCAGCCTCAGCTCTGTGGTCACTAGTTTTAAAAAGCAGAAAAGTAGACACCAAATTTACAGCAGGAAGTTGTCCAGCAAAGTCACGGGAGTTTTATGAGCTCATGTTGAGTCTCAATCTAGTTTGTTTGGGGGTAAACTGAGGCTGGAGAATCTGGAATTTATTCCTGTAAGAAACCAAATTTGTCAACCCCCTCATTCCTTCTGAATGTATACTGCAGCTCATTAGCAAAAGAACTAGTTGTCTATCATTTTTTGGTGTATACTGAACATAGGATACGGAAAATATGCACATCCCCATGAGGCTTTCCAACTTCTCACTGTGATTGGAAGATCTCATAGCCTGCAAAGATTAGAAAGTTGAGAGACCATTTGTCAATCTCTAATACCTTGAAAGGCATTTCCAAAGACTTAGATGTTAGCACCTTCATTTTGGGTAGTCATCTGGTGACGACTTGGGAGTTTTTTGACCTTACAAGACAAAAAAGCAGTGGAAGCTGCAGTCAGTCAGCAGCAAACCTTATAAAAACCTATAGAAAGGCTCTAAATTCCTTGAGTTTCACAAGTGCACACATGGGTACATGAGGATTTGGAGTTAGGGTAGGGAAGAATAGTTGCATGTTTAGCAAGTGCAAAACAATGCAAAATCACATTACATAAGGAGAAAGGGAGAGGGAAACTTCCTAGAACCTCCAATGATTCAGCACTTCTGCTGCAATTAATTAGTGCTGCTTTTGAGTAAGACAAAAGAAAAAGGGGGGGCGGGGGGCTGAAAATGAGTCCCTCCTCCTTCTGCATAAATACAGCAAATGTTTTTTTCCAGGAGAAAAATCAAATAAATTCCTGATCTATAAACCCCACAGTGACTCAACAACAGGAGACAAATTTCCAGCCTTGCCACACTGTTACGCCACTAGCCGAAGAGCTGAGGTTATTTCTACTACGTCAGTCATGGCAGCAATCCACTTCATTTGTTTTTGCTTTCTCTCCCTCCAGCCAAAGGGATTTCGACGGTACTACAGCTCACCACTACTCATTCATGAACAGTTTGGCTGCATCAAAGAAGTGATGCCTATTGGTAGGTTTTGATTGCTTTTCCATTCAGTCTCCCTTTGGCAGTGCTCTGCAACAGCAGCGGCAGACTTCCAGCCGTGGTATTTAACCTCAGCAGCCTTCCAGCTCCTTTCGGTGACTGGATGTCCTTCTGCCGTCTCAGGAAAGGACCACTTCAAAGATACAAAGCTGGAAGAGGAGAGGGTGTGTTTATTGTGCGTTTCACTCAAAACCCCATACATATAACCTCTTAGTAATCACCCTGTTTATAATAATAACTACCTGAGCTCAAGGTAGGAACTTAAAAGGGAGGAAACACTGGAATATTGAGGTGAAGGTCTGAGCTGGGAAAAATCAGATAAACGACAGAGAGATCAAAACAGCAGGAGGCATTCAAACCACCAGTCTGGCTTTTGAGGGACTTTGCTAGGTTCCTGTCTTTTTTCACCCACACTTCTTACTTTTCTCATATTCTTCCTTATTGACCACGTCCACACATTGTCCGAGTATTTAAAAGACCAGATTTTGCTCACTGTAATACCAAATTCCTGAAAAGAAACATTTTGAAATGGAGAAGTTGAGTTGATTCTGGAAAATATTTCTCCCCAACAGTACTCTAGCCAGGCAAGCCTGGCAGTACAAAAAATGAAAGCCAAAACTAGGCAGTCAGTTTAAAATTACTTGTCTGAGGACATTTACTTGTTTTCAGCAGTTAAAAAAAAAAAGTTAATTACATGGATTTCATCTAAGTTTCTCTTTCTAAAAAACTTCCATCATTTTTGTCAGAAGTAACAGAAACATTTTGAACAAGCTCTGGCTAAAAAAATGAGGTGTGCTTTGCTATCATCAAAATTCAAAATCCCATGTATTTTCTCAGTACTTTGGCCAAAATTTCCCTCCTTCTATACAGTGCTACAAATGTACTGTATTCTATGTGTCTACCGCCTTGTACTGCAAGGGAGGCTGAGGTCTAATAATGCAGTATGTAGAAGAGGATTTGAACTGGATTTGCTCATGCCAATTGAAGACATCCATTTCTCTGCCATGGGAGATGACTTTGGGGCCAGCTATGAGGGAGAGTGGGAGCGAGAATTGAACAAACATACGCCAATGGGGGTAGTGGCCTTTCTGGCTACCCCTAGACTGAGCTGAGCAACCTGGAGCACATTCCCAACAGCAGGTACCCACTCACACCTGCCTCCAGACCCCACATGGCCCCACAGTGGGGATATCAGTACCTTTCAAGGAAGATCCAGGCCATCCTGTTTATCCAAATTAGCCCAGTAGTAGCACTGTGAGGGTGGATGGATAAAGGTGATGGCCCACCCATACCACAAGGATGCTCAGGCACGATGCAGGGGTTTTCCCTTCAAGCATCTGCTGTTGAGAGCAATCCAAGAGGTCAGTGGTAGGAACAGGCAGCAAACGTGGATTAAAACCTCCTGGTACTTTGTCCTCCTTACCTCAGTGTAGGCAGCATCGGTGGTGATTAAGAAGGAGGATGGCAAGTGAAGAGAGACAAGGCAAGGGCAGGGACCCGAAGAGCCTGTATGAGAGGAGGATGATCTTTATGGGAGCAGAGAGGAAACAGAAAATCGCTAGCAAAAGCCAGTTCCACTAAGTTCATCGAACACTTTTTCTCAGGATAGTGTCTCAATTTGTGTCTAAGCATACACCCCAACATGTTGGTAGAGGCAGGTGTTTCTCCAAGTGGAGCAGGAACATGACCAGAAATATCTTCAAGGGATTGATGCATGTTTTGCTCCTTCTGTTGCAGCCTGTGGAAATAAGGTTGACCCTGTGTATGAAACTCTCCGCTTTGGGACTTCCTTAGCTCAGAAAACCAAAAAGAGCAGTTCTGGAAGTGGGTCTGACTCTCCCAACAGAAACTCTGTAAGTATCCCACATCTTTCTTCCATTTTCTTTGTGGAGGAGCAACAGATATTCATTCACAGGAGTTCATATCAGAGTTCACAAAACTTGTATTTCAAACTGTAAAAAAAAAATCTTACTCCCAGCTTCCAAAATGAGACCAGAAAACATGTTATTTTTGCAAACTCAGGTTTTAGGTATCTTTTAGATGACTCTTGAGAAAAAAAGAAAAATACAAATTAAATTAATAATCTTCTTTTATCAGGTTGGAAGAGGAAATTATATTCTTTTGATTTTGCATATCTATGTAAAAGTGGAACAGACATATTTAACCGTCATGCTGGAGTAGATGCATCCTGCCTCTTGGTGTTGGTGGGCATTTACCCTTCATACAAGTGATAGCGATGGGTTGGAGTCCTCAGAGCCTAGATTTAAAAGTACAAGCTCCACAGTACAAGCCCAGCCAAAATTAAGCCACTGCTACTGCAACAAGGCAATGGACTGGCACCTCCACCCCTGCCCAGTGTAGACTGAGGAGGGGAGCATCACAGAGTTGGGCTCCTCTCTCCAAAACCCAAACACAGGCAGGTGTGCTCAGCTTGTTGTATCCAGACAGGGACATTTTTCACCTTCGTGTTAATCCTTGTCATTCACTCTCTCCTGTCATAACAGTCACTTCTTCAGGACCATGGCAGAAGAGCTGGAGAAGGAGGACAAGGGAAATGATAGCTCCCTTAGCCCTGCCTTTGCTAAATCCATACCTAGCTCAACAATAACACTTACCAATTTCTTTCTTACAGAAATGGTTATTTCAACAGTATTGGGACCCATGAGATCAGGAGCTCATGCATGGTGTTGAAAGAACGTTTCATACCCTCTCACCTCTCATAAACAGGCACTTAAGCCTGTGCTTGGGGCTCTCTTTTTTCCCAAGAAATCCTCCCTGCTCTCTCCCCCCCAAAAAAAAAGAATCACACCTGAATACACTGGAGGCTAAAGCTGATTGTCATGTCTAAAAATCAGACCCATATTATCTGACACTCTGTCCTGCACTCACCTCAGAATAAAAATCACCAGGCACAGAGACATGATGAGACTTGGTCTCCAGGCCTCAGAGCAAACACTTACATGTTTAATTTGAAGTTGTGCTAAAATCTGTTTATGCTTGGTACAGCACTTCCCTGGCACTTAAGTGTATGCTCATTCACATGGCTGAACTGTAACCTCAGGTGGTATAGGTGGCCCTAAACAGACGTTCGTTTGTGTCAGATGGGAAAGAAGACAGACAAATTTAAACAAAAACTAAGTGAAATCTGTAAGGGCGTTATTAAAGGACATGTCCTCTATCCACCCTTGTTTGTGCCTTAAAAGGAATTTAGTAATTTCCAGTCTTTTTTAAAACCAAAGTGACTCTACCACCTGTCGCATTGTGATTACAGTTCTTTCTTTCAATTATTTAATTTACTTTGAAACAGAAGTTCTACAAATGTAATTATTGCTTTCTAAATGAATAAAGCATTATGTTGAATTATGAATGACAACTCAGGCGTAGAAATCATGAATGCTGTGTCAGCTTGCCCTAGGGAGCTGATCATAACTAGGTGGGGTGTGGGTGTAGAATGAGGAACGCAAGTTCATTATGGGAATTTCTCCAAGGTATTGAGGCTGAGAGAGAATATAACACGTGTCAGCATACAGAAAATAGAAAACATTAGAGAACTGAATAAACAGACATGTGAAACCATAACTTCTGCCAGTGCAAGCCTGTGGGTTGAGACAAGGATAAAAACCAGGGGCAGACACAAACCTGAACCAAATGATGGGGCCATGGAGCTTTACAGCTGTGTGTGACCCAGGAGCAGGCACTGACCAGCGGCTAGAGCAGGGACGTGACACAGTCCTTAGACCCCAGGTAAAAATGCACCAGGGCATGTGAGCTGGCAGCACAATAATGCACAGGGACTAAGATTTTTCCCCAGTGGTCCTCATTTCTGTGCTGCTCTGCTCCTCTCAAAGCAGAAGCAGCAATGCAGCTGTGAGGCTCACAGCAGCACTGGGGCTTTGCGTCTGGGATGTGCTCCAGCCCCAGGAGCTGGGGAGTTCTTCAAGGTTCTGCCATGTGACAAAACGAGGGTCACCAGGGACATGGTGACACCTGGGATCCTACTGCACCTCACAGGTGGTGTCCAAGCTGTCAAAGGGCTTGCTCTGGATCAGAGCAGCATAGCTGCTCCTGCTGAAGGTAGTTAAAAGCAAAGGCGACTAGCCTAGGAGTCGTGCTCTGCCTCTACAGCCATGAAGCTTCCAGGGTTGCCGTTCATGTCTCTGCACAGAGTAGCGATAACCCTCTTGCTCTGAACTAGCCAAGATATTTTTAACATGACTGAGCAGTGTGGACGCACCCGCTGTGATTTTTCAGCCTGGATTCTGCATTTCCCATAGAAAAAAGTGGCCATATGCTCCAGATTTACTACCTACTGCTTCCTTCAAAAATGTGCTTCTGCAACCCACATTTATACAGAAAGTCACTTGAGGTGATGTAAATGTGATTCCAGTTCTTAGTTTTTGTGGATCAGCTCCTCTCAAAAGCAGCTTTGTACCTCTATAATTTCTATTAGACCATTTATCATATAGCTTTTGACTGAAAAATCATTAAAGGTAACTGAGGTTACTTCAGGAGGTTTTGGATGAGGTATATACTGAAGAGACAGTCACTGTGCTTCCCATATGCAGTGGTACCCCACAAAATATGAAGCTAATCTGCAATTACGAAGCTAGTCTATGAAGACTGAGGAACATGCCATAGCAATGAGCTGAAAAATAGCTGGGACTTACTATTTCAACAAAGCCAGTCTTTCCCTTCCCCACCCAGCAGCTAGAAATCCCTAGATATGCTCTACACTGACTCTGTGTTAGCATTGCTATTGCAGTGCCTTCTCATCCAGGGGTGACCCATTTGTGCAAGATGCAAGACAAGCATGAAATGCTGCGAAAGGCTGACTCTAAAAACAGGGCGTAACAGAGCAGTAAAGTAGAAGGCTCTTAAAATCACAAGGGAAACAAGATAACCACAAGATAACTGTGGCATAAATCTACTTTTAATCTCTTTGTTCATTAGTATTCTTGGATGGAGAAGTAGCTAGGAAAGTACTAGATAGGGGAAATAAAATTGTCAAAGTACTTTCTAAAAAAAAAGCCTTGTTGTGAACATTAGTAAAAGGAAAAAAAACATATAAAAATCTGTAAAGCAATTCAGATTTTGTGCTCCCTGAACAAAGGCAGTGAACGTTCCTCGTTTGGCTTTTCTTCCTCTAACGCAGGCAAAGGTCTGCAAAGCAATGGACAGAGCTATGTGTACAGTATAATTCTAGAGTGTCATGGAATAATTAAGTTAAATCCTTCCATGTGTCTTAAAATCCTGTTAACAAAGAATAAATAAAGCTTAGGACCATATAAGGATTTACAGTTTTTCAGATTAGAGAGAGCACCTGACTCAAGTTCAATGTTTCTGGTTTTTTATGGTTATAAAATACGTTTTATCCAAAAGAAGTCACATGTGGAGAGTTCAGAAACTGAAGCTCCATAAGGTCAGATTCGGACAGGGCTGTTTGGAGCCGTTCCTGCTTCCTGTTGGACTATACATGGAGAAGCCAACTACCCAACCAAGGAATCTGGTGCTTTATGCAGAGTATACTTCTGAGGCTTGGGATTATGTCATCCCACGTTTTCCTACACCCTAGAACAATGGGTCCCTAATCACAATTGACAATAATATGATACAAATAAGAAATCATAGTAATTCTAATAACAACATTTGGGTTTCATTTTTCCCTAACCATACCAGCCAGATGACTGTTTAAAAAGAAAGTGAGGGCGGATATTTAAAGACTGACTTCATCAGCTCCATCGCATTCCAGCTCCTTCTTTCACAGCATGTTAACAGAATTAAAATCACCCTTACGTTACAGTTATTTTACTGAATAATGTGTTCAGGGTTAATAAATTAATAGTCAATAGTTTCAATTAATGTCCAGTCTTGGTAGACAGCTATTTAGTATACCTGCAGGATCTACAAATTCCCCCAAGCCCCTTCTATTTTATACAGAGAACCATGTTGTTTAACATAATCCTTTGTTCCTTATCTTTCACTTCACTTTATACTGCAGAAATTTTTTGTACTTCAGGCTGGAAGCTTGGTCTGGAGTTCTTCCTGGGCTTTCACTGCTCTCTGTGAAGTAGGTATTTGTTGTGCATCACCAGATACAATGTTTTCTGCAATCCCATTAGGCTGATTTGCTCTGCTCTGATAGCACCCAACTACTACATTCCCCAGAGGCTCTTGTGTGGTCTTATTTCACCTCATTGCTCACTTTTTCTGGCATATCCCATCTTATTTGCTCTTTCTGTCCCTGCAGACAGCCGACCTGGCGGAAGTTCCTGAGGAAGGCGATAGCTCTGCAGGCACCCTTGACATAAGCAGGAAACGCAGCAACAGTGGTGAGTGCTGCCAGGCCAGGATAGCATCTTCAGATGTATAGGCCCGTGTACAACCTATTTCAGATGGGGTTTTTATGGCATGTCCATGTTTTAGCAGCATTCTGGTTTTCAAAGTGAGACGTGAATGGGGCAAATAGTTGGTGCAAGAATTTGGGGAATGCTTTTTGCCAGTCAGATGAAATCCAAGCCAATAGTTTTCTTAATTTGTTGTGTCCAGACCTGACACTGGACAAGGTTCAGGTCCATTCCCGATCTTCTATGCTTCACGAACATGACTGTAGACTAACCACTTAACATGCTTCAGTTCCATATTGGTAGAGTGGAACAAAAATAATACTTCCTTTCTTTTCCATATGTTTGACTTGTCTACATGTCTCTATATACCATAATTTCTTTGGGACAGGAAATGAATCATATAATATCCATATGTCTGTAAAATACCCAGCACAATGAATCCTGATTATAATTGCAGCTTCTCAGTACAACTATGGTATGTGCCCAGTAATATTAATAGCCCAGTTCTTTTGTTTGCTTGCAGTACAAGAGTAATGTTTTTACAGCATTGATATGATGAGATTTTGAGACCGTCATACCAATCAAGAGCTTAGTAATGAAATCTCAGCCACTGAGGGATGGTGACTGTGACCCTGTTCTTGAATTCAGTCATGGTGAGGGAAGTAATAAGTACAAAGGGTTTTGGAGCACTAAGCAAAACTTCAGGCCCAAACCATCAGAGCAACTTCTCTAACAGCAACTGAAGCTGCTTTGCTGAATCTTACACGAGATGTAGACTACAAAAATAAATCACAGTGAGCATAGTTTTCTTCTGTTAGGCCCCCAGTGCTCCTTACATGCTGCTAGCAATTCATGCAGGTGAAATGCCAGCTTCAGCTGTCCATTCCCATTTTTTGCTACCTCCTTATTCCTTTCCTCCCCTCCTGGTCCTATCACTTCTCACTGTGTTCAGTCATTTCCTCCCTCTCATTTTGTGAACATCCCACCTATGTTATCTACTTTCTTCTGACAATTTATTTAGGTTCTCTATCTTGCAAGTGCTAGTTGACCTGACCTGGTTAAAGATAAAGAATTCAGTCTGCTTCACATTGTTTAATCCTGCCCACCTGAGACTAATTTGGCTCTGTTTGAGTTTTCAGATAACTTTTTATTTCATTGTCAATCGGTAGTTTCATTTCTGAAACCCAGAGAAACGTTTTTCTCCCAGTTCTGCATTCACTGAATGCACTGAGGCATTCAAGGAACTTATTCAAAGAGATTAGTTTAAAAACTCAGCATGTGTCAAACCTCCAAATAACTTGCGCAGCACATTAACGATTCCTTTGATCAACACTGGCTTTTTTACAATCCATCCTTCAGAGGCTCAGGGTATAAATTATGCATCAGTCACTCCAAAAATTTCCCCTTGGTAGATTTTTAATAAACTGCCCGCACTGTTTGCACAAGCTATGGAAATGGTAAAATCCTTTTCAGACTGTAAAAATCCTTGCTTTTTTTTTTGTCTGCTGCTGCTAGGGCAAACAAATATGAAAATAGATGGATTTCTGTTGTGTGGAGACATGAACTACATACCTCTATGGCCTTCAGATTCAAGTGCCTCCTAGTAATATCCAGAGACCATGAGCTAAACAGAGATTAAAAATTTAACAAACTAAATTCAAAATGTTGTTACAGGGTGATTCACCACTCCTTTTTCCTCAGTTGTCCACTGCCTCCTTAGCAGGCGGTTCGACATTAATGCCTTGATGAATCAGGTCCATTCCAGTTCTTTATTTTTTCCATTAAAAACTGTCTTCTTCAAATAAGATTTTAGGAAAATGTACGTTTGAGACTCTTTGCTTAAAGGGAAACAGCAGAAAAGACACAGCCTGCAGAAGGGTGAAAGGACCCACGATGTGGGTGTGGCCATGTAATCGCTCTTATAGACTCCTATGACAACAACTTCAAGGGAAGATTCTTTCATTCAGGCCCTGGCACACATACTATGAAACAAAACGTCCTAGTTTACAACTATAAGATGGCATACCTAATTTCCAACCCTTCATCCTCCTCTAAGCCAGTTATACTCCTTCACTGCTGTGAATTGCCATCTGTAACAGAAGTCCCGCAAGCCAAAAAATGTACTTTAAATGACACGTATGAGCCTGTTATCAACAGGGATTTGAGCACTTTCCCCTCGAGTCAAATATGGGGTGTCCGCCCCGCAAACCCAGATTTGGTGAGCACTTCTCGGCAAACACAAGGATACAGTCCAGCTCCGTCCCCGCCTGCTGGGTCAGCTCCACAGCTCACGAGGCTGTACATTAGTAACTTGGCTTTGTTTTCTGTCACCAAGCAGAAATTACTCCAAACGTGCGGCTGAAATACTTCCACTTTGTCTGATGAATGACTTTCTGTAAGCCCAAAATGCTCCTGGTTACCCAACTCATTGTTCACCAGAACTTCTCCTCTGGACACAAGAACCAAAGTATAGTAATTTGAGTAGGACTTACACACTGCCAGATTATAACAGCAGCATTTTACATCCCTTTATAGAGATGTCAGATATACATACAACCCTATACTAGAAGATACAGGCAATTAATTTTATTTTTTAGGTTTTCCCTCTGGTACTCGTGACAGTTTGCAGGGTCAGAGTCCCTCTACAACAGGACTTGGTGAGGAGCACAGTGAGGCCCCCAGGTCAGCTGCAGTCAGACCACCTAGACACAACTTGGGGCATTTTCAGGTTAAATGCTGCAGGTATCAGCTCACATGCTGCCTTCACATTCACACATTGGACTTTATGACTACAGTATTGTCTTACATTTTATCAGAGAACATGTGCTTATGTGTGCTCGTGGATCCGTGTGACTGTACAAAAACTTTCTCATGCATGCTATGGCTGCTGTTTTAGCTATCTTTCCTCTGTTACAGGAACACTACAGCTTTTCAGTGTCTAAGTACAACTCTCTACTATCAAGGAACCTTACTATTTCACTCATAAAACTTCTTCAAAGACTCTTTGTTTGGTTGTCATTTACAATGTAGAATAGCCACAGAAATATGTGTTAATGGAAGAAAGGGTGAGCAAGTGAAAGAGCAGAGGGGGAAAGAAATTCAGCAGTTTAGTGTTCCCTGGCACCTTCTTTCCCCTGAACACATGTAACTGTATCACAGAGAAACAAAAAGAAAATGCACTCAATCAGCGTGCTACTTATTACCATTTTGGAGATTTCCAAATTGTTAGAGACTACAAAATCCAGCTTCTGCTCAAAACACCTGCAGAGGTAAATGGTGGGAGAAGATGCTGATGGTTCCAGCTGCTCAAAGACTCCAGCTATTAAAATCATATTCAGACTTTATCCAGAAACAAGAAACACCAGGCAATCTTTAAAATGTGAAGGGGGAATTCAGTCAATGTAATAAAGCCACTATGGTTTTTCTAGGGAGGTAACTGAGGACAGGCATCAGTCAGCTCATGAAGCAACTACAATAGAGGGTAACTGATTAGATATCAGGTACGTTAGGGCGAAATCGACAAGAAGGGCTTAAAGGAGGATCCAGGTAATTATAGGCCCATCAGTCTTACTTCAGTCCCTGGGGAAGTTATGGAACAAATCCTCCTAGGGGCTGTCACAAGTCAAATGAAGCACGTGATTGGGAAAAGCCAGCACAGATTCACCAAGGGCAAATCTTACCTGACAAATCTGATTGCCGCCTATGACAAATTAGCCTGCTCGGTTGATGTGGGGCGAGTGGTGGACATTGTCTACTTGGATTTCTCCAAGGGTTTTGATACGGTTTCCCACAGCCTCCTCCTAGAGAAACTGATGCGTTACGGTCTAGACAAGTGGTCTGTGCGGTGGGTGGGGAACTGGCTGACAGGCTGCACCCAGAGGGTGGTGGGAAATAGCTCCTTTTCAAACTGGCAACCTGTCACAAGTGGGG
>NW_008794545.1:1471223-1493866 GCF_000699145.1 Aptenodytes forsteri
CACATGGAAAAGACGAGGGGTAATGGGTACAAGTTACTCCTGGGGAGATTCCGACTGGACACAAGAGGAAAATTTTTCACAGTGAGAACAATCAGCCATTGGAATAATCTCCCCAGGGAAGTGGTGGATTCCCCAACATTGGACACTTTTAAGATTCCAGCTGGGCAGGGTGCTGGGCCAGCTTGTCTAGACCGTGCTTTTCTTTTGCCAAGTTGGACCAGATGATCCTTGAGGTCCTTTCCAACCTGGTATTCTATGATTCTATGATTAGGTGCTGTGACCATTGTCTTATTCTGTGAGTTTCTGATTTAGTAACTTAGAAGCAGATTTTCACACATACAGGCCTGTGTCTCAAATAACCCATCCTGATTTGAAAGCAATTCAGGTACCTCCTATAAAATCAAAGAGAGAGGCAGCGTATCCAGTGCCCCCCAGGCAGGGACTACTGGAGAGAGAGATCAAAGGCGGCTATCAAACATAGAAATAGAGGGTTGAAGAGGGGGAAGAAGGGGTTTTGCATACAAACTTCCAGCAATATTGCTCATATATGGTCATCAGGTTTTGCAGGTGCTTTTGAACGGAAATAATGCTCGTCCTAAACATGAAAACACAGCATTCAGTGTGAGCAAAAGGCTGCTAGACTTTAAATAGTAATGCAATTAGGCAACCTAGGTTCTATTCCCAGTGCTGTACTTCTGTATATTCATCTGATCAAAATTGTTTATTTGTTAAGATTGTAAACTCTTCAGGACAGAGATTGTTTTGTGCCATGTGCCAGTGGTATATGTGGTTTTGCTGGGGGGGGGGCATGTAGAAGGGTTCAGAGGAGAGCACAAGGGTTCAGAGGAGAGCACAAGGGATCAAAGAAATTAAGGGGGAAAGGGAAGAGATTAACAAAATAAAAGTGATCCTGTTGAGGTGAAGAGTCTTAAACTACTTCTAAAATGTCATGTGTTTTCTTTATTTCAGTGTTTACATACTCCGAAAATGGCACAGAACCCTTTGGAGAAGAACCAAAAAGTATACATTCCCCGGTATGGGCATAAATTTTGTGAGAATGCAATGGGAATGTGAAGTCATATAAAAGGCTTGTTTTTATGGATAGCTGAGGACCTTGAGTAGGTCTGCTGGGGCGCTATTCTGGAGAAGCATCAATATCTGACTGTCATGTTCTTATACCATTTCTGGGCCACTGGCCACAGTTGGAAGCAATATACAGGACTGGATGGCTCTTTGGTTTACCCATTATGGTCCCTTTTATGTTCTTCTGTTTATTACAAATTGATATTGTGAACACAAAAGTTCCAGTGGGGAGGCCATGTCATTACAACAGAACTGCAGTAACATAGAAATCACAGATTTGATTTGGAAAATTATTTGGGGTTTGTTTTAGGTGCTTTTTTTTCTCCAGATTACCAGTGGAGAAAGGGAGGAGAGAGAGTAGCCAGTCTTCTCTGTGGGAAGCCCAGTGCAAGAAGCTTTCTGTTTAAGAAAGTGATTTTCCCACCCTGTTTTTTGGACCTGTGCACTGTACAAATCTAGCTCCATCCGTAACAAGGACTGTATAATAGACACTTTATATAATGACAGTAATACACTACTGGGCTCGTAAAAGTCACACATTAACAGAGAGCAAAAGGCAGACTCATTTTTAAGATGTCAGCCAAAAGACCAACTTGTGCATATTCCAGCTTGTGTTCTTTGGAAGCCTGGAATTTGATCTTGGGGTTCAATTTATCTCTAAATGAAGATAGTTACTGCCTTAGTGGCTTGCAGTGTATCTGGGCCATAGTCTTCCAAGGCGTGAAAGCAATGAGATGATTCCAGCTCATTTCTTGGAAGATCAGGTGCTGGTTCCTCAGTCTCTAACAAAGTGAACCAAATTCCTGTACAGGACAGATATTTACATTTTCTCTTTCTCTTTTTTCTTAAAGGGACCATTTTATAAAAGCACGCTACAAATGAACACCTATGTTGCCTTGTACAAATTTGTACCACAAGAAAATGAAGACTTGGAGATGAGGTAAAGCCCAAAAATAGTTATTTGTTGATTTGACCCATGCAAACTGAGGCTCATATGGCTGTATATGACTTCAAGGGAGGGAGGGTTCATTCTGACATTTGTACTAAACAGTTTTTATAGAGGTAGCCACTTGTAGATACAAAGACATTCTCATAGATAAAAGCTGGTGACCAACTTTTTTGGCAAGGACAATAGATAAAAAGTTTCAAAAACACATGTCACTTTAGGAGCAAGATGGCTTTCAGCTAGAAAATATTCAGTTTTCAGTTGCTTTGGTTTTTCAACCAGATGTTTTCAACTAGGAATTCCTCACCAGCTCTCACGCTAATGATGAACATTTTACCTGTCCTGTTTGATTTTCCCTCACATTCAGATTACGTCTGAGAAAAGAAAACAGTGTCCAGCTGCTGGATGACAGTGTTTTCACATGAGAAAGATCCATTCTGATCTTTGCAAAATAACCTTGTTAATTATAATTTTTAACACTTCCTTCCTCAGTTCTGCATCAGTTGCTAGCACTGCAAGGTCTAATCCAAGCCCACTGAAGTGAAAGGACATCTTTTCTTTTAGTGCAATTAATTTGACTCATGCTACTCACATTTTGCATGGTCTTGCTAGAGCTCTTGTCATGAAACGTGTCAGCTCTCATCAAGGCATCCTCTACATCAAAATAATCACACACATGCCACAGAATTTAGGGAATTGCCAGAGAAATGCCCCTCTCATCAGCATCTCCTTCACTGAAAGCCTTTTTCCTGTTCCCAGCTGTGCCTTCTCATCACTCTGGAACTAATAGGTGGGATGTAAAGCAGAAATTATAAGCTTCCCTATCATTCTGCTTTGCTGGCATTTCCTGATCATTACTTTAGGAATGTCAGCTCTTCAGGAAGTAACCACAGGATATGGTGACCTTTAGTGCAACTTGCCACTATTCTGCTTGAGGGATTCCACTTTGCATCCTGCTCCTTTAGGGGTGTATTCCAGCTTGCGTGTTTGTTCCATGAAGAGGAACACTGCTCAGACAAGCCTGCACTGGACTACCATCCTCACCAAGACATAGCAATCCAGAGAACACATCATTCTCCAAAATTCTCCTGTGCCTCATATTAGGGGAAAAAGCAACCTGTGGTCTGCAACCTGGACTGTCATGACTAACAGGGTCTTTCCAGAGACACCAGCCAGGTTTTAGGCTAGTGTTACTCAGCTACAGCAACGTTGTTTGTCCCATGGCCAGAAATTCAGTAATACATGGGTTAACACTGTTTCATAAGGGATGCCAAATAGCTAGTAATGTCGTTTGGTCACTGCAGAGTCAGGCAGGATTCAGCTCAGTTGCATGAATTTTCACTTAACATAGTTGAGTTGCTGGAGATTTTAGCATAGCAATGTTGTCAAGACTGACAAGCACTGTCCTGGGAACCCAAGTCAGGGACCAGCTGGACACTGATCAGCCCTAACATAATGAAGGCAAGTAGCAGGAGAAGGAGCTGAGCTGGGAAGAAGAGTTAGGGGAGATTTCTGGAGATCTCAGCTCACCTCTGAGGGGATGTAATGGGTGGCAGATTACTGCAGCGGAGAAGTGCCAGCCCTGATTTCAGCAGCAATTAGTACTTGCCACAACCTTGATTTCTTCCTCAACAGCGGGAGCAGCCAGTCAGGTTTTCCAAAGCTCTGGCGTAAGTAAAGTAGGACATTCCAGTAATATGCTTGTTCTAACAGACGACCTTATTTTACAATAAGTAGAGAGTCCTGGAGACAGGCAACCCCAAGTTTCAGACACTGCTATGATTAGAATAGAATAGAATAGAGTATTTAGAAGGGACCTACAATGATCATCAGTGGTTGCCTGGCCACTTCAGGTGGCCTATCTTGCCACCTACTGAAATCTAGAGCACTGATGTAGAGCAGACAATTTATCCAGGGTTGTGATTTACAGAAGAAAAAGATGAGACCTGAGAGTGATTTCAACCAGTAGTGAACACCAAGCAAGCTGCCCCCTTTCAGGGATTAGCAGCCTAAGTCCAGGAAGCAAGAGTAACGTAGGTCCAGCTAGGACTTCTATTTTGAATCCTTTTTGGAGATTAGAGACATCTATGTTAGCCCTGTGCTAAAAAATATCAGAAAGCAAAATCTGCAGGTCTCACATCTAAAAATCTCAGCGCTCAGACCACTGACATGGAAAGACTGTAGGTTCAGGTGCCATCTTTCTCTGACAGCCAAATAAATTTATATTTTCTAAGTTATTTTTCTAACGATCAGGCTGAAGAGTATTTGGAGGATACTCTAAATACTTCTCGTTGAAAGAGTTCTTCCTTGCAGTGTAAGGGCTCCAATGGTGTTACAGCCTATTAACTTTGAAGTGGCAAGATGGGCTCCCTCAAAACCACTTTAAGTGTTTTATATTAAATATTAACTGGAATAAGGGACTCAGATGTCCTTTTCCATGGAAAAAATCTTTTACCACTGGGATACCAAGTTGTCCTTTTTCTCTAGCTTTCTTTCTCACCTCAGCAACATTTAATTATTCCAAAGACATTGGAACAGCTTCCTGAGGAGGGCTTGAGGAAAATCCTACCCTGTTGCCCTATTGAAAGTGCCTTTTTGTGAAAGCTGGAAAACTCTGGTTCAGATCATGCAGTGTTAGAAGACTAAATGCCTGTTTCTCCAGTTGTCAGCAGCAATGATAACCACTGGGCAAGTGGACCAAAGAGGCCCAGCACCACGCCCACCTCCAGCTGCATCCTAGACAGGTCCACAGCTTCTATGTGTGTTCTGACAGAGCCCATTGGATTGAACCCATTATCCATCACATGCTCCAGACGTGTTTCAAAGCTCTTGTGCTGATACCTCAACAATACAGTGAGCCTAACAAGGAATGCAAGGAAAGCTGAAGGGGTCAACCATTAATTTCATTAAGATGAAAAAAATGCCTCTTATCAAGCAGACAGTGCTTTCTGAGGTTAATCCGTTTGGAAATGGGCTGCCACTTACTTTCTACAATGCAGCGCTACTGTAATTACACAAGAACGTTGATGAAGTGCCACCAATGGGGGGAAGGAGGTCAAATAACTGTTCAACTACCTGCACAAAATCAGCTCAACACATTTCACTATTAGCATTTCCAGCCAAATTATTCTCCTAGCTCTGCTTTGGAACTAGTCAGCTGGATGCTGATACTTAACAATTACAACCTTGCACCACACATTGTAAAGGTAAATATGTCCCATTCAAATCAAAAAGACATTCCTGAGCAGAATTATATCCCTGCTGATTAATTGCCTTTGTCAGTTAAATAGAACTATTTTCCTGCTGCCTTCCTTCTGCAATCACAGCTTGAAAACAGATGATAAAGTGGTGTGTCCCAACAATGTGAAATGTCTTGAAGTAACAAGATAATGCCTGTAACAAATAGGGACTGTATTTTAAACAGTTTCTTATTAAACAGGAAGGAAAAATTCCAGTTCACAGATGTTGTTTCAAAATAAAGATCTAGCCCCAATATACAGACACTCTCTTTCTACATTACCGTGTATGATTGAATAAAACCTTGCTGCCTCATTGAGTCTACCTGCAGCGAATGCTCAGATAAAATGACCAAGGAAGGACCGCCTTCCTATTAGAAGGTAATTGTGGAAGCTAATGCAGCATAACAATTAAGAGTCATCTTAACTACTATCTCTTTTCTAATTACAGGCCAGGGGATATGATCACTCTTCTGGAAGACTCCAATGAAGACTGGTGGAAAGTATGTGCTAATTATTTTATATCTATCTGTTTCCTTTCCAAAGGGAAAAATATGTTATTTTCAATACTGAACTTGTATTAAAGCTACTAGTGTTAACAACCTTTTTCTATCAATATGTTTTCTCCACAGGGGAAAATTGATGACAGAACTGGATTTTTTCCTGCTAACTTTGTTCAAAGAGTGCAACATGATGAGAAGATTTACAGGTGTATCAGGACATTCATCGGCTGCAAGGAACAGGGACAAATAACTCTGAAAGAGAACCAGGTAAGTTCCCCTGTGCCGGATCCCCACTGGACTTGAGCATCCAGCAGTCTGACTAATGACTGGAGGGAAAGTTGTGCAAGATGAGCACAGGCAGATGCTGTTCACTGCAATTTTACTACAAAATTTATTATTTGTATGGTAGTAGTGTCTAGTAGCCAGTTAAGAGCAGTGTTGGTCTTGTGCAAACGCATACCCCCTGCCTAACATAGCCTAAATTTTCAGTCTCACAGACATTCATAAAGATACTTTACATATTATGCACTCTCCTACTGACTTCAGAGGGACGGCCTGAAGAAAACACATTCTTACAGGTAGACCGTGTGTGCCTGAAAAATGGTCCGGTTTTCTCCTCACTATTAGAGCTAATCTAATAAAAGGCAGTGGCTCCCTCCCCAGACCTTACCTTGCCTAAAGATCTAAACACAGCTCATTGTTTTGGCTTCAGCAGGAGCAGGTTAAGACAACACCAAACAAATGTGTAAATCTTAAATTTAACTCTTATTAACCAGCTGCAAAGTATCTTTAATCATTATTTGCTTGTGTCACCACTTACACACCCTCTCTACAGGCTGTAATTTATTCTAAACTAGAAGTGCTGCTGTGAGTTGAAGTACACCACGTACAGTGAAGACTCGCAGGGTCCATTCACCCCGGTGTACTTTCAGCAGCTCCTTCTACTTTGTGTCATTCAGGTGGGTTCACAAGGCGAAAGCCATAGCTGCCATTATGGGGTGTGTCTATGATCTGAATGTAAACGTAATTTTAAATTTTTACCAGACATTTAATACATCCAAGTGTCAAGTCTGGTGATTCTGGGATATAAATGCTTGCTGAGGTAAAGTGAGAGAAGGATAGGGCTCAAAACCTACATTAAGGGACAGGTTTGTGGCATAAGCTCATGTGAATAGGAGGGTGACTGACTAAGGGCAATGCAACAGCCTGGGTTCTCTGACACCTGGATGAAATAGAAAGCTAGATTTTTCTCACTGCATCTTGTGAAGCCTAATGTTCTTCCACCTCATTAGGTATTTCCTTTGGTAATTGATGTCACGTCACCAGGAATTGTTTGCCTTACAGTGCCTGGACAACCACTGGTTTTAATAAAGTAGAGCATAAGTCAACATCAGGGTGGACTTCAGGGCCACAGGTTTTTCCACACAGAACTTCTGTAACGCTTTACTCCACTGGTGGATAAGAAGGTTAACTTGTACCTTTGCTACTGCTGCCTTGTGGCATAGCAAAACAGACAAGTGCTAACAATGCTGGGGTATACACAGCTTTTTAAGGAAGGCACAGTGACCAGAATATATTTTAACCGCCCCTGTGCACACAGTACATTGGGCAGCCCTGAAGTTGCTAGAAAGAGAGAAAGTGCTTAATTTTTTTTTTACCCAGCACCTCTTTTGATTGTTTATGTATGTGCACATAGAGGGAAAAAATATTACCAAAGCAGAACAAGAGGTTTTGCACCCTCTTTACTCTAGAATAAGCAATGCACAAGGGAGAACCTTGGAGAAATGGTAGCATGAGAATATGGTGTGCCAGCATGAGGGAATGGTCAAGGTCTGAGTCCCTTCTCATCAGTGGGCATACCAGATCCTCTCTGTTAGTGTGGTTGGTGCTGCAAACAGTGAGGGCCCAGTTTCTTGCCTCATTTCTCACAAAACCACAGTTTCCAAGTGTGCAGGTCTGGCAGCTTCATCTAAACACAAGGACTTCCTCTTGTTCCTATTTCATTATAGGCTCACAAGGGAGCTCGCAGTCAGGAGCTCATCATCATCTCCGGTAGGGCAGGAGGTAAAGAAAGGGGTGAATCCGTCCTGTCTGTCTACTACTTCCTCTTTTTTAGCAAACTTATTCAGCCCACACAAATGCTGAGGTTGAATGCGAAAGCTGTCGGGTCCTCACTCCACATGGGAGAGGCTTCAGAGGAAGAAAGATATATATATTTGACATAAAACAGGGGGCAGAGATCAGACTGAACAAACACACGAATGCAGAGACATGAGAGGAAAGGAGTGGAGCCAATAGATCCCACTCCACCCTCGCACAAATTATGCAAAAAGGGGACATGCAAGTAGCTTCAAGGCCATTTTGAGTAATTTCCAGGTGGGACAGTCACAGCGAGGCCATGGACACTCATCTGCTTCCCCCTGCATCCCCATGCAGTGTTTGAGCCCCCCATAATAGCCCGCAGTGAGAGCTGGCAGCCTGCACAGAGCCAACATGTAGCAGCAGTATGGGGACAGGAGCACAGGGACTCCTGAACCCAGCCTGTGTGACATGTGCCCACCGTGGGGATCACTGCCTGAATGGCACAATTTTTTGTCTTTTTTTTTTTAGCAGAACAGCTTTGCCTTTACTGTGGAACAACTCTGATGATTGTGAAAAACTTTTAAATTTTTATTGGGAATTTTTTACTTTAAAAATTTATTTTTTATTTCCAAAGTCAAATTTCCTTTCTTCTTTTTTCAGCCATTTCTCTTATTTTCTGTCCTTTATTTCCCCATTGTTTTCCATGTGAAGCACAGAAGGGGTGCAGTAGAGAAGAATTAAAAATTAAAAATAACATCTGAATGGGACTTCTGGGAAAAGTTTGTCAGAATTTTTTTTTTTTTTTTTTTTTTTGTTTGTTCTATTTGGGGATTTCTGTGGGATGTAACCAGCCATTTTAGCTATCTCTGAGCACAGTGTCCAGAGTGCTGGAAGCACAATATATGTACTATGTGCAAAGCGCTGGCTTGTTCCAGATTAGCAAGAAGGGGAGATTATTCATTGCTACCAATTCCTGTCAAGTCTCACTTTAGCTAGAAAAACTCATTAACTGGTCTAATAAATTCCTGTGACTATAGTATGGCAAATTGTCTCCATTTTACACTGTTAATTCACTGGGTCAAATTCTACAGAGTCTAACAAGTGTCCAGAGCCATTCTGACAACGAAGGCAAGGAAGATATGCCATCAGGAAAACTTATTCAGTATATTGCTTGATACCATCCACGATTTATACTGCAGGTCTCTATCCCCTTTGTGCCTTATATGAATGTTTCCAGGTAGAGAGTCTATTCTTGTAAGTCAAAAGGCAATATATTTGCATCAACAAAGCCACAAGAATACCTTAAGAAAAGCCATTTCAGGCAAGCAGAGATATTTTCAAAGTTTGAAGCACAGTGGACGAGGCTTCCTCTGGAATCACTTGCCAGTTTCATGCCCTGGGAATAACATTTTGAGCTTCAGCTTCATGCAAACCTTTCTGGCAAAGCCAATACTCAAGGAGAGGACTGAGGGAAAACCAACACAATTTGCTCACCCATCCTGAGCAATATGCACGAACTAGTCTTCACAAAGGGTCCCTTGAAAATTTCATTATGAAATATGAAACCCAGCCTGGGGGAGAAAAAGTGTACTGCTTCAGAGACGTCAATATCTTGGAGTTTAGGGTTCACTGACAGATTTATGGGTCCTGAAACAAATTCAGAAGAGGACTGGGCATCACAGGGTTCAATCAAGAATCTGTGGGAGGGAGTCAGAATTAGCCCCTGACATCAGTAAAGGAAGATTATTAACAGGGAAACCAAAACCAGCCAATTTCTGTGGCTTTCCACTCTTTTAAGGTGTGTCACACACAATACTGGCTGCATAATTTCCAACTCCAATTGATTGTACCATCACTTGGATATATAAAGTTTTCTCTAGCCTGTAACTTCTGCTCTAGCCTACCCGAATTCATTACCATACATTATACAAATGCTTCTTTGCATGACTACAGGCTTTGATTTGACCTCTTTTCACAAAAGAAGAAATCACCATTTTGAAAATATATATCTCATATATCATCAGTGTTTTGAAAAGCATCTCTTAAAATGCCTCTAACATTTTTGATCATCCTTATTTTTAAAGAAGTCATAATAATCTATTGTTTGAATGTCTGTTTTTATTCCTCTTATAATATCCTACTTAAATAAAGGAAATAACCTCTTTAAAAAAATCCTACTCACACCCTTCACTGGCAGCCTCTCTGACGTCTACAGTCACACTAATACAAACCACTTTAGAGTTGGGCTTTTTATGATTAAATAACACAATTGATTTTAAATTGCACAAGTGATCTTGTGCAATAGAAATGACCCCAAACCACAACATTTGTAACGAGACTGGCATCGGAAACTCTCTGCCTCATCCAAATGTGGACTGTGAGTTTACATAAAGGTCAGTGCAACAGATCCATTTTGCAATGGATGTGTTTTATAAATGTCACTAATGTAAGCTAGCCCTGTTACCGAAAGCATCTCCCAGCCAGCTTCTGTGGTGACTGCAAATGGGCCACTGCTGTTGTGATGGCCACAACCTCCGAACCAGAGCTGTTGGCCTTGCTGTCCCCTTGGCACCGCAGCTCAGGGGACAAACTTCCCTCCTACCCCAACATCCAGTCACACAAATTTCAAAAAGAGTGACTTTTAGGCACATGTACATTAACAGCTATGTGCTGATCTGATCCAACCACCCCAGAAGAGCCTGGCAATGGGCTTAAACAAATCCATGAGGTTAGGCTTAACAAGGCAGGATTGCAGCCCAGGTCTCAGCCCCAGGGGATCCACCTATCTCGAGTCTTCTTCTGATTAGTCTGGGTGCTTTGTTGCTACCCGGCTTTTCACCTCACTGCCTAGGAATTACTTTATGTCCTCACATTTTTCATCCTGGGATACTCTAAAAGGAGCTGAACTTCTAAGAACATGACTCAGCTGCCTTTGAAAATCAGTTGCATCACGGTGACTTATGCATTCGGACTGAATCACTTAAACCCAGAGCAGAAAGTGAAGTTGCAGTTCTTCATGTGCTCCCCAGCTATAACTGCTGCACTTCACAGCTAGGCTTAAGGGGAAAAGGGTCTTTTTCCAGCTATCTCTGATTTTCATTGACATCAGTCTTGCTGAATGGGGAAAGGTGTCCCCATTCATTCAGAGATACTGAGTGGCACACAAGTTTTGCAAGAGTCCGAAACATGGGCACAGCCCATTATGCATCCAGTTTAGTCCAGGTCATCTTTAAAACCCTAAATAAGTGCTGTAGGTAAAATAAGTTGGTGTTCTCAGTCCAAAAGCTAATGAAACAGCTGATATAAAACCTATCATCATCATTTGCACTATGGTTGAATGGTTATGAAAACTGAACTACTTATCATTTCAATCCACAAAGCTGACATAGGCAAAAACTTCAGTGCACAGGCAGCAGCAGATGTAGAAACTCAGTGTCCCTGTGCTGTCATTCTTACAGACAAACAGAAGACTTGAGTTTTCAAACCTCTTGACCTGGCACTGTCTGCAGGCTCCAGGACAGCTCTTGAAACTGTACTGTCCTCATAACCAAATTCCTACTTCATCAGAACCAGTCTGTGGCTGACAGATGAGTTAAATATATGGGAGAGAGAACATAAGCAAAAGACAGCTGCAGAAAATTAGAGCAAGTTCAAAGTTACTCCTGGACAAAGACAATTTGCCACTTGAGCCCAGATTCAAAACACAGGACTTACTTAGAAGAACAAGAGAGTACTAATGACCGTGCAGCTTAAAGGATCATTTCCTAATTGCTCATCTCCCCCATCTGCTTGGAGCTGACTGATGGATAAAAAATCCTGAGGGCAGATGTTGACAAGTTCAGACAACAGTCATGATCCGAAGTTTTTTGATTTATTTTTAGTGTTGTTTTGATTTTTTTAAACAAAATGAGATGAAAGAATGGGGAAGTGACTTTATAATATTAGATCCCACTTTCAGCTAGTTCTGAAGATTACTTGATAACTGAGAAATAGCCTGAGATGTGGTTTCTTACCCTGTGACTTACTCCACTACTAACCTTTTGAGCCAGAGCACAGGAAAAAAAACCACAACTGTTTGTCTCCATTTGTGTTGCTACCAAATTCACTGGACAGTGGCTGCTCAGTGGCTCACTTACCTTGTCAGGCCAGCAGCCTCCCCCCCAAAACATGGCAGCCTGAGTAGCTGCCATTTTAAGCAGTTTCCAATTTGATACAGCAAACCATGAGCTCCTGATGGTAGCTGTGGCACCTTGTGCCTTCACAACCATCATGTTTGCTGCCTGTCACCAGGGCTAGTCCTCAGTGACAGCTGATTCATCAGGTAGAGTCCAAAACTCTGGATACCACCATGCACATGATTTACACCCACCTAAGAAAGTCAAGAGCCAAATCCCAAGGCTACAACTTGTGGGTGAAATACTTGGCAGCACTCACAAAAGGGGATGAGGACAAAAGTGGCCAAGGATGGTGTTGTGCTCCCTCTCTTCTGAAACGGCAGAATTTGGAGCAGCTCCAGGGTTTTGCAAAGCTCCAGCAGCTGCCACAGCCCCAGGGGACTCTTGAATCGCACAGGATTAGGAAAGTGTGGCGTATTGTGGCCAAGCTCACTCTGCCCCCAACACATCCCCTTCCTTCAGAAGGAGTGGGAAAAAACTCTGCCAGCCAGGGGCCAGCACATGCAAGGCTTAGTGTATTAGTGTGAAAGAATTTCAGCTGGAATTTGAGAGAATTCAGATCAATGTATTAGTATGTAGAGTGAGAGTTCTTACAGAAAGGCCTTGTACTCCTAAAGCTATTGCTGTAGCAGAGCACTCCCACTGATATCAAGGAGCACTCAAACCAGCAGCAGAACCAAAAAAACTCTCTAAAAAAGACCAAATCTGCCATCCTTTTTCACTCCAAAGATAAAGAAAACCAGTGTTAAAGTTCAGTATTTTTCTTTTGTCCACAAATCATTCTGCTGACAGTACAAGACATCAGAGAAAATACTCTGTTCTCGCAGTATGTTCTGCACAGCACCAGAGGTTAAGCAAGAAATGCAGCATGGCTAGTGAGCAGTGCAGACCTGCTGCAGGTCCCTTCTGGAGATCTGACTACTTTTGGGGTTTCTTTGGCCCATGCAAAAAGCTAGAGGTCTTGCAGACATCTTTAGTTAGGAGGAAAGCACAGTGATGGGGTCAGGCATTCCTTTTAACCAGTCAGGTCTATTTATAGAGAAGCTGCAAAGGCTCATTTTTCTACACAGCAGCAGGGATCAACTGAGAAGGGGCGTCTTTCAACCAAGATGCTCTTTCCTACTCTTGGATACTCTGCCATGCTCAGCCATCCTCAGTCTGGTGCTTCTTTGTAGGCTTTTTCTCTCATCATTGAAGTTTTCATAGTCTTTCTCAGAGACACAGACCAACATCTAGCAGTAGTCAGAAACACCTTTCTGTGTATATGTACTTTACACCTCTCTGCTTCGAATGGTGATGTGACTGGAGAGGGAGCAGCTGCTGTGCTAGGGATTCATGACACAAATGAGCTTGGCTTTTTTGCAACAGTACCTAAACTAAACGGCATCGATTACATACCTCTCCCAAGCTTTCTGTGTGATTTAGCCCAAACAACAATACATTTTTTTTTTTAAGTGCATGTCAACTCTGTTGGTGTGCTCAGTCGTTCTGCCCCAGGGATCCAATTCAGTTAGTGTTAAGCGGGTAGCTTAAGTAAGAAAATTAATGAGTCCATTTGTTTTCCAAACCCTTGTTTGCAGGTACAGAGATACACCTGACCATTTCCACATACTGGAGGTGGCAAATATGAAGCAGCTTCACCTCCTTCTTATGACCTTTCATTTCCCTCTGGCAGCATCAGTGTTGCTAGTAAATTTTATGTATGTAACAACAGGAGGACAATCTGGCCCAGAATTCAGATGTGGTATTTATGTGTCACCATACAATCCATAACAGTCATGCTGAAATGCATTTAGCCAGGAACATTTTCAAGCCATTTTTGTTCATTTCATACCCTCTGAATTATTGTAATTAAACACCGTAAATACCTATCAGACAGAGCCTTTGTGAGCGTTAGTCCAGACAGAGGGCTATAAATACCTGGCACTGACATCATGAGAAATCAGTGAGTTGGTCTCAATAGGACCATCAGTTTTATGACTATTTTTTAACCTTGTTTGATGAGTAGGAAATATATAGTTCCTTGGCACAGATGTTTGAAAACAATTCTTTATTTTGTGTGGGTCTGTGCTCAAGTGCGCAGTATAAAGTACCTGTGCCACTAGGCTTTCAAATGGCTCAGCCACTGGCAAAAGTATCTCAGGATGGGCCCTAAAATGGAAATACCTGAGATCACAAAGGTTTTCAAGAAATGCAAACCTTTACCATGATGTAATATTTGTACTACTGTAAAGACCATATGGTTTCACCATAATTGCCTCAACTTGGAATAGGTGTTATGCAAACACACTCACAGAGCTGGGTTCAGATCAAATACTTTGGTATCCACAACAGGCACAGGAACCTGTGGGTGCAAGAGCTGAGTAAATAACATAATTCACTGCCCATCTGAGAAGTACCTGGGCTCCTTAAACATGCAAAAGAGAATATGCTTGCATTCAGATCAGCTGCTACGAGTGACCCACCTTGGCACCATGATTACTTTTCTCCACCAACTGTTGAGGGAGCCAGCTAGCTCATGATCTGAAATACCCAATCCTCTCATACACAGACAACTGAATCACAATCATTACAGTAGGCTGAAGTCATAATTCAAGTTTCAAAATTATTTTAATGTCTCTAATGTATATGTGGCAATTCAAGAAGGCAGGGAGAAAGGTGATTCTCTAAATATATGAGTTTGAATTTCTTACCAAAGCAGTGAGAGTCTAAAAAGGATTGTTCCACTTATAGAACTAGCAAGATGTCTAACCCATCTGATAAATAGCCTGGAATAATTTGTCGCTTGATCATGGCAAAGAGTTTATTATTTTCATACCTTCTTTGCATTCAGATTTGTGTGACTTCTGAAAAGGAACACGATGGCTTTATCAAAGTATACAGTGGGAAGAAGAAAGGCTTTGTCCCCATAGACGTCTTAGAAAACATCTGATTTCAACAGCCCACTTGCTGCAGTAGGAGCCCTTTGTTGGCAATGCCTGTCTGCCTCATCTCACACTGTGTCAACCCAGATGGGCTGTCTTGCAGATGTTCAGGGAAATAGTGAGAAAACTGCAACTACAAGAAGAAAAAGACATTTAGACTGCCACAGCAACACTAAGAAATAAGAAAAGTGGAATGATTGAAAGAAAATGTAGTCAGAAACCACTGGGGAAATGAGAGGTCCTTGGATACTAGCAGGAATAAGGTAAGGAAGAAAAAGTCTGGGCTGATTTCTGGTGCAAGATGGCTGTTATGACCCTGATGGAGACAGACAGCTTGTTCTGAAGGACTAAATTCGTGTCCTGTTCTTGTGTCTTAGAAAACTGTTGGACTGCTTTCTTGTTTGAAGTGTGTATTTTGGGGGGGGGGAAATACCATTCGAACTGTCCTCGTACTACAGTCCAATGCTTGTAGTAAAGTGTGGCTGTGGTTCTACTGTTTTGTCCCCAGTATCAACCGATCAGTTTAAGCGTTTAATCCTGGTGTTTAGTCTCATAACAAAGCAGTTTGGAGACACCATGTGAACGTCAGTCCGAGAAATGCACTGTGCCCTGGAAGTCGGCAGCTTTCTCTTTCTGTGCAATCTTCCCATATGAAAGAGTAGCAAACGTGTGTGTCCTTTGTTTTCTCTGTACTCTAACAAAAGCTCTCAGCATATGTCGGATGTGATGGCTGCTCTCATAGCTCACAAAAATAGCCAGTCCTCCGATTCACAAGCCTGCTTGGAAGCATCCCTCTGTGTTTCCTGCACCTTTATCTGGTGATACAGAAAATGGGTGAAATGCTGGGAAAGAGCCACAGGCTTGAAACATTTTATATTTTTCTGTGTTTATCGCACTTAAAAGATTTTATATATTAATCCTATTTATAAAAAATAAAACAGTTAACTAACCCCCTGGAAGACTGAAAATGTTAGGAAAAGACAGACTGCACATAGAAGTGAAGTCTGTAATTATCAAAATCCAGAACTCGTGACAGAAAGGCACTGAGTGTCTTAGCATTGTGTTCACACAACAAAGGCATCTTCTTCATTTGCTAAATAGAAGTTTTGCAGATTCAGCGGTAAATACACTGACATGAGTTCCTCCTTGGCATAAACCACTGTCAGCGTCCTGTAAATCTTCTCCATCCCAGTGAGACTGTGCAGACAGGTCTGTTTTGTTCATGTAAGACTCCATCTTCAAATATGTTTTCGGCATAGGAACCTTTTGGTACCTGGAGCGCAGTCTGTGGGACCTGTGGATCTTGACCAAATTATACATGTCAGCCAGTGCCGATCCTGTTGTAGCACAGGGGCCTTATGATGTTTAGAGACAGGGAACCTAATTTCCAAGTATTTAATTGGATGTAATTACACCAAATACACTTAAACAGCTTAGCATGTATTATGACGTAGAGATTAAGTCCTATCCCAAAGCTCCCTGCTGAATTCATGCCTTATTTGACCTGCTTGAGACTGAATGCCAGCCTTTACAGCCCCAAATTGATGTCCTAAATCCTGATACTGCAAGAAGAAATTCAGATGCTGCCAGGTTAGTATAGGCCTTTGCAAAGTTGACACTATTTCTAAAACCAAGCTACCAGTTCTGCTTCCACATACTGAGGAAGTTTGAATCTGTGTTGCATGGTCCAGGTCTCATAGTTGGGTTGCCCTATTTGAGTAGCTGATCTTACACAAAGCCTTGTGAAATCCAGTACAACTCTACACATGACCAGAAGTTCACAGAGCAGATCAGTCTTCAACCTCTCAGAGACACATTTTGCAGTTCTTACATATCACTTAATTGCAGAGGGGGAAGTTGCAGGGATGTCAACTGCTGAAACATGGTCCTTCATAACCTAAGTGGTCTATACCAATTATTAATGTCCTCCTGGCTGATCAAAAGTATCTGATTTCATATCTTCTGTGGGAATATCAGCAATTTATATATATTTTTTTTTTCAGTTCAGGCAATGAGCATTTGCTCAGCTCATTTTCCTAAGTAACCAATAAACTCAGTGGGAGGACAGTGGATTCTGATAAGCCTTAAAGATCAAGAGGAAAAGCAGTAGAGATATAATAATCCACTCTGCTTTGTAAGAGTATTTCTTTTATATTCACCCGTTCAAAGGAAAAACTCAAGTATTTGTTAGAATTAAAATATTTGCTACTTTTGATGTGGCCTGTCAAGTGGGCAAAGGAAATCTGTATTACTCTATACATATGTGCTGTTGTTTACATGATTGCATCATACTGTGATCCCCTCCTATTTCAGTCTGATTTAAATTTTCCCTACAATGCATAATACTATTCAAAGAATTATATTAATATTACCTACAACTCACAATGGCCTTTAATCAATGTCAGTTTGATTCCTTTTGATACTGAGCAATAAATAATAAAGTGACTGAGTAAAAACAAAACAGACCTTATGTGGACTGTATTACATCTGAGAAAGCATTGCTTCTGAACCAAAGCTTTCATGGTTATCTTTTCTTTGTGTTTTTTTGTTTTGTCTTTTTACTGGGCTTTTGCTGCCATTTGATATGGAGACGTAATTTATGCCTGATTTAGCAAGAAGCACATACATGAGTCTTACTTTAAGCATGTGATTCATTGGCTATATGCATGCTTAAAGCTGAAGCACTTTGCTGAATTAAGGTCATTTTCCTCAAATTTATTTTGGATGCCTTACTCTGAATCCAGACGAGTATCTCATCATTTTTTTCCTACCATATGCAGTTCGCAATAGGTACTGCATTAGCAAGCAGTTAAAAGTCAGACAGAAGATGGAATGGACTTTATCTGCCGTATGCTCAGAAAAATTGAATTTTAGGAGACAAATGCTGTTCGGATCTAATTTAATATTCTGCTTAATAAAGACTATGCGATGGTTGGAAGGAGAATAGAAGTGTATGTTTCTTGGCTTCTTTGCATCAGATTGTATCATTTTCAGTTATCCACCTTCAAGAACATTCACTAAACCCATCAGCAACAGATGTATTTGCCACATTTAGCAAACCACTTCTGAAGTAGTTCTTCTGCAATGTATGTAGCTTGTGTAGACTCAGAGTGAAGTTTTGTGGTGGGGCCATCCTGAACATTTGTTTCTGGCAGTTCAGAATGTATTTTAAGCCATTCAACATCTCATCACAGCATAAAACTGGCTACAGAATATTTTCATAAGTGCTAGGAACAGTTGATCAACATGAGTTGAGGATGAGCTGCCTGAATCATGATATCCTCCCATCCGTAAATAACACAGTATCTCAGTTTATTATTATCTTTCTCTACATTTGGCCATTTTGACTCAGTGACTTCCTTTGGAGACACATGCTGCAGTGTACCTCAGCTGTGAACTCATTGCCCCAGGGGAACTAAGACACTTATTCTTACAAACATTGTGTATCTATCTTTAGCATTGCTTACAAGCCTTTTTTTGTAATTATTTGTTGAGATTCAGTTGACTAAATATAGCACCCAGTGCCATTGTAGACAGGCTAGGTTGTCAGAGGAACCTGCACAGGGCCAGCAGGCAGTGACACTGGAGATTTGGAAGAGCTGTGACCTTCTGAAGAAGCCACCAGAGACCATGTAGGTTGTCTAAAATGGCAGTAGACAGATGTCTTTGGAAAATGAACCCAACTCATTTATTTTAAATACCTGTAGGCAAGTCTGATTTATTGAGCACTCAAATTACATCTGTCTTTCCCTAAAGGACACCGAATAAATGCAGCAAACCATATCAATCTTGTCCCATTTAAGTCCATGGTAAAAAGAATCCTTGAATGCCACAGGGACTGGAGTTCAGCTATTATCTTGGAAAAGGCTAGTCAATGTTACCATTCTCCCAAAAATCTATGACATAATTTGTCTGATCTAACTGTAAATGTCTACGACTAAGCTAGTAAATCAATTTGCTTTCCCCCTTCCCCAGAAAAGAGAGTAACATGCACTTCAGTACTATGGTTCATCTGACTTACTGAACACTTCTGCTTTTGCACGACCTAGATTGTGCCTCACAAGTGCTTTTTTTCTACCCACCGACAATCAAGGGAGCATTGGATAGCTGGGTCAGAGGTAGACCTCCACAGATGTAACATCTGTATCAGGCAGAAGAATTCCTAGCCCTAATTTCTGGATGTGTAGGTGTAACATATATATCTGTAACACATACATCTGATCACCACGTGTTTGTTTGGTACGTTTTACAATGCCTCTGAAGTTACTAGTAATAGTTAGTATTAGAAATGAGAGAAGAGGTGCATTTTTTACCCTGTTTTCTTTCTATAGAATTTCCTATACTGGCTGATGGAAAAGGGTTGCTTCTTAAATAGAAAATTTTGCATTTAAATACAAGCGTAACTTTAATACTATATAGAACTGATCCTATTAAGGACATTTTAATTTAAAATACTGAACGTGAAGAATATTAGCATGACCCTGTCCCTGCCTGCAAGAATACTGACTGTCCACAAGTTCCCAGAGCAACAGTAGCACGCACTTACTGTATGCCTAGGGAGGTAGATTTGTGTGTGGCTCATTTTCTATTAACATTTCACGATGTTTCTGCTGGACAACGTTCTGAGATGCTACGAACCGCCAGAGTGAATAGCGTTGGCCTGGGCAATCAGACCAGGGTGGGTGTTGCTGTGTTCATTCATACATAACAAAAAACAAAATGCAGATATGTACTTTCTGTTCATTGGTGATATGCTTATCTAATAGTTCGTACAGCAATGAAAATAAGCACAGAAGAAAGTGAACAAGTACAAAGTATGTCAGGTTCTGTTTAAAATATAAGGAGGGAGGAGTGTGAATGATATTCCCACGCATACTCCTTCTGTACATTGATCTGCTACAAGTAGGGTCAGACCAACACAAATGTTTAATTTCATATTTGAGACATTTCATAAAAATGTAGTCCCAAATTATCATCCAGATTGTGTGCACTATATTTCGTAAAGCAAGGAGAATAAATATTTTCCCCAGTGGGAATATATGTCATCACAATGTTGAGTTTTCCATGGCTAAAAAAACCATCTGAATCTAAGAGGTACATGAGAGTTATTTTTAAAACCATTCTTTATATAGAAAATTGTAATGTGTCTGGGGAATGAACACTTGGCAGGGTGTCCATAATAGAGGCCCAGAAAAACTGTAGTAGGGCTGGTTCAGGTCAGCATGTATGTCCATTCCCTGAGTGGCTCAAGGAACTCTGTACCACACCTACCTAAATTAACATCATTTGTTCAATCAAATAAGCTTAAATTAATTTCTTTTTATTTATGTACATACCAGCAACACATAAACATATATATATCTATATATCTATCTTACATTCATTGACATCAACCCAATGGCAAGAGCACATGTCCTTAAAAATCTGTCCTGACTGATTTTTTTTCCTTATCTTCATGTGCTCAGCACCTCGTTAGGATGGTAATTGGTGCCCAACAAGTACTGAGACAGATGGCTGTACGGCTATAGACAGAGAATTCTAGCCTTGACAAGTTTTATCTGTGTTAGACAAAGCA
The DNA here is from genome assembly GCF_000699145.1 of Aptenodytes forsteri. Lineage (NCBI taxonomy): Eukaryota > Metazoa > Chordata > Aves > Sphenisciformes > Spheniscidae > Aptenodytes > Aptenodytes forsteri. Next base: position 1,491,748 of record NW_008794545.1, read on the forward strand.
TATAACATATAAACTCAGAGTTACAGGCAGTTGAACTGCAAATATGCAATACATTGAGAACAGTCAAGATACTTGCTGTTCTTAAACGCGTGTCATTCATCAGGCAAAGTTAGGATTGCATGCCACATACAAATTGGCAGCCTGAAAACATTGTCAGAACAACATGTAAGTCATACCTCTTTAACCTGGCTGCCTCACAATAATGAGTTATTGAAAATAAAGAATAACTTCTCCTTGGAGGCCTGAAGGAGAGGAAGCTAGGGAGCATTCCTACGGGCTTAAAAAAAACTTTTTTAAAAAGTGCTAGTCAGTCTCACATACACACCATGAGAAGGGCACATAAATTTACCTTCATTAGAATGAAGTAAATCAACATCCGAGTAATTACTATGCTACCAGCAGTTTGCCAGCTGATGGGGTCAGAGGTTGACAACACAAATATGAAAGACTGAGAGTTGTTTCAGCTTTGCGTCAAAAACAGGAAAACATGAGAGGTAGCTGTAGGTAAAAATCAGACTTTTAAAAGAAACAGTCCAGTAGTGGTACTGAAGCAAACCCTTCAATGTGTCTTATCTTTTCCACATACCCCCTCCCTCTGGTGGGGCAGGTCCGGGTGGCCGTGGCAGTGGCTCCCACCCCATGCTTTTGGTTGAGGGCAGCGCTGCAGGTGCACCAGCACAATCACAGAGCAGACCTCTGGGCTCTTCCCAGCATGCCCAGCCCATGCCAGCAGAGCCACTTTCCAGCCGCACTTCCTTCCAGGGATCATGCCAGTTTTGTTGCTGGCTGGCCACTGCGTGCCCTCGTGTCTGGCAGGAGAAAATAACCAAAATTATCCCAAGCAAACAGAAGCCAAACAAAGCAGTCAGTGTGGCAGCAGTCCCCAAAACCTCAGTCTGGCACTCCTGCACATCCCTGCAGTGTTGCAAACTACACTGCAGAAAATGGTTGTTCTTTGTGCCTTCCTGCAAGGGGTCGCTCCCCTTGACTGCTCATGATTCTTGTCTGACTGGGCAGGCTGCAGCACCTTTCTCACCAACACACCAGCCATACTCATTTTACACCCAGTGAGTCTCACTCTCTGTCTTGCCAGGAAAAACCTTTCAGGCCCATCCAGTGCATCTGCTCTGTTAAATGCTTGCTGCCTGTACTAAATCAAGCAAGTTGCCCCAAAAAAGGCAAGGCTGTCATTGGCCTTGGCTCAGCAGTCTTCCCACACGGGCATCTTCTACCAACTGTTTGGAAAGCCTCATTCAAAGAGATATGGGGCTGCTGTGAGACACATCCCCACCAGCACTGGGGATGGAGAGGGTCCACTCCCATGTGATCAAAGATGGAAGGGGAAAACCAGATGCTAGCTTATTTTAACCCTTTGGAAGAAGTCTGGGTCTCTAAGGCCCAAGTGTTACCTGAGTCATACTAAACATGGGAGAAAAACTGTTTTCAGCCCATTCACGTTCTTTATTACTCTATGTCTCCACATTTTGGCTCAAGAAATGCAAAGTGAATGCAAATCTCTCCTACTCTCTCTTTCACTCACTCCACATCCTAATCAGCTGCTGCCTTGTGCTTTTGTGCTCAGTCTTGCAAAGGTCTCCCCTCCACGGCTTTTCTCCTCCTGTCAAAGGCAATGCTTCCTGTGGATATTATCCAAAGTACAGTGAGAAATTCTCCTCTCTAAGATGGTGGGACCAGGCTTTTTTATGTTGATAGTGTCCCCTGGTAAATAGCAGGTCCCTGAAGACACCCTTGTTCATGCCATGAGCACCAATGCCCAAGCAGAAGGAAGAGAAGGAGGGCAATAATCTTTATGAGTGCTTTTGTATTTTGGGCAGTGCCTGGAGTGAATTGAATGTAAAACGCCTGATCTCCAGCTGGGCAGCAACCAGCCCCACTGACATACCTGTACCACAATCAGGTCTGAAGATGGCCAGCACAGCAATCTGGTTTGCAATTCATTCCTGCTGCAAGGAAGTGTAGGGTCACGTTTGGTTTGGTTGTTTTTTTTGATCCATAGTAGACCCCTGTTGTGTTTTAACCCCAGCCAGCAACTAAGCACCACACAGCCACTCGTTGACTCCCCCCCCCCCCCCGCGCGGGGGCGGGGGAGGGAGGGAGT
>NW_008794545.1:1493978-1521543 GCF_000699145.1 Aptenodytes forsteri
CAAGCAAAGCAAACCAAGGAATTCATTCACTCCTTCCCATTGGCAGGCAGGTGTTCAGCCATCTCCAGGAAAGCAGGGCTCCATCACGCGTAACAGTTACTTGGGAAGACAAACGCCACCACTCTGAACGTCCCCCCTTCCTTCTTCTTCCCCCAGCTTTATATGCTGAGCATGACGTCACATGGTATGGGATATCCCTTGGGTCGGTTGGGGTCAGCTGTCCCACAGCTGTGTCCTCCCAACTTCTTGTGCACCCCCAGCCTACTCGCTGGTGGGGTGGTGTGAGGAGCAGAAAAGGCCTTAACTCTGTGTAAGCACTGCTCAGCAGTAACGAAAACATCCCTGTGTTATCAATGCTGTTTCCAGCACAAATCCAAAACATAGCTCCATACTAGCTACTATGGAAAAAACTCTATCCCAGTCAAACCAGCACAACCCCTTAACCAGAAGTCCTTAGACCCCAAATGGGTACTGGGAAGGTGAATTATTTGACTAGTGGGACTGAGTGTGTTCAGGCTCCTAATCGCCCACAGCAGACTCACTTGTCACTCTTTCATGCTTGCAGGCAGGCCTAAAGTACATCATCCTACATTAGTAGGCACGGGGGAGACTAAGCTGACAGTACGTGTGGTATATAGTATGTAAGCGCAGCTATCCACGTTACTAAGTATTGGCTGAATTCACTAAGCCGGTTGAAGCTCAGTTCTGCCTGGAATGAGGTATCAGTGGCCCAGGGAAGAAGTAAGCCCAGGCTATTATAGCGTAAAGAGAAGGTTACACCACAAAAGTAGTACCTAGATCCCATGGGTTCAGTTTCTTGTTTAACCATGGACAAGGTACTTCATCTAATGGTACTGGAGCGAAAATGAAAGTTAATACTGTGGTGGGACAGTCTAGAAAAGCACACTGGAGTAGGTATGTCTTTTCAGTATTTATACAGTTTGCAGAATTTTACCATGTAAATAAAATGGTAAATACCCAAAAATAGTCCAAGACAAAATTATTAGCTTATCCCCACCCATCATTTTACATATGCAGCTTTTAAACTGTCTGCTGCAGTTTTTCTGTAGAGATGTGTACAGTCCTGTGGCCTCTAGAGGTTACTGTAATATGAATTATGAGTACAAATGACAGGCAAATCTGCTTTACTGACATCCTGAAACAAACTCACAGGTGCTTTATGGAAGGAACAGAAAATCAGTTTAATTCCTGTACATAAATCTTCATTGGATAGTAAAAGACATTTCCTATAGTCTTCCTTGGAAGGGCAAAAGGTCTACACGCCCAGACTGGAAGAGACAGATTTCTTCTTGACGACTGCAGCACCAAGACCCTTGCTATCCTCCACATTGCTTGCAAGGCTTTGCTCTTTAAAGACCTCAGAGACACCACAAAAAAGCCATGCTGAATTCAGATATTCCATCTGAATATCAGGAGTGCAATGGGACATGCAAGCCTGCACGCAATGTTAACTGGGACAATCTTTGTATCCTGAGCACTTACATGCGTTTTGTGCAAAAAAAAAAAAAAAATGCATGCTGGGCATATCTGTACCTACAGCGTGCTCCATGCAGACGTAATGAAGCCTTGGTTGTAGGCTAGGTCTCAGCTGCTCTGCAGCACCACTAGTGCACAGGGTGAATGCTAGCTGTATCAGAAATAGTGTGGCCAGCAGGGGTAGGGAAGTGATCGTGCCCCTGTACTCTGCCCTGGTGACCCCGCACCTCAAATACTGTGTTCAGTTTTGGGCCCCTCACTACAAGAAGGACATTGAGGTGCTGGACCGTGTTCAGAGAAGGGCAATGAGGCTGGTGAGGGGTCTGGAGAACAAGTCTTATGAGGAGCGGCTGAGGGAACTGGGGTTGTTTAGCCTGCAGAAAAGGAGGCTGAGGGGAGACCTCATCGCTCTCTACAACTACCTGAAAGGAGGTTGTAGCGAGGTGGGTGTCGGTCTCTTCTCCCAAGTAACAAGTGATAGGACGAGAGGAAATGGCCTCAAGTTGCGCCAGGGGAGGTTTAGATTGGATGTAAGGAAAAATTTCTTTACTGAAAGAGTGGTGAAACATTGGAACAGGCTGCCCAGGGAAGTGGTGGAGTCCCCATCCCTGGAGGTATTTAAAAGACGAGTAGACGAGGCACTTAGGGACATGGTTTAGTGGACATGGTGGTGTTGGGTTGACGGTTGGACTCGATGATCTTAGAGGTCTTTTCCAACCTCAATGATTCTATGATTCTATGATTCTACGATTCTAGCTGTGCAGAAAGCACCACTTCCCAGTCTGTGTTCAGGCAGTGTCTGCCCAGTGTTGACCATATTGTTTTCAGAGGTCATGATGCTCTGGCTTGGTTTCTCCAAAATCCCAGTGGCCTTTATGTTGATTTGTGTGACATTAGTAAGGGTTGCAAAAATACAGTCTGCTTCGCTGCATAATGCCCCCTTCCCACCCCAAACACACAAACCCATTCAACATAACACATCAGCTGAGAGATCAGATGCTGGAGCAGAGACGCAGTCCTTCATCTGACAGCAGTGTACTTACTTGCCCCTTAGACTTCAGTTACACAAAAACTGCTAATTGAGAAGGAAGCTCCATAATCTCTTGAGTTTTAAGAGCTCTTTAAGAAGTCTTCCTGCTTCGGTGCCCCAATTAACCCCTTCATAGATTTAGCACACTAGTCACATTTAATGCTAGCAATTAATGAAACAATCTGCAGCAGGCCAGAGGCATCAGACAAGCCTCTTGCCTGCAGTGCCATCTCTGTGAGTGAACTCCTCTGCCTGCCAGATCAGTGCAGCCATGGGTGGCGGAGGTAATAGGAATGGTCATTTTTGCTCTCATTCCTGTAGGGTGGTTCCACCTCCAGACTAAGCCAGGTCATCTCAGCCCCAAAGAGTCATTTTTGCAGGCCACCATCACCAGGTAATGCTCTTTGCATGTCTTAACTTAAAAACCGGGGGGATATCCCTTGGCCCTTCAGAGTAATACTACTTTCATAGCCAGCTTTCAAAGATGTTGCCCTCTTGTAAGTAAGATTTCACCCTCTTTTAAGCAGCATCACTGTGGCTTTGGTCTCAGACCAGTCAGGGAAAGACTTGACAAGTAGATGGAGCGGCATCTAATGTAATGTAGCCTCTGAGTCTCTCCACAGAAGATGAAGATTCAGCACCTGCTTTAGTGGAAATCCAAACACAGATGGGATAAGTGCCTTCCCCCCACTGTCTTGGGAGCAAGGGAAGGAAGAGCTGTCAGTGCTAATGAGATATAGAGCGGGTGATGCAATTATCATCTGAGAGCCTGAGTAGGATGAGACAGATGTTGCTTTCAGGGTTCATTGCTTTATTAGCGACACCTGCTAACCAGCTTACATGATACCCCCCTAGCCACACCAGATACAGCCTAATATAAAATGAACAGTTTTGAGTAAAAACAAAACACTCTAGGTGATATCAAAGCCATCCTCGAGGGTGCCCTTAAACAGTGGGAGTCCCAGCAGGAACTGAAAACGGGGCCATAAATTACTCTTAAATAAAGTGAATATGCCATTCCTGCTTCCTGAGAATCTGTCTCCAAGTTTGTGCCCCACCACAAGTCCCTTCTTCCCAAAATGGGATCATGAGCTCTGCACAGAGCTGCGGAGGAATGGTGACTCCCTACTTATCTGCAGGCTGAGAAATAAGCTAGTTAACAACGGGTTTGACATTATTGTAGGAAGGAAGGCCCAGCTGACATTCACCCGATCAGATTCAAGTGGTGCTGAGGAATGGAGGCAGCTCCCACTGCGGTAGAAATGGCACAGGGAGACTCAAGGTATGTAAAAAACCACAGCTGCATGTCAAATCGCAGTCAAGCACCTGCAATAAGGCCCAACATGACAGACCATCACTCAAATAGGCAGGATGTCTTTGGGAACCTGGTTTTGCCCTAAGGGAGATGAAGGGAAGTGGGAAGACCTTGTGGATCAATTTAAACACCTGCGGCCCGAGTGCAATGGCATAACAACAACTGTATGCCATGTGATGCTTGGACCCGTGTTCATCCATGCTACTGAGGGCTGAGAACAAGTGGACAAGGGTGATAAAAATCCATTAAACATGGGACAAAGTAAGCGAGTTAAGACTATAAAGCGATTTGAGAATCTTGTACCCCTGGAGCCCAAAGTGTTCCCACAACGCAGACGTCTGGCAGCAACTGGTGCTCTGTAAATCACTGTAGACTGAATTAGATTAACTGCAAGGGCACATGTGGATAGGTCTAAAATCACACCCACAAAATGTGTTGCTCCTGTTCCTAGGCTTGGCTGGATTGTGGGGAGCAACATAAGATCTTACTCAAAGGGAGAGGGTGTTAACAGTGTCAGCAGGCACAGAAGAAATCTATTTTTGCCACCAGCCCAACTTGACAAGAGAAAAGGACTTTTTCTTTTCAAGTTGTGTTCACTCATTTAAATATTTTTCAGGTAATTAACACTGGGGACCAACAGAGCTGATGTTCCTTGAAGAAGAGTGAAACATTTATTACCCTTCTCCTCTTCCTTCCTGAAATGATTGAGGTGAAAGAAAGGTTAGAAAGGGAGTCTTTTCTGGGTTGTCTTATTTCTCTTTTGTCTTTCACATTGGTTCCAGGAATGGAAAGTCATTAATCACCTATCAAGATGGCAGATAAGAGTTGCCTTGGGGTTAGCAAGGATTGGAAAAGATCATTTAAGCATGGCAATTAATTGAAATATGTAAGATGGGGACAGACTCTTTATTCAAAAGTAAGTAGCAGGTGATAGGCAACAGATTTGGACTGGTATTAAGAAAAATTGAGTGAGGAATCTTAGCTGACAAAGATGAAAAGTAGAAAATGAGCTATAAGGTAAAAAGAAAAAGCAGTAAATGAATGGAGAAAAAGGTTTATAGTGATAATCCCAGTTTATTCAGCTGGAAACCTCTGACTGCCTTTCCTCCTAATTATGTTAGCCATGTCAGTACTACACAGACAAAGCAGTGGGAGCCAAACATCAGCCACCTTTGAGGCTCCAGAAGAAGAATGCTTCAGACAGTGATTGCATTATGCATCTCTGTGACAAAGTTTTTGCTCCCAGTTAGACTCCGGGGACACCGCAGATATATATCCTGGAATGCTGCAGCCATTGAGTTGCATGAGCTGTCATTATAGCTTTTGCTGGTTTTATGCATCCTGTGCTTTTGGCACAGCTGCCACCAATTCCACCATCCTCCTCCTCACATGAGCCTTCCTCTGTGTGAAGGACTCCCCAGGAAGCTCCTGCTGACCACTCACCTCTCCCAGATTTGGTGCAGGCTCGCAGCATTGTTTTACAGGGGCAGACAATATCACCAAAAACACCTCCTACTTTTATCTCCTTTCTGAAGGAGGTGCCAAAAGCCAATGAAATAGCCTGTTTTGAAGAGCCAACACCACACAATAAAACCTGCCCACAACCTAAAAATACCTAAAAGATTCATCACACCTTTCCTTTGAAAAGCCCTAAGTTCAGAACAACTGGGGAGGAAAAGCTTTTTACCATGTTCTGCAGTAAAAAGTCTGCATTCATAAAAGTCTCTGGGAGCTATGATTTGACCAACATACAATCTTTTATCGACAATCAGTTTCCACATGGGTTACTTCTACCTCTTTGTCAAGCTCAATATATTCTCTACTAAAGAAATTTGTTATCCCATACCCATGCAAAAAAATTCTCGATGGCATGTTCAGAGTTGGAATTTCATCAGGATAAGTAAAATCTCAAATGAAATGCTTCAGTCTCTACAAATTGCAATTTCTATAAGAAAGTGGCATTAGAAAAATTTAACTCACTCAACAAGCATGGCCATGAGTGCTGCTTCTTATATACTTGGACCTTGTAAAGATGCAGTAGGGTTACAGGGTGTTGTGGTGTCCAGTGGCAGGATCGCCATGCTTCCCTGTTGAGACTATTTGGATTTTCAGCTGAGGTCTAGTCTGGTGCAGTGAAATCACACCAGAGAGTAGGCAGAATCCCAGTTTGCCACCAGAGCAGCTGTCAAAAAAACCCTTTGATCTCAGAGGAAACCTCAGGAAAGGAAAGGTTTTCAGGAGGAAAAATTAATCAAATTCACTGATATTATCAGCTGGCTACAAACTGTTACTCTCTAGAATAAAGGAGGAAACAGGACTGAAATTGCATTTCAGAGACAGTCGTATGTTCAGAAGTCAAAATTTCTCTCCTGGCTGTTACTGAACATCTCATAGTCTTTAAATTGGGGCAGAGGCAACCAGGATTAAGTTTTCAGCTTTTCTGTGCCCAGAGTGTCCATTTTCTAGTGAATCCTGACATCCAACCACCAAAGGTCAAAGCCTCTTGGAAGTTGCCTCTTCAAGCAGACTTTTGTCCTGGAGTGGTGGCTTCCAGATAAATTAGCAGCCTCTCAGTCATAACTCTCCCTTTCACCTTCATAAAAACAAAAACAAAAACAAAACAAAACAAAACAAAAAACTTTGAAAAGGTACCGTTTGCGTTGTGATAGCAAAATAAAAAAGCATTCACCTCCTGAAGCTGACAACTGATCCCTGTGCCACATGTGTGAAGCATCCAGTTATGACTTTTTGATTCCTGCTGAATAAAAGGTCAGTTTTAATAAATCTTTGATGCCTTCTAATCAAAGTTCAATATTTGGTGCAATAATTTTTTTGCATAAATATCTTGTTCAGCTGCTAGCTGGAGCACACAGAGCCAGGTTGATCTAAAGCATCAATCTTGGGGAAATTGGAGAAGTTCATAATAAGCTCTCAGTCATATTTGCAATGCAAGATTAACACCATTTCTGCATGACTTGGCTCAGTCTAAGTCCTGAAAGACCAATAACACCCAGAGCAGCTGTGATTAAAGTTCACACACTGGGCTGTCATTTAGTGGACATTATACTAATTACAGCCCTGCTGGCTTCAAAGAATTGTTCTGCCGGCTTTTTAAGATACAAAGGCTGTTGTAATTACATGTATTAAAAATAAATCTCAAAAAATTGAGAATAAATCTCAAAAAAATAAAGATTCAGGTAGCAACTTCATTAAGAATGGGAACTTGAAACTAGCTCTGCTGCAATAGGGCAGATTCAACTTTCCAAAAATGATGTTTTCTTCAGATATGCTGGCTGGTACAGTTCTCTTTGCATGCACTATTACTGCTCATTATATGGGGCATGACTCATGATACATCACAACACAGGTGATAGCTAGAGAAAATTGAGCTTCTGAAAACTGAGATTAAAGGGGAAAAGCCACAGGAATAAACAATACAACAGACAGATAGGGCTGGAGCATACAAATGAGATGTCTCAGAATAAGTTTTGGCCTGTCACCTAGCCCCTGGTAGTGGGCTGTGGACATGCTTTATTTTCCCAGCATCCTAAGGGAAGCGTGAGATAATTAAAAAAAGTGAAGCATGAGGCCTTCTGCTACCAAGTCCAGGTATGCTGGTACTTGAGGGTCAGAGACTTGTGTATTTTCCAGCATCCCCTTGTTTTCAGTCATTTGATAAACAGCCCCGGGCCACCAGCCAGCTCTGCCCACCTGCAGCCTGCAAGGACGGCCACCTGCAGCAACTCCCCTGCGACTCAGGTCTCAGCACAGAGACCCATTCCTGCCCAGCAAACGTCCCGCTTGGTTTCTGCAGCTCTGCCCTGGGTGCGGTGGGTCCAAGCACAGCCACACACCTTCTCGTGGGAGGAAAGCTGCAGCCTGGCTTTGCCCCCTCAGTCGAGACATTTGTGGTACAAGTGTAAGTACTGCACTCCTACCGATTTTTTTCTTTTTTTTTTTTTTTTTACTTAAGGGTCTGAATTTGAAAATTTGTCTTGTAGTTCTTCCTATGAATATTATATTTGTCAGGTGGTGTCTTTTATGGCGCTAGATGATTTCAAGTGCTGCTTACAACTAAAAAAATCTTTTTGCAAACTTTGCTTTAGTTTAAGGAAAAGGTTACATGTTGCTTCCAGTATTTCATAATCCTCCGTATCTATAAATGCATGTGCAGAGCATAGTGCATGAGCCGAGCAGAGCACGCTTTACCACCTCTGCTGCTTCCTTTTGGGAACAGAAGAGATGGCAGGTCTGGCAACTGAAAGGAAAACAAAGAGGGGGTGGGGAGGTATCAGAGAGCAAAGGAACAGCCCTCTAAAACCTTTTGCTGCTGTTCTGGGTCTGCAGATAAACGCACATATGTAAGTTAATTATTGGGCCTTTTTTCCTAGAATTAATATCTCTCAGTACTAAGATGCAGAGGCTGATGTTATAAAAAGGAGGATGATTTTAAATTAAATTAAAAGAAGACGATAACTCCATAATGGCTTTTCCAGAACACAGGCATCCTTCCAGCAAAAAATAATCTGATGTTATGGTAAGAGCTGTTAAGCTTTCACACCCAAATTGCCACAACATTGCAAACTAAATCCATGTAACTCATGTATTGTTTGTTATTCGTAGCCGTACTAGCCTTGCACTGGGCATGCCACCTGCCCTTTTGTTCTGCCTTGCTTTCCATAGTCAGAGGCGAGCTGCTGAAACACTTCTCGGAAACGCTGGAATATACGTGCCCAGGAAAGTCATCTTGTGTTGGCCCACCCACACACCCTCCCACTTGACAGACGTCTTTTGTTAAATCAATACCACAGAAAAGCCAACAGAAAGGAACATGTTTTTCTTTGTGCAAGTGCATATAGCATTTCAGCGTTGATCACCCTTGAAACAACTGGGAGCAAATAACACCTGCAACGGCCTCTATTTTCCTGAAGAACACAGTGGAATCCCAGAGGAGTAAATGAAATATCTACGCTCCATCCTTCTTTTTAAATGGTCTTTGTCCTCAGTGAGTCAAGCCTCAGCGGTGCCAGGGGGGTTTTGTGTGGGCAAAAAGGTTTAACTGCCAAGAGCTCACGGCAGGATGGAGGTCAGACTAAACAGGTCCTAATCCTGCTTCCACTGAAGGCAGCTGAAAGTCTCCTGTGGAGAATACGATCCTACCTCTCACCGCCTGTGTTTTAGAGTTGAAAAGAATTAAGGAGCAGGTTAAACAAGATGGATTAAGAACAATTTTTTAAAAAAAAAATCTGATGGAGGAGGGAGAGAAGGAAGGGACAGAGACTGATGCATTTGGGAGAAAACCTAAAATTTCAAGACAATGAGAGATACATGAATGAAACTTAATCATTAATAATTCAAAGGTTTAAGTTGAATGCCTACATACGTATTCCTTAAATAAAAACATACTGGATCCAGTGACGTGCATATATGCCCAGATTAAGAACTTTTTTAAAAAAAAAATCTGATGGAGGAGGGAGAGAAGGAAGGGACAGAGACTGATGCATTTGGGAGAAAACCTAAAATTTCAAGACAATGAGAGATACATGAATGAAACTTAATCATTAATAATTCAAAGGTTTAAGTTGAATGCCTACATACGTATTCCTTAAATAAAAACATACTGGATCCAGTGACGTGCATATATGCCCACCTAAGGAGATGCTACAGCCTGGGTGAAGGTGATGCTGTACAGACTGTCAAGTAAAGGGGAATGAGTTTCCAAGTCACTTCTGCGTGAGGTGATGTGTCCTGGGCAAAAGGACGCTAGCCCAAAGGCACCGTCAAATCCTTGTCTCTGTCTATGGAGGCAGTCTAGGGCAACAATGTGAAAGCGATCCTTTGTTAAACACTCCTCCTGGTTCTCTGGTAAAGGATGTAATTGCTGATATTAAAATCAAGAAAGAAAAGTAGAAACCAATAGAAATTTATATGGAACAAGTTACAATGCATAAAAAGTAGATTCTAGATTTTTCCTTAGTGTCTTTAATTTGTCTTTTTTATTTTCTACACATTAAAACTTGGAGTTTATGCTGAAGATATCAGGGAAAGATCTAGGACTGTTGGGACTGGGGGAGAGGAGTTTTCAGAGTATGTTCAGTACAATAGAAATTGTATTAAGAACTGCCAATGTTGATGCTGAATTTCCAGTTCAGCACTAGACAAATACAGCTCCAATCTTTTTGGAAAGTCATGGCAAAAGGTACTCATGAGGAGGTGAGCTGCTTGTAAGCCAACCCATTCAAACATGCTGTGTACAGGCACCCGCAGACACAAGTTCTCTCCCAGACAGATGAACAGAAACATTTTTTGCTCTAAGACAGAGAAACCACAGACCTTCAGATCAGGACAGTCACATCCCAAAAAGTATGTAAGCTGTACAGGTTTCCCACCCAGCACAAAAGAAGCTTCAGCAGGATGCTGTAGGGATTTAAAAAAAAGATGCTAGGATACATTAAAAAAAGAAATATGTGGCCTACTGTAAGGGAGATTGTGTTATCTGTGCAGGCAACACAGGTAAGATGAACACCAGCTACAGAACTAGTTGCAATTTAGGTGCTGAAAAACTTGATGCTGGAAAAGGCATCAAAAATGATGCCAGACGCATTAAAAATGACTTCTAGTCAGGTCGTTATTCAGAAGCTCATCAAAAGGATGGTTTCTGAGTAATTTGTTCACCTGGTGTTATTACTTTCAGAGAGCAAGGCCAAGATCAGTGACAAGTTCTTTAGTCCAAGTAAGACATAAAAAAGCACCAAGGATTCAAAGATGAATGAGACAAATTCAGACCAGAAATAAGGCCCATGTTTGAGGAGCAAGGGTAACTGACTGGCTGGACAAGATATTAGAAGAATGGTAGGGTTTCGGTCTGAGAAAGAGATGACTTAGAAAATAATCTTCACCCAGCACTGAAGCTACTAACCTCAAGACCAGGAAGAACTGGGAAATGTGGGAGAAGGTGTAAGGGTCATGTCTGAACTTAACCTTTCTGAACCATTATTGAAAATCATTGTTATTAACCTGAAATATAAAATGGGAATGAATCACTGAAAGTCTCTGAGAGGCCTTTCATTATAAGTATCCTTGCACTAAGTTATTGAGTGTACTTCCAAGAAACAAAAAGGAGCAATTGTGCTATCCGGGAACAAAGAGTGGAAATGATTTTAAGCCTTAAAAATGGCACTTACTTTTTCAAGAAGTGTTGCCCAAGTGTTTACAGCATTAGTCAGAGTTTTCAATTGTCTAATCACAGTTAATCTCAACCTTGAAACCTGTTATTAGTCAGCCAGCCACTGAGAAGGGGAGGGAAGCAGGGGAAGGTTTTGGTGTCACACAGGTGTCAATGCAAAGCAACCCTAACAAAGCCAGAGGAATCACAATAATGTAAAACACACATACAATGTAAAACACATATTCTGACTCTGGGGATTGCACCCATGCCAACATGACTGGCACATGAGCAAACAGCACTGAGGAACAGCGCTGTGTGCGGACAGATGCCTGCTCAGCCAGTCCTGTAATATGCAAAGAGCTTCCCCAAAACCCACTCTCCTAGATGGTGAGCAGCAGCAAGCACTTGCAAAAGTAGTGTGGAAGTGAAGTACCAGAAACTAATCCAATAGCCACTTGTGCTCTCCTGTACCCTGAGGCACTGGTTTTATGGAGGAAAAGATGGTGGGCCTAGGCAGGTTCACCTGGTGGCCAGCCCTGTGACCATACCTGCAGGTGTAGCCACCATAGTGGACCTGCAGAAGCTGGGGACAAGGAGAATAGCAGTCACCGTGGGTCAAGCACATGCGTTTCTGTCACTGCTACTACGTGTGCCCTGAATAACCCAAGCATGAGTGACACTAAGTGTATTAACTTTGCAGTTGCATTTTGCAACCCCAGATATCAATGGCCACACAGAAAAGCTGATCTATGCTAACCGAGCTACCACTGACAATCTTTTAGCTTAAGGAGACAGGCACAAAGAAGTATGACCCTAATTCTTCCAGAGATAAATTTGCCATCTGGGGGGAGGGTTGAAAAAAAATCATTTTGAAGAACTACGCTGTGAAATCCCCATCCGTTTCTTAAAGGTGGACAGACCTGGCATTTAATGATCAGCCATATGAGTTTATATGTCCCTGGTGTGAGCAGAAGACATGCTGGTGTGTGTCTGCTGGAAATGACACAGAACGTTCCTGATTAGCGCTTTGAAAGCAGCTTTTCCCCTCCTCTACATAACTATGTAATCTTTTAACATGATCCTGGGAATTATCCTTTTTCCAGTACCCCATTTGACTTTGTTGTTGATGTCATGGAAAAAAAGCAGTCAGTTGTTTACCAGAGTATTCAATTTCTTATCAGCAGATCTGGCTATGAATAATTATACCACATATTAATACCATAGTAAGCCAGCTAATGGGCTACAGACGCCTAACAAATAACAGGATGAGAGAAGAAAGGGCAGATTGGCAGGAGGTTGTTTGCCTTTGCAAGGGTTGAATTATAGAACTGGCCGGGCTTCAAAACTATGAATCATTAAGAACATGCACACAGCAGTTTTACATCAGTGAGCTCTATTGACTGTAGAGGAACTAATATTGATTTACTAAACATATGGGAGTGGGGAAGCAGGTCCCACATAGTTAAAAACGTTGTGTTTTAATGTCTGTCCTTTGAATTGTGTTGGTTCCCTGAAACACCCACGCATATCTGACATCATGACCAGACCTTTATCCAAAGCCTTTGAAATGATAGCTGCTTCCTTTCAGGTTCACAGTGACAGAAATCTTTGAAACACGACTGAAAAAAGATGATTGTGAGTTACCATGCTTATCATATCTCGTATCTCCCTTCTCACATTAACTCAGTTTGCAATACCTACACTGATGTCTATATTCATGGCGATGTTTCTGAATATCAAAAAATACAGAAATGACTTGCCTTTCCTTAGTAGTTGGGATTTATCTTAATTTGTGCAAATAGGGCAAAAATATTGCCTCACGGCATAACCGTTGTGTGCTATGTTGCAAACCACGACATAAGCAGCAAGGAGCCACTCTACAGCACTTTGTTTTTCACTCCTGCAAGGAAGGAAGAATGACTATTGCAGACCATGAAGCCGTGCTGACCCCGGGGAAGGGAAGTCAGACTATGATTGCTTTTCTACCCATAAATATATTTTGTTGTCCATTATAGGAGATAGCGCAAATTAGCCCACTGGTTGTTAGAGGCTATTTCATGGGGCAACAACAAAAAAACTTAAGCAGAAATTATACTTAGCCTGTTTTATTCACAGGACTTAGAGACCCTGGACTAACATCAATCGGACCATGACCATATAGGTTTCCCCTGGTGAGTTCTATCACATATTTGCATACAAATGACAAATAAACATGTTGCATGCTGGCATGTAGTAGGTAAACACTGAATTTAGGATCTTAACTATAACATATGATTTTTCTTTATGTGCTCACTTCATGCCACTGATCGTACATGGATCTTTATTAAATATTTGCATCTCTCATCAAATCTTAACATATTCTTGAATTTGTTCATAAGACCTCTCAGAAGCACAGTCTCCCATCCCCAGTGACCTGTTGCTAACAACCTCTGACTTTATTCTTCTAAATAGCGCAGTCACATCCCTGTCACTGTGAGCCATAGCACAGGGCTAAAAAAAATGGAAGCTGAACACAGTCCTCTTCTTTCATTCTGACAAGCAGGCACACATCCGCAAACACTTAACTGTCTTGGCAGCCTCCAGTAATAATAATCAGACCTGCAGCCTGTCGAAATACAGAGAAGAATCTCTCTGCAGGGTAGGGTTACGTGAAATACAAGACATTCTTCAATTCAAACACCAATTTTCCATCTCTCCACTGTAAAGAAGTAGTGAATGTATGATATGCATCTGTTTCAAGGAAAAGTCTGTTTGCAACATGACCTCCACACATTGTGGCCTGTGCACCAGTAAACAAACTAGGCATGGTGGAAATCTATCATTTCAGGTTTGGCTATTGAAAACCAAGAATATGTGTGACTTAATTTTCAGCTGTTTACGAAGAGGATGAACAAGGCACAGAGCTCTTTCATTTCTCCTGTTAATCCAAGCCGCCTCATGGAAAACCTGAGCTGTGGCCCTTTGTGACCCTTTTCCTTCGCTTTTATGTAAGAGAAAGAGAGGGAGACCAGAGGAAATTAAAAAAGCAAGGGAGTTAAAGTGATGTCTCAAATGACCAAGACATTGAAAAAATTCAAAACCAGCAACTCACCTTGAAGTTTCCAACTCTCCGGTTCCCCGGACGCTTCCAGGGAACCAAATTTCATACCTTGCTGTGGGGCACAACATTATCAGCCTCTTCTCCTTCAGATGAAGTGGTTTAAAATGATGAGGGACAAATAAATATTTGCTCTAAGATTAATCTCGACATGCAAGATCTCAGGGCTGATTGGCTGCCTCTCTTGCACGAACATTCGGTAATCTAAAATTTGATCACTTTAAGTCACTCAGTCACAATCAAACTGCAGGTCAAATTGCATCCTTGTTTTCCCTAAAGTGCTTTTGGAAGCAAATGAGGTCACTGAAAAAATGAATTAGTGCAGAATATATTAGATATTTACAATCTATCTATGCACAGTCAATAAATGATTTAACCACAGAGAGGAGAGTGTAAGCTAACACAAACAGACTGGGCATGGCAGAAGTTTTCATTTAATAACAAGTGTATTTAATACAACTATTTTATTACATACTTCCGAGTGAAACGCAGTCTTTCCGACTGCAATTGACCTGCACCTGCATAAATGAGAAGAAAATCTGGCTTACAGAGGAAGGGATAAAAAAATAAATAGAAACCCTTATTTCCCTGAAAGAAGCTGCGAATACTTGAGTCTTAAGGAAACTTGGCAGCTTCCAATAACTAGAAGTTATTTATGGTACTTATACAATGATCAGATTCACACTTTTTGCTTTATGATACATTTTCGATCATTTTTATTCAAAACCAGTTTGATTAAAAAGCAATCTTTGTTATAGTGTGAATTCATTTCTTTTGCATGGGGCTTCTAATAATTCTAATTATTATTGTAATAATCCTAATACCTATTAACTGTCCTCCTTTTCAATTTCACATTCTTCAGCTCAGACAAAATCCTGGTAATGCTTTCACATCGACTCTTCTCAAGCATCGTGGCTTTTGTTTTTAAACCACCGCGCTGCGTTGTACATCTTCAGTTTAACAGGTCTTGCACCTGCTGGACCTTGAGCAAACTCTATAGAGGAAGCCAGGGAAGTCTAATAGGAAAAGGAAACTTGCTCTGCCTGGGGCTGTGAGTTATCTTCTGCCACGGTGCAGTCACTTGGCTTGCTGTGGGGAGAAGGGAAGAACTGACCTTCAGAAATGGTAGGCAGAAATCAGAAGAGAGTAGACCTTCCCTGTTTTGCAGCACAAGGCAATGCAGTCCTTTAATAACCACAGGGTTGGAGAAGACTCACTTTAAAAGAAATAACCGAATTTCATCTGAAAGAAGAACCAAGCATTTGAGTGGTCACGAAGATGTGAAAGAAAACAAGGCAAGACACTTGCTCTGCCCCATCTGAGCTCTAAATACCATGAGGCTGCCCCATTTTAAGTAAGTTTTGTATTTCTCACTATCAGTCAATTTATTCAATGCTGTTTGAAGTAATACAAACCAGTGAAATAATATATCCCACCGCTCCTTTTCACACTGATCCTGCACTCTGCTTAGAGCTTGGATTTCAAAGTTTTGTATTCATTCCCTGCACATAGAGCTAATTACCTTGGCTAGATGACAGACCACATTACTTGCAGAGTGGCACTGGTGAACCCAGCAAATTAACTGAGGATCACATAACTTCACAATCCCCATTTCAATGAGATGTTAAAGTGAAAACTCTTTTGTCATTCTCTGGTCCATCTCCACCTTCCAAAAGAATTTGGCCCAAGAAGGGTGCTGCAGAACGGAGATTACTATCAGTAAAATCAAATTTGCAAGAGAAAGGGTTATACTGCTAGCTTCTTAATGGGAGGCTTTGGTTATCTACGCTGTGTATTTGGGTTTTTTTAATAGCAATAAATATGTGGAATTGGAGTATAGATCTGATCATAGGAACTAAACTGAAAATAGGAGACTGTACAGTAAGTATTCCTGTGGCATTATCCATAATAGAAGCAGAGATACTGCTGCTATTTGAATTAATGACCAAGAAAACCTGAAGCTGATCCCCCAAGGAAAAGGATGTACAATGCTGTCTCTCTCTGGCCTCATTTTAAGACTCAATCTGGTTCAAACAGTTAATGGGATAAATATTCAGCATTTTTATTTCCTCTACCATCTACCTTTCCTATTTTTACCTTGGTAGGCATCATTACCATAATATAGGCTCATTATGTTGTGCATTGGCCCAATTTTGAATGCTTAATAAGAAATCCTCCCTTGTCCATGTACCACTTGCTGTTCAACCCAATGGGACTATTTGTGGGGTGATTATTTACATAATTAAGAGTTGTGCTACAAGATGTGGAGCTGACTTAACAACATGTTCTGTGTATTTAATAATTTCTATTAACATATTTATTAACCAAGTCAATATGTCAAGGCGTATCATAATTGTTATTATTTCACTGTCTTACAACAAACAAAGGAGACAGAAGGGAGGGGGAGAGAATCCCACACTTACAGTAACCACAAGGCAGGTATCAGAAAAACAGAAGGAAGGAAAGGAAGGAAGACACCAGGCAAATCGGACACTGAGGAAAGTAGATATAAGGGAATATAAAAAAATTGTATGGATGATAGCAAGAGAGCAACTATGATATACAACGATTTTGCAAAGCTCCTAATACCATGTCACAAAGTCTTACTGTCAAAGTTAGTTCAAATTGCTTTGGATGTGAACACTGTCACCTGGACAGAAACTTGATCAACCAGCTATGAATTCAGGGTGGTGACAGCAAGCAGCAACACAAAGCAGAGAGATGAGGCGTATAGTCAGATTCTGCCCGGATCTGAGGTTTTGGGAGCTTGGATACTATGGCAAGGTACCACAGAAGTGAATTTAGAAGATTGATTGAAAAAATTGGATGGCAATTACTGATTTAGAAGAAGGGGCAAAAGGTCAATGAGGAAAGAGAGCAAATATTACTGAACGGGAACTATACGCGCTGGTCAGGATGGAAGCGTGCAAATCGTTCACCACGCAGGATTACAGCAGGCACAAGGTGGGAATGGCCATTTTGGGGCCTGACAATCCAATGAGCCCAATGACTCATTTCCAGCATGGGTGAGGACCGATGACAGCAGCGGTCGGCAGCTGGTGCTTCAGGAAGGCAGGAAGCTCAAGGCATGCAAAAAGTGGTCCTTGCCCTGACTTCAGCCCCACTGAATCAAACCTCTGAGTCACCTCTGGGCAGAGTAGTCCCACTTCTTACACGTTCCCAGGGAGGAGAGGGTTTACAGCGTACCTCTACCGCAGGCTGCAGAGAAGAGTTTGGGTAATATTTTCCAGGATGAGAGGACAAACATCTCTCTTACCTCCTGGCCTCCCCCTGAACAGAGCTACCCCCTGCAGCAGTGACTCTGCCAAGAAGAAGGTTTCTCTGATCCTCCTGAATTTGTCCCATTGCCTGATTCAAGTCTTTGGAGAGGGCTTGGGTTTGCCTTCCCAGTTGCTGTTGTGCTTCTGGGGACTCAGGCCCCAGTGTTCACAGCAAAATTTGAATCTGGCATGGCCCTGTTGAAATCAACTCGGATTCCTGTCTGCTGGTAGGAGTCAGAGCAACCACAGGCCCACTGCGACCAGGCGTTGAAACTGCCCATACAGCTCGTACATGTACAATCAGACCAGCTCTGGACACCTGATCCACCCACATTTGCTCTGTGGTAGCTCTAACTAGGCTGAAACGCAAGAAACAACAACAGCTGTCTCTCCTGAAAGTCACAGCTCCTGGGCACAGTATACACCATTCACAAACATCTAGTGCAGGATTTAGACCTGTTGCAGTATGCTTACCAGTGGGTATTTTAGCTCTGCTAGTATGACAGCATTACATCTTATTTAGTTCCGTAATTGGAAAAATCAGGATTCATGTGCAATAAAGTATTTTAGTATACACTTTAGCAAAATAACCTTTGGAAAAGGTAAATGCTCTGACATCGGGAGCGGCAAGGAAACAGGTTTCTTAGCCAGGTTGTCTAATTATCTTTCCATAGACTCACGGGGAACCACCCCAGACCTGAAAGCCACGTGGACACACTCTGGTGGCACAGGCTTGTGTCTACCTCCCACTCTGGGTTGGCACTTACTGGGGCACCTCTCCGCTTTCCAGGTCAGCCTCACACCTTTCTGCCACACCTCATGGACATGTTTCTTGCCACCTCTGCTGTGCCTTCCCTCTCCATCACCACAGGTCATCGGGATTGGATCAGTGCAGGAAGGTTCATCCTCCTCCTTGCCCCAGGAGATGCTGGCTGTGGGATGGGAGACAGGATATCTTGACAAGAGCAGGTGTGCAGGCATGTGCCCCTTTTCCAGCTTCAGTGACTTCCCATCACACTGGAAGAAATACTCCTGGCTGGCTCCTTCCACACCTCCCCACTGGAGGGGCAAGGAAAAGAAACAGAGAGAAAGCAGAAATTAATTCCAGCTTGACTTCAGTGCACTTGTTAAGAGTGCTCCCTGCCAGCCAAATAAAAGCACCATGGTAACAGCAACAAGCAAATTAATGAATTAGAAAACACTGATCTTGCAAATTGTAGCTGTAGCCACAAAGCCCCATACAAGGAAAAAAAAACCATACAAATTCAGAAGCACATGACACAGATCTAATACAACTGCACAGCTCCCTTGCCCAGCCAGAGAAGGGTGCCAAATCACAGCCATACGCAGGGATCTGAAGGACTGATTTCAGATGGGGGACTGGTGTTTTGTCCACTCTGATTTCACCTTTGTTGACATTAGACTCTTGCCATGGGAGTCCTCTGGGGGAAGGTTTAAATCTATTGTTATTCTAACAGTAGGTGAATTTATAGTGAAAATCATGGGACTGTTCTCCATTCCAAATCACACTGCTTTTACAAGTGCCAGCTTCTTGCTCAAATAGCAATACAAGCAAATTTCAGAAAAAATCTGAATAATCTAAGCCTCAACTTAGGAAAGCAAGCACAAGTAAAAAGCCTTGATACTTTAGGTATTCATGAGGTGCTTGCTATTTTTTTTTTTTTGAGAGAGGTTTTTTTTGGCCTCCCAGCAAAAGAGGGTTTTACTGGGGGATTCAACAAAAAATTAGAGATCACTTTTCTGGATACTTAAGGAGTATGTCCTAAATGTGAAGAAGCAAAGGACAAGCAGAAGCCCCAAAGTGTTTGGAAAAATATAAGAAATGGGTAACCTGCCAAACAGCAGAGCTGCCCCAAAAGAGGGAAAGATTGTTGATTAACAGCTAATAGTTGTGATGAATGATGAACAGCTGAGTTTTAGCTTTCTTGAACTGGAGCTGGGGATGACACATCAAGAGGAAATGCCAGACAGACAGGCTGAGATTTCATTTGGACACAAGCAGATGGGTCTGGAACAGAGAGATTGATCTGAGGCTTGTCCGTATAAAGACAGTAATTAACTTTGTACTTACAGATGAGTCAGGTACACGAGAAAAGAGAAGGAAACCACAGGCAGACTGTTCTACAAGACTCAAAATGTGAGCTAATATTTTCCTTCCCTGTTTCCATGCCCATTAATAACATGTGCTCTTTCATGTCACTTGCTTCAGTGATTTCTTATTTAACACAGAAATCAGATTTTCCACAGCCCTAAGTCTTCAGAGGCATCCTGCAATACAAAAATACAGTACTGACAACAGCACACATTTTCAGAAAAACAAGATGTATTTCAGTTTTGGGAATCTAAAGGGTTACTGACATATGTACAAAAAGTGAGTTATGTATTAAATATTGCACATGAGTGAGAAACATTTTGTATGACACTTTGAGAAGAGAAAAATGAAGTCTCACTAGTGTACCAAACTGACAGACCTGGAGACGGAAGCTACTGATCTTCCTTTTTACTGACCAGATCTGCAATATGACTTGAAAGTTGTCTCTAGAGCCTGCCAAGAAGGCATCAGGCTGATTTAGATGACAGAGGGTAATTTCTTTCAACACAGGACTTGTGCGTGGGACACAGAGGTTCTTTGGCTCCTGTGGATGCTCAGGAAATGCTGTGTCCATCGCAAGACGGGGTCTGGAGTGCTCTGTGGTCAGCTCATCTTCACAGAAACACGGCTGCTTCAATGTAGTTCCCAATAGGACATGAAAGATGTGGGATGATCCTTCATACTAGGAGCAGGAAACCTTAACTGCTACTTGAAACAAGACCAACAACCAATTCAGTGATGTTTCAACACCCCCCACTTGCCTCACTCACTGGTCAAAATAAGTGCCGCAGAAGCCCTTCTTGGACAGCTCAGAGATGAAGACTGTCTTTAGGTTGGTGCTTGGAAATGCAGTCCAGTTACAATACCTTTAAAAATCTGCCCTCTGTCAGAAAGAGGCATATCCGTGCCGACTCTCATAATTTCATTTTAAGCTTCTGGCTGCTTTGTGTTTCTGCCAAAGCCCCAGTATCAACCAACACATAGCAGCTCTCAGCTGATTTCGGCAGCTGCAGTCATCAGTAGCCACCAGCTAGTCAACACCAAGGAATATTCTCATTGCTGTCACCCTTCTGCCCACCCCCTTTGGTGCCTTTTCCACATTTTCAGGTAAAGGCAATGCTGGTGCATGGGTTTGGTGGCCAGACCCCTGTGCAGATGTGCACAGCACACATGCACTGGCTGTTATCCAGGCAGTACCACAGCAGCCATAATGGCTAAGGGGACACTATGGTTGTACGATGGACAAGGGTATAGGTGTATGGGTGCACCTGTATAAACAGCTTGAAAGGGAGATTCTGTTCCATGTGAATTTTTCAATGCAGGGTTGTATCTTCTGAATAAACATCAGTTTTACCAGATCCAAATTAAGCATATACTGCTAATTTAGTTTGCCATTAAGCACATTTTGCAGTAATCTTTATTAGGATATGAAACATTATTAGAGCTCTGTTGGCTAAATGTAGCTATTTTCACTCAACTACCAGAATTTTCTTCAGCTTCTTTGTCTCCTCTGTTCTCTTCAGGTCATTTGATGAGTGACAGCTCAACGTACTGCAAGAACATCGGAGGGTAAGAGATTACTGTGTGCTGCAGTCAGAAGGTCCATGCTGCATAAAAGTGTATTCTCTTCATTATTACCTATTTGACAAAGATTTAAGAGGGTTTTGCAGCTGAGGGCCACATGTAAAAAGA
Organism: Aptenodytes forsteri; assembly: GCF_000699145.1. Classification (NCBI taxonomy): domain Eukaryota; kingdom Metazoa; phylum Chordata; class Aves; order Sphenisciformes; family Spheniscidae; genus Aptenodytes; species Aptenodytes forsteri. The sequence goes on from NW_008794545.1 coordinate 1,515,172, forward strand.
CTACAGATCATTTCCAAAAGACAAATTGCAAAAAGCCCGGGTAATTTACAGTGAGATATACTCACCTACATTAAGGAGTTGATGAAAGCACATCTTCAGGGTGCACCACTGGTGCACACCACATCATGGGAAGGAAATTGGAAATAGCAGGCAGCAGCACAGCTGGTTGAAAATTCTAGGAATTACATATTCTTCCACTGGAAAATGGGATTTTGTTGAACTGGGAGACAGTAAAATCTCTAATGTTTGTTTCTCTGTTCATTTTACTATTAGCAGAAGGAAAGGCATACATTGTGTCTGCAGCTATGTGGAAACAAAAATCTGCTTTTGAGCTGCTACAGAGCACTGCTGGAGTTGTAGTTCATTTCCCCATTGCTTTCGCTTTCCCCATGGGTCCTGGGCCTCAGCTGGATCAGACATCCCTGGAGCCATGTCAGCCTTCCCAGAGACCCCGCTGATGCAACACCCGCTGCATCACGTCTCCCCAGCGAGGCAAGGGAGAAAACGTGGCATCAGAGGCACAGTGCACCTGCCACCAGTGCCAGGAGCGAAACACAACCTCCCGCCCTGCTCTCCTCCTCTATCCTCACCTTCATATCCTGGTGCTGGGCCTGAGCGCTTGTAATTCATGGCAGACATATTCCTGCACGGCACAGCCTGAGAACCAGCGCTCGGCCAGAGAGCAGGGGAACGGCAGGGAGGAGGGCCGGGGAGCTGCAGGTCCCATGAGGGTAGTCCAGGCAGACGGAGAAACTAATGACAGCTCGTAATGCGCAAAGCACTCAGAGAGAAAGACAGCTTTACATTCTTGTGTGTTGATCCAGATTATGGGAACCCACATTAATGTCTCATTTAATGCGTGACTGCTCTGCAGTACCAGCCATCAGGAGCCTCGTATGCTCCCTGGTTCATCTATATAATCTGAAGATGTTGGTAGTGATCTTTGATGACCTGAAAAGTCAAAGAGATACTAAGCCACAATGCAGTAAATCACCTTATATTTTACAGAAAAAGTAAAATTAGCTGGTTGGTGAATGGTCAGATAACAGAGGCAAGAAGGTGCTATCAACAAGCTTTTAAATTCAAGCTGATCCCAGTGATACACACATCTTAGTCTGTGGGCTCCTTTGGAGAGAGTTCCTGTGTTTAGGTAAGAGACACCAAACACAACCTGAATGCTCCATTAAACCGAACTTGCCTTTGCAGGGAGCTGTGCAAAGGCTGTGTTACTTTAGGCCATGCTTGCTTTGTTTTTAGTGTTTGGTTTTAACAGCACTGAAAATGTGTGCTTTCATCTTTGCCACTTTGCAACACCAAAACAAAAATAACTACTATAATCAATATTATAAATAAATGCAGAAGAAAATAAACACGTCATTAAGAAATTCCCTCTCTTGCCTAAATGGGAATGATTCCCCTCTAAAAGTAATTCCCATGAACAGGATTTCCAGCATCTCTTTCCCTTAGTGACTCCGATGCCTGCGTAGCACAAGCTTACTGCCTCTTCTCTGTGAATGCACCGCTCTCCTCCACCCAGACACTTACTTTCATAAACCTTGTAGGAACTGTTGATCTTTGAGACAGATACACCTCTGTCAGATATGACTGATGTTGGCAAAGAGTTTGTAGGTAGGGGGACATGTACTCTGAGGGTGTGATCACAGAGCCTCATTTCCATAGGGAACCAAACTGAAGAGGGCAAACCCTCAGGATGGGAGGCATTTGCAGCCAGACTGTGATGCCACCCCATCAGGCTACGTACCTGAAGAAGGTGAGCCACGTGGGGAACCTACAAAATACGTAATAAAGGGGCAGAAAAATGCTGAGAAGGCAGAATAAACAATGATTCGGTTGTTTGCTTTGGCATGTGCAAGGAAATCCACAAACCCTCCTTGCTCACAGTACTCCTAGTGCCTGCACCAACAGCAGTTTTGCCTCCTAGACCTTAGCTAACCAACGTTCATCTTAAGGCAGAAAAAGGACAGGTATCACTGCTTGATCCCATATGCACAACTCTCCCCGCTGTCCTGAGTGGCCAGACCCTGTACAGAAGAGGGGTAGTGGAGAACTGTCAGAGATGACAACACCTCTCTCTCCCCGCTCTGCCATGCCGGTGACCTTTCCCAACCCCAGCTAACAAACTGGAAAGGGATCATCTGCTGGGGGACAGGTGGTGAGAGCGTGACCGGCGCAGCACAGCTGCAAGGCCACCAAAGAGCAGGGAGGACCAGCATGATGAGCGAGACAGTTTGTCAGAGGGCGGCTGAGCAGCTGGCACAGCCGCCGGCTCCAGGGGCGGCCCAGGAGGCTCGCATGCAGGTACCATCTTGCACATAGATTTGTGCAAGGGTTTTGCTTGCCTGGGATCTTGTGCTGTTCTGTTCATCTCTGACTGAAAAAAAGGAAAGCACCTGAAGAAAGAAAGAGACAGGGAAAGAAGAACATCCCTAGTGCAAAGCAGTTACTGAGTAACTTGGGTGTCCTCATCCTAGGACCCAGTTCAACTCCCTCCCAAGTCACAGGAAAGGCTCTCACGCTCTGATCCCATTCTCCCTTGCTTAGCAAGCTACAGCTCTACAGCCTGGTTCCAAGTATTTCCATTCTGCAGTTTTTAGAAACTTCTCTATCATCTTGAAGTCAAGTCAGCAAGAGACAGATGTATTCAGACCTTCTAAAAGTGTCACCCCACAACTCTATGGCCTTAGGACAGGCAAACATCTATAGGGTCCACTAAGCAGGTTCCTATCTTTCTCATGTTGAGTATGGATTTCTGCCTAAGAATGCAATCCTGTCCTGCCCTTTCCCCCTCCCAAAGAGCTTCAAGTAAACAAAAATGGAGTGGTTGTTTTCTTGGCAGGAGAGAAAGCACGTTTTCTGTGAGCCACTAAAACAAATGAAGTTGTCTAAAAAAGTCCCAACGACTCTAAATTTAGTAACTGTCAGAGAATTGCTTATGCAGTGCTCAGCTGATGGATGGGATTCTGACAGCAGACCAAACCTCAGTGCCACTCTGAATACCATCTACTGAATAAACTACTCATGCCATCAGCATCAATAGCCAGCTGCCTTAATGACAGCACCTTGCCTCGCTTAAATAAGGGCCAAGCTTTAGTCAAGCAGGGGTGGGAAGAGAGATTACAGCCTGAAGGTGCTACAGCTTGGAGCCAGAGCCCAACACAATTGCCTTACAATGCAATGAAGTAGCATGGAGGCAATCTAGCTTCATCCCAGGTTCAGTAAATCCATGCTCTAAATTAAAATTATATGATCCTGAGCTAATCTTGACAGGACTATTTCACCCAGGCAAAGGACCACACTAATGCAGCTATATTTGCTTCATTATTGGAGCATATAATAAATGCTATGTAGAAACAACCTGATCTTAAACAGGCTTGATTACTCAATCACTGCAACAGAATGAAATTTGGAGTTTTCTCTGCACCCACATTACTGTTTCTTCTTTTGTCTTAACCCAGAATTTGGTAACAGAAAGTAGAAAGACGTTGGGTTAGGTTCAGTAAAAGAAATATTGAGACTTATTAAATTCTTATCGTTCCTTCTCCACCATCTTTGCAGGATTTTTGGCTCCATGGAGCAGTGTGGACAGATTGGCCTAATGGTTCCTCTGGATGGCTCTAAGACGTTCTTTGTTCTGTGTCCAAATTAGTCCCCTGAGTTGGTCTCCCAAGGGTTTCAGATGCTTTGCAAGAGAAAAATACGTCTGACTTTGGGTCTCTGGTAGGAACAAGTGAAGCAGACACGCTATGCAACACCATGCAGACAGGCTGGAAGGGTGAAACAGAGGGTCAGATGTTGTTAGAGCAACAACCAATGTCTTGTCTGCGTTGTTGCACGTTGTTGCTTACTCTTCTGGTTCTACAGCCTGGTCATCCGAGAGTTTTTTGCTATCATTACAAAACAAATGGGAATCTTGTAAAACTTTACACTTTGCCACAGAATAAGAATAAAATCAACCAGTGTTAAAGAAGACGCCTACTGACAACCTCAACAGAGGGTGAAGGTCAGGAATTGGAGTCAGTCAAGCAGTGAATTAGGATGGATTGGTGGGAAAGCACAGGTGGTTCACATTACTGCTGACGGTGCCAAAATTGTCAGAGCATGTGCTTGACGGAAGATCTGTGTCCGGTGCTTTTGTGGACCACTCCATTAACATATCAAAAAAAGTGAAGAGCTGGAATAAGATGAGATGAGTACCAGAAGATTCACTTAGGAGAGGAATAAAGAATACAAACGTTACCACAGCAGTGCTCTCCACTGCCTAGATGACAGAAAAGAGATATTTAGTAAGGGAAGTGGAGAGTTTTAAAATTATGTCAGAGAGTGTGAATGTCATGTTCTGTTTCTTAGAAGCCTTCAAGTCTCATCAGGAAACAGTTCATTAGAAATTCCTCTGCAGCTAGTACAAAATGTCTGCTCCGAATGACTCAAATATTCTTTAATCTTATTAATAAGCTCAGATATAAGCATAGTGTGCCTAGAGTTGCAGTGGCAGACATTATAATAGTTATTACAGTGCATGTGTGAGCTGCTATACGACAGGTATAGTGATGTTAGTAATTAACCAGAGTGCTACTGGTGATGCAATTCAGACAATGTGACAGTTTGGAGTTCGGTACTTCTAGAGAGCAATTTATCCTACTTTTTGATAGACATCTAGGACACCACCATCAAAACAATATACTAGCTAAAAACACCACTGGAAGTTAAATAATGGTTATTCTTAATTTTCTTTTTCTTGGTACGAGTATTAGATTCTCCAGTCAGGCTAATTCTCTCACTCAAGTCTTTGACAGTGCGAACCAGATCTTAACCTCCTTGCATCCATAGGAAGGATGTTGACAGGGGCTAGTAGCCAGTTAAACAGTCCACATTCCCAGACATGCAGGTATCAGCTGCATACGCTGTACACCAGGAAGTCTGCTTTGCCAGCTCATCCTTTCACCCTTTTTCGTTTCAGCTGTGAAGGGGAATCCAAGTCTCACTGCCTAACCTCCTGGTACCTACCTCCACAGAGCAGCTTTACTCCCTTCTTTAGCTCTGCTGGCATCTGCCAGATGCCTCTGCTACATCACCGATAAGTGATCTCCAGGACTGCAACTGGCACAACTGTGAACTTGCGCATCTTTGACCTTCCTAGACAGTGCAGAAGAACAGATCTCTCTCTCTTATTTGTCCTTGGGCAATAAAAGTAGTGGGGAATAACCTTCGCAGGACAGCATTGATTTAATGCTTCTCCAGATTATCTTCTGCCTTATCATGTTGGGGGGGGTGTGGGTGTGTGTGTCAGTAAAATGCAGCACAAGGACTCCCAGGACTCCCATGCAGACATCTTCACGCATTAGAGCTTACAAAATCAGATCCTGTTGTCATTCATTTTATCTTTCCTTTTCAAAGGGAAAAATACAAGCAACAACTTGCTATGGATTGCTATTCCTTGTAAAGATCACTTTTTACCCTGCATTCAGTTTTCTGTCTGCTGCAATTTCATTAAGATTAGCAAATACCTGTGTTTTCAATGGAGGTTCATCTCATCAGCCACCAGACAATTAAATGTATACTTACTGCTCAGAGATACAGGTCATATAGTCAAACATCTCCTTTGCTCTAGCTAGTCATCAAATTTGAGGCTACCACTTTTCACACACCTGGAACAACCAATGCTTATTTCTGCCCTGTAGACAGAGCACAAGGCAATAGCAACATCATAGCCTTAACAGCTTTCATGTGTTAGTCTTCATACCCCAGAGTTCAATGAGGAACAGGCTGACACCTATGCAACGGGGCATCAGACATCCACTTTTTTTTTTTGGAAGTGTATTCATCCTCCATTTCAAATTATCTCTAAAATATGAACATTACGTATTTTACCTTCATCACTCATCACTAGCTGATTAGATTAATAGAGCAGGGGATATATTAACCATTATTCCTGTAACCTCTATGGAGACTGCTGGGTAAGTTTTGCTCCTCGATACAAGAATCACCACACCCAACACTGGAAAATCCAGGAAATAGAATAAAACTCCTGTGAACGGCAGCTACATGACAACTATTTAGACCAAGACATGTGGAGGAAATTGGATACAGATGAAGTTCCAAGGGATGTTAAATATGGATGGGGTACCTTGAAAAAGAAAAGACAAGATGATGTGTCACAGTCTTAAAAAATGCACTGGGTTGAAAGATTCACTGCTACAAAAGAGGGCATAATCCAGTACAATCAGAGACCTGCTGCATCACCTTGTGAAACATAGCTTGACAGTCCTTTGACAGATTTCAGGCAAGACCTATTCATTCTGAAAGTGTGAGGCCAGAAAAGCTGGGGGGGGGGGGGGGCCCCAACCACTGAGA
>NW_008794545.1:1521557-1533111 GCF_000699145.1 Aptenodytes forsteri
AGTGCAGAGGGTAGGAGAGGGTGGGGGGGGGGGGGGGGGGGCCACCAACCTTGAGAGCTTTTTATAGTGCTTGCCATTTCAGAATGATGACAGCTAATTATAGCAACTGCTCTCGTTATGGGTGACCTCTGCTCACAATGAGTGGTACCTTGTTACTGGAGCAAGCCGGGGAAATTAATTAAATCACTCAGTGTAAGTCCTCACCCCTTCAAAGCACAGCAGAATCTAGCCCCTAGTTAGCTATGCAGCCATCCTGCCCCCCAAAATTTCCACCAGAAAGGACTTACTGCTGTAATGGAAAACACTGCAGCAGTACATCTCTGTGTGGGCTATACGTGACCTATCTGAGCCTAGAAAGCTACAAAAAAACCCCTAACAAAAGAGAAGAGATAATCAGCATACCTATGATCTTACTTCATGTTACTGTCAGGGATACACTCGTGGTTGGTTTTCTGCTAATGCGCTAATGCTTGAAGGAACGTCTGTATTCCTGACTTGTTTTCGTCTCCATGAATAAATTCATGTCACAGACGGTTTGGTTAGCTGGCTACTCACAGACATCAAAGGAGACATGAAACTTTGAAGCGGAGGGGGGGTGGCGAGACATCAGTATGAAAGGTGGACAAGGGATATTTCTCTTGCATCTTTGCTAAATGGTCATGGGTATAAAATTAAAACACGTTATCTCTTTTCTGGACAGAGGAGGAAACTTGTTCCTACCTTTCAGTGAGCTAAGGAATTGGAACCCTTCCATCACGGTGCTGTTTGCGCATTCAAACACTTCATAAGAAAAAAAAAATCCTTTTAAACCCCAAAATATAATTTTTCTTGGAGAAATGTTAAAAAGGTTATTTAGACAATGTGACATTTCTTTCTTGATTTTTTTTCCATACAGAAATTTTTCATCGCTGCTGTAATTTTTCTACAGTCTGTTTTGGCCTCCATTTTTTTTCCATAAGAATCTCCATTGAGCTCCAGGCTTTACTTTCTTATTCTAAGTCAAATTAATTGAATCACATTGCAGACCTGTAGCTCTTCTTGAATATGGCAAAAGAACTATGATAAAATAAAAGCAATTTGAATCCCATGCTACTGTACACCAAATTACTTTGCTAGCAGAGAGAGGAGTTCAAAGGTTGTACAAATAAAAACTTTTTTTTTTTTTTACAATTCATGAAATTGCTAAGAAGCTTTGTGTATCATTCAATAGCTGTATTCAGTGATAAAATGCTCAAATATGATGATGCACACATGCACTTCAAAAGTAGTTTCAAAGCTTTGATGGAGCACTTCTCACTTAAAAGACTGTGTGTGCAAGCAATGTGAAGGGTTAAAAACTCTACCAATTTGACCAAAAAGGGGAACAAGAATGCTTTTGTGTTTATTGTGCTGCACAACAAAGCAACGTGTCTTCTCTTCTAGAAAGGCTGGGAGTAATATGTTCAGAAAATATTAGCAATGCCATCACCGCAAAAGGTTAAGAGAAGGATTTACTTATCTGTAATGATTTATGGAACTGACAAGACAGTGTACAAATGGGGCTAGGAAATGCACAGGCAGAAAATCTTAGAAGGAAATCATTGTGTCAGGGCACTGAGCAGATAGATCCTTTCTGTAATGAAACAAGTGTTCTAAATCATAAATCATGTTTGTCAGGAATAAATAAAAACACAATCAAAGTTGGTACCTTCTCTCTTTACCACGCACCGAGGAAAAAGGTTCTCTCCCTGCGGCATAACAGAGAAGGAAGCATTATTTGTTGATCTACTCCAACAAGGCATGTCTGAGTGATGTTTTCCACCCTTTGTGTGGTGTTTGTGCTGTATATTATCAATATTGGCTGCTGATGCCAAGGTCTCAGTTGTCAGCTAAGTGCTCTGCTGTGACTTGGGTTTTAAGCAGCAAATTTTCAATGTCCCTCCAAGAAATGGACACTGCAGTAAAACCTGTCATTTACTTTAATGGCCCAGATATCAGAGAGAAGTTTTGTCATGGCAGATGAAGCTGTCTGTTAATCCTCCCGCTCCACACTGAGACCGATGGGATTGCCATGCTTACCTATCTAGCAAAGCTCCCCACATAAATTAGCCCAAGCAATTTCCAAAAGTGTAATAAATAAACATTGACCTCTCACTGACATTCACTGGATGGCATTACAGATGAGACGTACCCAAGGACATATTCTTTTGGTCCAGCAAATTTCAACCTTGAGGCAAGAGCAATACTTGACACAATGCAAGAACAGACCAGAAAAACTTCTCAGATACACCAGGATAACCAGGATTTGAGTGACATACCCTTTACTTATTGTAAGCTATAGCACTGATACAGCTTAGATCTCGGACCAGTGCTAGATCTTCTCCTGCCATTAAAAGAGAGCAGCGGATAAATGACACTACAAAAAGGTATCATCTCTCCTAACTTTTATGATCTAAAATTTAGGCACCTATGTTAAGGCAGTTGCCTGGTTGCCCTCCATAGCTGACAGAGAGTTGTCTCCATATAGCTGTTCATGTCACCCATTTTAGATATTTATCCCAGAGCGTCCTTCAGAGGTGCCTCCCTTTTACCTTTAAGGAGGAAAAAAATTCACCCACAGTGTTTGAGGTGCTTTAACATAAAAATGCAACTGTGCGCTTGAGCAACAGACACATTTTGTTTGCTTGAGGCTGCTCACACTCTAGAAGTCTTCTTCAAATAAGAAGTGCAAACAAGTATGCTGAAGCTATTAAAAGCAAAAGAACAAAGATACTGGGTCAGACCAAAAGTCTAGCTAACATAATATCCTGAATCTAACAGTGCCCCCAGGAGATGGTCAAGGAAACATGTAAAAAAAACTAGGACATAGTTTGATATTTCCCTGATTTGTCTAGCCAGCATCTAGCATCATTTTATCCACAGTACAATCTTACCTCTCCTTTGTGTCACCAGAGATAAACCAGTGATGTTTTAATCAAAGCATGTGCAGATTTTCTGTATATCTAATTCAGGAATAGTATAATTTATTGTCTATACAGGCAGCCTGCACCAGACCCTCAGGTAGGGTTAAATGGTGTGTAGGTGTTTCTAAAGGTCCTTGCTTATGGAATAGGATTGTATACATCTCCATGTCCTGGCACAAAGCAAAGATTAAAAATACTACCTATACACCAGACTACAGGGCAGAATCATGATCTCCGTACATTCAGCATAATCAGCAGTGTGAAAATGGGAAACCAGTCCTGACGGAAAACATTCAAAAATGCAACTATCCTGCAGTGGACCTTGGTTTGGGGCAAATGTAGACTCAAAGGTGATGATGTTCACTGTGTATCAGTGTCTCAGATGGGCTCACTTATTAGAGGGAAAGAAAAAAAGTCATTCAAAGTGAATCTCAGATTCCCATTGGGAAAATAATTGCATATCACGTGAGCCATAAGCAACAGGGAAGAGGCAGGTTTGTGCCATCGAGAATGACCCTTTTTTGTAAACCTTGTGCCTTCATTGGACCTGCCACTCCTAGTAGGGGTACGCCTTTAAAACCATAACTTTGCAGGTTTGGTTCATACATTTCTGTGTAAGACAAGACTGAGAAAACTGAGGCAATGTTTCCTTTCATTGAAGGAAAACTTCACATTGACTCCTGTTAGCTTTGGGACAGTTCTGTCTGAGGAGTCACAGAAAATACTGTGAGCACGTACAGATGTAGACCTAGCTTGAGCTGAAGGTGACGGTGCATCCTGTCTTTGCTCAGGACATGAATATGTAGAAAAAGGGCACAGGGTTTGCTGCATCACAGCAACAGCAACAAATGCCAGGAGCTGAACAATGAGAGCTGCTAAGGACTGGCACTTTTACAGGCAAGAGACAGTAGACAGAAGAGAAACCAGCTCCTCATAGAGGTAGAGGTGTCCTTGGCCTAGACAGAGGAAACGTTTGTAAATCAGGGCACCGTCTGTGCGCTGTTTCAGCTTGCTTCCTCCAGTAGCGGCGACCCAGTTCACAGACCCCCTGATGATGCTCCCACAGGTGATTTACCGAGCTGTTGGCAGAGAGTATCAACGCGCACACATTACACTTGTCAGTGCAGGACCAAGAGAACGATTACGGAGAGCCATATCTGTCATCCTTCTGCAAGGCACAGAGCCACGTTCAGCATTTGCGGCAAGCAAGCGAGAGAAACGGGGCTTTTATTCCTTTCCCTCTCTTCCTCAGGAACTTTCAGCGTTTAGCGAAGTCTGTAAAAACTGGCCATGACCAATGCTAGGAAGCAGAAGTGCTTTTGGTTGACAGTGTGCAGGGATGCTCTGTATTAGTCCTGTCACTAATGTGTCACTTCCATTTTTTGCAGCTAAGAAATAATGAGCCAGAAAACTTTTAATGTATTCTAAAAACTTTACTTTCCTTTCCCCAGGGCCACTAACCACACATTAGTCCACACCATATATCACTGCCTCTCACTGGCCGCTCTTTATTCCAAAGAGCAAAGGCTAGTTGCAAGGGTGACTTAGCCTAGTTAAAAATTCGACTCAGGCTTAAAACTATTACAATACTATACATTTCATTGGCATTTCAGAGCAAACTAAGTTGATTGATAGGGGAAAAGAAAGATTTGTCTGAAGTATAATAGTGTCTCTTTTCTACATTTCTTAGATTTCCTACAATACTTTGTGTCTAGAGACCTCAAACTGCTTTTCAGATATTAATAAATTAACTTTATTCATCTTAAATAATGTATCTTTCTCCGTTTTGCAGAGGCATGAAAACATCAAATGAGCTTGCCTGATTCCCAATTCTGAAAGAGCTAAGAACAAACTTGGACTATTCCAATTCTCAATCCCATCCTTGGGCCACATGGAAATATTTTTGAATCAGAGTACACTAAAGGGTTAACCGCCCTATATTACACCAGACCAAAATGAATCCTTCCCTGCATGTAAGGAGTAGGCTGGAAGATTCCTTTGTTCCATCCTATTTATCTCACATGAAAAGATGAAGGAAGGATAGAAATTGCTTTGTCTAGTCTCAAGAAAATAGTTCCAGTTCCTCAGGCTCAACCACGCTCTGACAACAGGGGAGAAAAGAAACTCTCTAGGTCCAAGATATTTGTTACATTTCCCTAATTTTGTTCTTATCCATGCACATGTTACATATACAAGCAGAAAGGGGAAAAAAAGGAATAAAACTGTTAAAATAAAAACCCTCTTTTTAATATAAAGAATTGAAAGCTTTAGAATTCAGTTCATAATTCTCAGTTTACATTGGTTCTCAGTACAGGCATGTTATAGGCATGGTATTGGCATTTCTAATCCTGCCTTGTGGACTAGCAGTGGCAGAACTTGCTAGCTTTCCATCAGCAGAAAGCAGGAAACAAAATAACAGCTGGCAGTTTACATATTATATGAGGTCTCCTTCCATTTTATACTTGAACAATGGTAAATATATCATTTTTGTGTACGGTTCACCAGATAAAAAACATCTATTTCTTTGTTTACCTGCTCCCAAACTAATTGAATAATTAGTTTTCCAATTAAAAATCCAGTTCTGTCAGATACAAAAAAGTACAGACTGCAAAAACACTAAGATGCCTCCAAATCTCCCCTTTTGGCAAGTGGATGGGGACCCTCTTCCTTCTCTAGAGCTTTCTGGAGCCTTCACCAGAGGAAAATTATATTGAATCAGGCTGGAAGATACTCATAGCCCATTTTTCCCTGATATCTTTGTCATCCTTTGGCCAACACAAAGTTCTAGATGTATATTTTTATGATTCAATCAAGGTAGTTCTCCACTGATACCTCCATATAAAACCCCACTCATAGTGCTGGTGTAAAATAACAAACTCACTAACTACACAAAAAAAAAAAAACAAACCAAACAAACAAGATAAAACAACAACAACAAAAAACCCAAAATACACAAAACAAAACAAAAAAAACCCCATCAAGCCAAAAAAAAAAGCCCCCAAAAATGTAAACAGCAAATACGTTGTACTATCTGCATCTCTTTGTGGACAGCTCTAAGAAATTATACTTTGTCCATCTCAAAGCTCACACAACTCTGGCATTATTGCAAAATACTAGGGAAACTATTATTTCTATCAGAGATTCAGTTATCCCACCTACGACTAGATGCCTTTATGCTTTTACGTGTGATTTCACTTCCCAACTTGCTGGACCCAGTCACTAATTGTCTCTGTCTACTGTTGAACTTAATAGTCAACAGTATGACCTTCCCTAATTAAATAGGACAAATGCTCAAAGGATGCATACCCTTCAAAAAACCTCACATCAGTATGTACTTTGAGAGTTGTTTTTATAGATAAACTATGGATGAATTGCCCTTGGAGAAAAATCCTTTAGATGTTCCTCTCGTCAAATACATTTCACCCCCAGCTCATCTCAGAGCTTGCTCTCTTTGGTACCCTCCACTGGCAAACTGACAAAAAGGAAAGAAGGCAAAATGAGCAGCCAAACTAAACCTTCAAGACACATTGTTCTGATTGGTGATGCACACACGTTGACAAAAATACAGCTGGAAGACAAATAACCTCCATGAGGCCTGCTAGCATGCGGGAGCGCAGGGTAGCAGCTACCTGGGACAGCTGTTTGGGAAGCCCGAGCAACTGCCACAGCTCCAAGGTTTGCATCTCCTCCTGGGAAATAAGCCCAATGTGCAACAACCTCCTACAGCCTCACAGTCCCAAGGAGGCTTGACTGCAAGCAAGGTGTGTATGTAATCTATACGTGTGTCAATCCCTAAACCAACACCGGGTGAAATGCCAGAGGTGATCAGCCACCGCGTCTGGCTATTGCTTGTGGATCCTCAATTTCCTGAAAACTTCACGTGCACCACCTGTAACTGCAGCACCTCCCCAGCAATCCTCACTGCTCTAGAGAGTGCGCCCGGTCTTTGTTTCATCCTAGTGCCAGGCATAGGGGAGGCTGGGATTTAACCCTTCACATCACCAGTTGTTAGCTGAGCTCCTCGCATCTGGCAAAGAAGCATCCTTGCTTATCAACATGACTGTGACTTTTATCTGCTTCCCACACAGGGAATCCCAGACCAGAGATTTGGAAAGTGTTGGGTTGTGTGGGAGGGGCAAGTTTCCACTATAAGAAAATGTTAAAAAAGTATTAATGTTAAGGTTTGGGGGGTGGGGGGGTGGTGTGTGTGTGTGTTTGTTTTTGTGTTTTTTAAACCACCAACTGAAATGCCACCCAATGCCTAGGAGAAGCTGTACTTTGGATGCCTTGCATCCTTATTTTCTCCCAGAGCCTGTGCTGTCTGGATCAAGCTACAGCTCCCATGGTTCACTACAGTATCTTTTGCTGGTCTAGAGGGACTTGAGATGGTAGCAATTACACAGCAACTTTGTGAGACAGGGAACAACCATGGTGCTGGAGAGGAGTTTGGAGCCATGACGGCTCTACTGTAGCAGAAGAGTGGCGTTCCAGAAATGCTTTGAGTTTAGGCTGAAGCATTTCAGTTTGGAAACAAAAAGTGCATGTGCATGATTTTTAACTTTCAGTTGGTCCATTTTCTGAGTAAATAAAAGATACTGAACGACATACATGGAATATTTCAGTCCAGCAGAGAGAAATACGTGCAACAAATCAATATTTTTTAATAATGTACTTTCAACAACTGCTGTTCTGTCAATAAAAAAGAGATGGCAGGGCGGGACTGCCTTACAGAACCCTTTCACAAAGTGGATCGTGCCCTTCCTCCTCCCCACTGCATCCCGTCGCATCAGGAAACTACAATTGCTGTTGGAGTTATAGCGACGCAGTTCTCACGCTTAAGAAGGCGAAAGAGGAAGGTATTTTCCTGAGCCTCATCCCTCCAGAGTTACTGTTGCGCCTGAGCAAACACCCAGTGCTCCCATGGCTAATCCCTGGGAACACTAATCCTGCCTGTGAAGTTTTACCCAGGGAGTTTGTCGGTCGGTGACGGTCCCCTTTCATTGCAGCTGGACGGGTAGCGCCGTCCCGCTCTGCCCTCCACACAGCCCACTGCCTCCACCCACGGGGACCACTGGGGTTATTTCAGGAGTACCGCTCACCACGATTTAAGAAAGAGCCACACGCTGTGAACATTAGTCATTGCTGATACACGAGTGCAATTACCTCGCTCGGTGTTTACACGACAGATCAGTGGTAAATCTGGCATTAAACCCCCGGAGTCCTGATACCCGGCTTCCAGCCGCCTGCGGTAACGCTGCTCATTCCTAGTGCAGAGCACACCCATTAAAATGAGACAATACTATTCCCCATAGTTTTCGTGACACAGAATGCAGTGGGATTACATTTAGCACCAAGTTTCCATTCATAAATTGTTAAAATCACCTACACATCTTCTAAAGAGATGTTGTGTCAGTAACATATCTATCTGTTATTACTGCAGAGTTACAAGGCAAGTTTACAAGCAACCCATCGAGTTACTAACTTTCACGCCAACTGACAAACTCTTATTAAATTATCACTTACTGACAATTTAGCAACAGGGCTTTCTATGAAGTGATGAAAATGACCTGATGGACACATGGTTTATCTTGGAGAATTCTGGAAAATTCAGTTGTACAAAACGAACAATAAAATGTTGATTAAAAAATTCTGCATTTAGAAAAACAATGTTGCCATCCTGAGGCTTCAGTACTCAAAAATAATATTTTCAAGGAATATTTCATTGAAATTGGGTTTATTTTAGACAATCTAATGGCCCTTCTGGCCTTCTAATCTGTGAATCAGAACTGACACTAAGTAACTCACTCATTGGAAAGCAACAGTCGAAATTTCAAATGAATGAAATTGTGCAGCAGATTAGAAAGCACTATTATCAATTAAGGTTTTGAACGGTGATGCCGTCATCTCACATTTTTCCAACTGGCTAGGACACTAATGTTTCAAAACATTTCTAACCATTAATACACACAGTAGAATTAAAACTGAACTGTCAGGAAATATCCAGGACACCAGAGGGAACACTGTGTTTGAAGCAAGTGGCTGTGCTCCCCCTGCGATTCCTGTGAAGGCACAGAAGCCATCAGACAAAACAAAGACTAAAAATAAAGAGGCCCAGCTCAGATTTAACAGAACAGAGATTATTTTCTCGCTAAGATTGGATATTAAAAGCAGAGTGAACCAGCCTCCTTTAGAGGGTCATGCTGCTTTTGGGCCACGGGTAGCATCGCTGGACCAATCTCACACCTCAGGACCTTTGGATGCACCATGCTGCACCAAGGGTGGTGGAAGAAGACTGCAGCACACTCGGTTATAAGAGCTACTTTACTCTTTTTTCCCCCTTCTCTGCTTTTTTGTGCATGGTCCATCCCTTTTCACTCCCCAAAAAAAAAGCCTGCAGGGCTGTGCCAGCCCCTTCCCACTCACAGTTTCTGGGATAACACACCATCACTGCCTTCCACAGGGCAAACTTTTGCTCCTGGGGCTGGAGAGCAAGACAGGGAGAAACTACAGAAACTAAACACAGACTCTGATGGTCACACATTGGACCGGCCCTCGGACCTGCCCTGGTGGTTTAACTGCGTTGGTTGGTTCGGATTTGTGCCTAGCAGAACCAGGAGCGGCCCAGGAAAACCCAGGGCTGGACAAACACCAGCAAGGAAGCAATGACTGGAGATTTTTTCTAAATATCAACAGAAATGCATCAGCTTCTTAAACAAACATTTAGGGAGACTTTCTTGCTCTGCAGCCCATGAGGTAAATACGATTTTACTGTTTAACGCACATGTAGACAACTTGCTGAGAACAGCACCTCTTTTGCTGGGCATGAATTAGGTCCTTCTAGAGTTTTATTTTGTAATGTTTTGTGTTTGTTCAAATAATGAAAAAGGTTATAGCCTTCGTAATAATTATCTCAAACAGAGACATTAATGAATCATTCATCAAATGAAAGGGAACAAGTGTCATATAAAATGCTTTAGAAAACTTGCCTTTGTTCCAGTAATTTAGCAGCTGGCAGCTGCCTAATCTTCACACATACGGGGATTAAAACAAGAGAAAAATTGGGCTTAAAGCTACCACAGCCAGAGGCTAGAGGGTAAAATTTTCAGAAGACCCCATGTGATTTATGCACTCGCATCCTACCCAAGAGCACAAGTTTTGAATTTCCATGACACTTCTCCTCTTGCAGAAATCCAGTTCCCCTGCCATCGCCGCAGCCCCAAGACACAAAGGCAAATGCACATCCCCCCCCCCTCACCCATACTGTACCAGCCAGCTCTAGGAGCTCCTGCACCTAGATGTGCTCCCCACAAGGCTGGGCTCTTCTCAGAGACTGGTCCCTGGAGAGGTAAACCAGTGTGACCAGAACAAAACCACTGTTACACCCCATGCCCAGCGCTGCTTCTCCAGGCTGAGTGTGGGAGCTCTCTTTTGCACGCTCCAATCACATACTGCAGCTGAAGTATGTGATTCTCCTTCTGCCAAAGGGTCAAACCTGCCCACTTGGATAGTCATATCTGCTTGCTTCATACATGTGCTTTATCATCCTTAGCTGTTTAAACAGAAGACAGATAGCTGCCATTGGGCAGGTTTGGGGATTTTTCCATTTCTCTCCTTAGTGTGATGGGTAGCGTGTTACAGAATAAACAGACAAGCCAGATCCTGGGAAAGGTCAGGATTCATTATGAGTAAGAGGAAACAACTTATCCCCCACATGCATATAATTGGGCCTGACTGCCATTAACACGAGGCAAACAGGCAGCTTCCGACTGGGTACCTCGAGGGAGTGTTATAAAAATAGCTGCAGACTCAACCAAGTTTAGCCAGACGGGAGCGAAGACTAGCACAATAGCTAACAGGGAACCACAAAGGAGATTAGAGAGACACAAAGGAGACTGCAGGTGACTGCTTTCCCCCCAGACACGTATTTTGCTCCATTCATTGTGAAGCCCCCCAGGTTAGTCTGGAAGGGACAAAGCAGGAAATCTTTCCAAGTACCTTCACCGCATCTTTTGTGAAGATCTGATACTAAAGCAATACTGCTTCTTCTGGCTAATACTCACATGTTTTTGACATTTTTTCCCCGCTGTTAATTTTCAGCCAGACAGAGTCTAACTCAGTAATCATTATCTCAGGAAGATCGGCTGGTCAGATACCTGTTGGCTTTAGGAAGACAGGAGCGTCAGCACGGTTGATGCTACAGCCAACCTTCCACTCTGGTCAGATGAAGGCAAACGTAAACCATGTCTCCAAAAAGTTAACTAACTGAGGTCTTGTGACAACCCTGGAGAAGATAGATAGGCAAGAGCAGGGTTTCACCAGCATGTTTCTGCTTTGAACTGAGACAAAAGGCAGAGAAACTCAAGCACAACCTGCCACAGAGAGCCTGCACCAATGTGATCAAATCCCATTCAGATCAGGCTAAGTTCACTGTTGTAACGCTCAGGATAAACAGCTGCACCTGCTTAAGCCAGTTTAATTTAAGTTTGCTCAGCAGATGTTTCAAAATAGTGTAAGCACTCAGTGTAGGTCTTTGCAGCACAGCCTGGCTTTGCACCAACACATCAGAACTGTTCTCACACAGAGACGGTGGATTCAGTACGTCAGGCAGCACG